>NC_086450.1:463054995-463393745 GCF_028390025.1 Pseudophryne corroboree
AGCAAGTGTTAATTGGAACAACCAGGCTGCTAGTCATTGTACCACCTTTCTTAATGTCCTGCGGACTTGTGGGCCGATTCAGTCGGTGCAGTACAGATATTGCAAATCAGCAATGTGCATGGACTTAGATTGTGATCACAGTCTAAGTGCCATGGGGGGGAGTTGATGTGGCGGAATTCTGGAAGTTTTTAGGTGTCAACGCAGCATTGGGCGGCATGTCTGGACTGTTTGTGGGGGTGGGCTGCAGCGGCTGCATGGCTAAACACGCACCCTAAACCCAAAACATAGAAGTCCAGCCACTGCCTTCGCAGCTAGGCCTGCTGCCTGTTTCCTCAGGAAGTGTGACCCTGAACCAAGCCCTGACAATGCTTATATCAACCATCTACAAGTGCAGGTAGTAATTACACTGCTGTCAGACTGAAGGCCTAAAGAAATTAAATGTGCCTCATGGATGGAGCCCTCCCATTCTTTCTCACATCCATCAACCCAGGGCCCACTATCCGCCTCTTACTCTAATCTACCCAAACTCTAATCAAGTCTGTTCAGCAAAACAGACATTTCCTGGTGCTTTAAAATACATAGGCAAGAAACCTGGGACAAACATAAATTCCATTTATCACTTTACCTGTGCTTATGTCATTATATATGTCCAATAACCATGGCTAATTGTCTCGCCGGGGACTATCCTATTAGCCTCAGGCAGGCAAAACAAAATCCCCAGAAACAGCCCCGTTTTCTTACAAAAACGGGGCTGTTTCTACCAAAAATACACAGGTTTCACTGAACCTGTGTGTTTTTGTGAGAAAATGTATTTATTTACAGGTGACCAAATTGGATAGCCTGTAAAAAAATATTGGGGAAACATCTGGAAAAATCATGAAACATGTCCGCTTGATGTTTCTTCTCAGGTAATTAGATACCACCTTAACTCTGAAGAATCCATTATGAATTCTGTTTCCTACTTTAGCTTATAATTGACATTCCATGATGATTGTAAAATATGCTGCAATATTTTCTATGTTCAGCAATTTCTACTTTACCTTGTTCCTCTTGAATTACATGCTTGCATGTGTATCAACCTTGTTTATAAATGACTACTGGCTTGTGTGTCAACCCCGGTTTCATTGTTGTACAGTACCTGCTTGTTTGCTAATGAGGCTAAAGTCTGACTACTCATCAGCAGGTAACCCACTAGTGTATAGATGTGGCTTACTACTGATGCCAAGAGAAAAGGACCTGAAGATGTTTTCAAATTATTGGGATCATACACCCTCAAATTATGTAGGCATATTTAGATATTAAATCATCCAGAATGTGAGACTGAACCTTGTTATTAAAATCTTAATTTAAGAAGACTGGAGATCAACTAGGTCAAAAAACCCTCTGTTTATATTATGGAAAATATGCACATTCTTGGAGTGACCTCCATCTTTTTGTATAGTGTAAAATACACCACTTAGTGTTAAATTGGTGCATCTTGGTATGGTGGATAAAGTTGGGTGCACAGGTACAGCAGATATGAAAGTGACTGTCAGGCCACGCAGAGAGTCCTTAATGAGGTAGCTGTATTTATCAACAGAAAAAGGGGGTTCAGATGCACTAAACGATCATTACAATATAATAAAATATAATATATCATAAGAGGTTGTTGGTATATCACTGGCCACTGATATCGGCCTGCCCACCAATCGTCCAGGTGACTTCTTGTCGAGCAGGTCCCTAACACTATGGGGCCAACATTTGGAATGCAGGGAACCCTGAAACATGATCCAGCAAAGGAACCCCCAGGGCATCTCACTAAAGAATAGTGATAGTAAAGTAATATAAGGTGTAGGTATGTGAAGCTCGCTACTAGGTGTTCAAAGGTAGAGAGTATGTGAAAAAGTGCATACATAAATAACAGACAAACATGATATAAAAAGTGACTGTGTATTTAATGGTGATGCCCTGAGAAAGCCCAGCCAGAACAGCACGGGGGACCCCAAGTCCAAATGCCAACCCCAATTTTTTGACACTATATACAAATAAATCGGACTTACTTAGAATTATGCCTGTGTCACAGTGCAGTCCATGCTGGTTCCCTGCTTAAAAACACGAAGGGTGGTGGGGGGGAGGGGTGCCAATCTAGATTTGTGGCGTTCTCAGACCTCATGTGTGTATTTCTACACATATTCAAAGTAGGGGAAATTATTCTAAATTGCACAACCTCCAGTAATGAAAGGTGCTATGCTGCTGCTGCTGATAATAAATAAATAAATATTATTTAGTGTCAGAAAATTTGGGGTTGGCATTTGGACGTGGGGTCCCCCGTGCTGTTCTGGCTGGGTTGTCTCAGGGCATCACTATTTAAATACACAGTCACTTTTTATATCATGTTTGTCTGTTTATTTATGTATGCACTTTTTTTTCACATACTCTCTACCTTTGAACACATAGTAGGGACCTTCACATACCTACACCTTATATTACTTTACTATCACTATTCTTTATTGTGATGCCCTGGGGGTTCCTTTGGTGGATCATGTGTCGGGGTCCCCTGCATTCCAGATGTTGGCCCCTTAGTGTTAGGGACCTTCTCGATAAGAGGTGACCTGGACAATTGGTGGGCAGGCCATTATCATTGGCCAATGATATACCAACAACATCTTATGATATATTATATTTTATTATATTGGAATGATCGTTTAGTGCATCTGCACCCCCTTTGTCTGTGTATACTACTTTATTCTCAGCAGCATAGCACCTTTTATTACTGGAGGTTTTGCAATTTAGACCAATTTCCCCTACTACGTATATGTGTAGAAATACACACATGAGGTCTGAGAATATCTCAAATCTTCATTGGCACCCTTCCCCCACCACCCTCCATGTTTTTAAGCAGGTAACTAGCATGGACTGTACTGTGACACAGGCATAATTCTAAGTCCTATTTATTTGTATATAGTGTCAGAAAATTTGGGGTTGGAATTTGGACGTGGGGTCCTCATGCTGTTCTGGCTGGGCTGTCTCAGTGCATCACCATTAAATACACAGTCACTTTTTATTAGTGATGTGCACCGGACATTTTTCGGGTTTTGTGTTTTGGTTTTGGATTCGGTTCTGCGGCCGTGTTTTGGATTCGGACGCGTTTTGGCAAAACCTCACCGAAATTTTTTTGTCGGATTCGGGTGTGTTTTGGGTTCGGGTGTTTTTTTAAAAAACCCCTAAAAAACAGCTTAAATCATAGAATTTGGGGGTCATTTTGATCCCATAGTATTATTAACCACAATAACCATAATTTCCACTCATTTCCAGTCTATTCTGAACACTTCACACCTCACAATATTATTTTTAGTCCTAAAATTTGCACAGAGGTCGCTGGATGGCTAAACTAAGCGACACAAGTGGCCGACACAAACACCTGGCCCATCTAGGAGTGGCACTGCAGTGTCAGGCAGGATGGCACTTCAAAAAAAATTGTCCCCAAACAGCACATGATGCAAAGAAAAAAAGAGGCGCACCAAGGTCACTGTGTGACTAAGCTAAGCGACACAAGTGGCCGACACAAACACCTGGCCCATCTAGGAGTGGCACTGCAGTGTCAGACAGGATGGCACTTCAAAAAAATAGTCCCCAAACAGCACATGATGCAAAGAAAAAAAGAGGCGCACCAAGGTCGCTGTGTGACTAAGATAAGCGACACAAGTGGCCGACACAAACACCTGGCCCATCTAGGAGTGGCACTGCAGTGTAAGGCAGGATAGCACTTCAAAAAAATTGTCCCCAAACAGCACATGATGCAAAGAAAAAAAGAGGCGCACCAAGGTCGCTGTGTGACTAAGCTAAGCGACACAAGTGGTCGACACAAACACCTGGCCCATCTAGGAGTGGCACTGCAGTGTCAGACAGGATGGCCCTTCAAAAAAATAGTCCCCAAACAGCACATGATGCAAAGAAAAAAAGAGACACACCAAGGTCGCTGTGTGACTAAGCTAAGCGACACAACTGGCCGACACAAACACCTGGCCCATCTAGGAGTGGCACTGAAGTGTCAGGCAGGATGGCACTTCAAAAAAATTGTCCCCATACAGCACATGCTGCAAAGAAAAAAAGAGGCGCACCAAGGTCGCTGTGTGACTAAGCTAGTATACTTGACGACACAGAGGTAGGTACAGCAGTGGCCTTCCGTACCATACTGCTATATATAGTACACTGGTGGTCACTGTGTCAGCAAACTGCAAAACTAAAATGCACCACAGGTATAGAATGTAGATGGATAGTATACTTAATGACGACACAGAGGTAGGTATAGCAGTGGCCTTCTGTACCGTACTGCTATATATACTGGTGGTCACTGTGTCAGCAAACTGCAAAACTAAAATGCACCACAGGTATAGAATGTAGATGGATAGTATACTTAATGACGACACAGAGGTAGGTACAGCAGTGGCCTTCCGTACCGTACTGCTATATATAGTATACTGGTGGTCACTGTGTCAGCAAACTGCAAAACTTAAATGCCCCACAGGTATAGAATGTAGATGGATAGTATACTTAATGACGACACAGAGGTAGGTACAGCAGTGGCCTTCCGTACCGTACTGCTATATATAGTATACTGGTGGTCACTGTGTCAGCAAACTGCAAAACTAAAATGCACCACAGGTATAGAATGTAGATGGATAGTATACTTAATGACGACACAGAGGTAGGTACAGCAGTGGCCTTCCGTACCGTACTGCTATATATAGTATACTGGTGGTCACTGTGTCAGCAAACTGCTAAACTAAAATGCACCACAGGTATAGAATGTAGATGGATAGTATACTTAATGACGACACAGAGGTAGGTAAAGCAGTGGCCTTCCGTACTGTACTGCTATATATAGTATACTGGTGGTCACTGTGTCAGCAACCTGCAAAACTAAAATGCACCACAGGTATAGAATGTAGATGGATAGTATACTTAATGATGACACAGAGGTAGGTACAGCAGTGGCCTTCCGTACCGTACTGCTATATATAGTATACTGGTGGTCACTGTGTCAGCAAACTGCAAAACTAAAATGCACCACAGGTATAGAATGTAGATGGATAGTACACTTAATGATGACACAGAGGTAGGTACAGCAGTGGCCTTCCATACCGTACTGCTATATATACTGGTGGTCACTGTGTCAGCAAACTGCACAACTGAAATGCACCACAGGTATAGAATCTAGATGGATAGTATACTTAATGACGACACAGAGGTAGGTACAGCAGTGGCCTTCCATACCAGTGGCCTACTGTACCGTAATGCTATCTATTATATACTGGTGGTCACTGGTCAGCAAAACTCTGCACTGTACTCCTCCTATATAATATTATACTGGTGGTCCCCAGTCCCCACAATAAAGCAGCACACTGAGCACAGATATGGAGTGTTTTTCAGGCAGACAACGTATAGTGGTGGTCACTGTCAGCAAAACTCTGCACTGTACTCCTGCTATATAATACAGCTGCTCCCCAGTCCCCACAATTAAGCAGTGTGAGCACAGATATATGCAGCACACTGAGCACAGATATGGAGCATTTTTTTCAGGCAGAGAACGGATAACTGGTGGTCACTGATCAGCAAAAGTCTGCACTGTACTCCTCCTATAGTATACAGCTGCTCCCCAGCCCTCCCCACAATTAAGCAATAGTGCTCAATGAAGTTCAACAATAACGGAGAGGACGCCAGCCACGTCCTCTCCCTAACATTTCCAATGCACGAGTGAAAATGGTGGCGACCCGCGGCTGCTTATATAGAAACCGAATCTCGCGAGAATCCGACAGCGGGATGATGACGTTCGGGCGCGCTCGGGTTACCCGAGCCATACGGGAGAATCCGAGTATGGCTCGGACCCGTGTAAAAAGGGTGAAGTTCGGGGGGGTTCGGTTTCCGAGAAACCGAACCCGCTCATCACTACTTTTTATATCATGTTTATCTATTATTTATATATGTACATTTGTTTCACATACTCTCTACCTTTAAACTCATAGTATGGACCTTCACATACCTACACTTTATATTACTTTACTATCACTATTTTTTAGTGTGATGCCCTGGGGGGTCCTTTGCTCAGTTGCTGGATGATGTTTTGGGGTTCCCTGCATTCCAGATGTTGGCCACATAGTGTTAGGGACCTGTTCGACAAGAGGTGACCTGGACAGTTGGTGGGCAGGCCAAAATCATTGGCCAACGATATACCAACAACCTCTTATGATATATTATATTTTATTATTTTGTAATGATCGTTTAGTGCATCTGTACCCTCTTTGACTGTGTTTACTACTTTATTCTCAGCAGCGTAGCCTCTTTTATTACTGGAGGGTGTGCAATTTAGAACCATTTCCCCTAGCTTTATTTATTAGTAAACAGCAGTAATAGTACATTCTGGAACACAGTGTTGGTAATGCAGGGATTAAAGCAGTAACACAGCACTGGACATAAGCAGTGGAAATAACTAGTGGCATATATCACAAAAGGCCATACTTGCCTACTCTCCCGGAATGGATGGGAGGCTCCCGAAAATTGTATGACCCTCCCGTTTCCCTGTAAGAGCAGGCAAGTCTATTTATTTTTCAGGTCCCCCCTGCCTGGCCACCCACTTAGTGAGTAAAGCGGGCAGTCCAGGCAGTCGATGATGTGATTCTCATTGAATCATGTCTTCATAGCCATGCCCCCTGCAGTATAATGCCAATAATATTGGCATTACAGGGGCATGGCTTAATTTATGTGACGTGGTAACCACGCTCCTATACCACCTCCATCCTGCCCCCATTCCACCTCCACTCTGCCCCCTCTGCTCACTATAGAACTGCCCTGCCACCATGCTGAACCAACCTGGCTGCTCTCTCCCGAAGAGTGCAGCTAGGATGTCGGTAAGTATGCAATAGGCATGAAAGGCATGTGCCAAAGAGGCGCCAATTGTTGATTAAAGGCACAGCAGGCTGGACCCCCTCCTATGATGGAGTAGTGAGCTGGGGTGGTGGGACCAGTAAGGTGTGATGGAGAAAGTGTGAGCTGTGGGGGGCAGTGAGGTGTGAGGAGAGTAGTGTGACATGTGGAGTGGGGGGGAGTGAAATATGGAAGAAACTGGAGAGAGCTAAACTATGAAAGTGGCAATGAAAAGGCTATGGGGAGATATGGAGAGAGGTAACAGTAAGGCTGTGTACACACGGTGCAATATTTATTTCGATTTTGACGATATAGTCAAAACTGTAAGAAAATATACTGCATATCGCACCATGTGTATAGTCCTTGTGATGCCAATGTGTGGTCCCACGGGATCAGCATCGCAAGAAAAAATAGACTGTGCAGGCAGCCCAACATTGACTATATCGGCAGGGTCGGGCTCCAGCCCAGTCGAATAGTCAATGTCGGGCTGTTTGGCGCATTGCGCCATGTGTATACAGCTTAAGGTTTTTTTTTTTTTTTGGGGGGGTGAGAAACTATGTTTTGCCTAGGGGAGGCATGACTCCTAAATCCAACTCTGGTGATAAGAGGTACAGATGTATCAACGCTCACCTTACCTCAGTATGGCGTGTAGTGGGGAAAAAACAATCACATTACGTATGCCTGCACCTTGCCGCAGAGCGGCATTTTCCATTTCAGGTTGGAGTACACTTTTGCTGTGTAAAGAATTATGTATCTGGTCAGTGCAATACTCGTGTTTCTCCAACAGGTATGAAAACTGCCATTGTGCATGCGTAAAGTCTCCAATGTAACATCAAATGAGTTGAAGAACTACCTTTTAAGATGTTTTCTTATTTCCATCGTATGCATTAGAAATGTGCCGTGCTCATGAACACAAATTTTGTCAGTGATGTGTGGCAGAGATGCAGTGATACTGTAGCATGCCTTTCAAATGGAGGTGGCATCCATGATACTGTTATCACTTTATGTCATGACAAAAAAAGGACTGCTTCTATAAAGACCTGAGTGTGCATCTGTTGATGCAAGCAAATCAGCAGGTACTACTGCTTATACAGTATATGGCTGGTGCACTCTTGTTCACTTACAGTGACTACCAGTAATAAAAAAAATATTAATATTTTAATTTTGGCAATACTTTATGGCAGAGATGCAGTGATACTATAGCATGTTTTCAAATAAACAGTGGGCTCCAGGAGCATCCATGTGTTATGAATCACTGCTGCTCCTCATTTCTGTTTATATTTTTGCCAGTCTCCTAGCAACTAGGATGCTAGCTGCTATGTGTAGCAGTACACCTGTTTGGAATGCCTCATTACCTGACTCCCGCCTGATGACTCCTGTGAAAGGTCTCTTTCACTTTCATTAGGGATTCTGCCCAGTTCATGTTGCCATTGATATTCCCCAGTTCCTGCACCTAGTGAGCTGGTCACTTGGTTGCTGTACAGTTCCCAACCTACTTGTATGTTCCTGCATCCTGGCACCCTGCCATTGTGTTCTTGCATCCTTGTATCCTGCCCCAGTCCTCAGTGTGCTGTCCCTGCTAGTCCTGCACCCATGCCCTGTAGGATTCTGCCCTGTACCTGCTATCCAATGTCCATTACTGCTACATGTCTTTGTCTATCCCTTTTCCCTCCAGCTACTCTTATGTCTGGTCCTGATCCATGTCCAGGGTCCTGCCAAGTCTTTAGGAAAATACCCTACCAGCTCTGGTACTGTGTACATCCAGCCTGTGTGTCTGCGCTTACCCATTGCACCAAAGACCATCCACTTCTGCTGTGCCTACAGCAAGTCTACTGCTACCTGTTTACATCTGGATTTGTTCTCAAGTCACAGTTTCACCACTCAGTTCTATGTTATGTCATGCTGCGACCTAGTCACTGTTCATCCAACAAGTCTATCTGCATCTAGATTCATGCCGACAGCACTCTGCTTTCTATCACAATACACACCCGGTACCTGTGTGCTTCCCAGCAGTTAGCGATCGCCTCGCTGTGGTCACCTGCAAGACCTTATTACTTCAGTAATCATTCTTCAGTTGACAATGCATATTCAATCCTGCAGTCTTCAGCCACCATATATTTTTAAGCCTCTTTGAAGTTACCATTCCAGTGTTCAGTCTGTCTGCTGTTATCCCTTGCCTTGACTGTCATCCTGCAGCTACACTTCAGGTTTTTTACCTTGTGGTCTCCAACCTATTGTGTGAGCACCTACTGCTAGATGTTTAAGACCAGGTGTCATCTCAAGTACCGGTGAGAGCATACAGTTCCACGGGAACAGGAACTGCTTTTATTAGCAGAAGACCATCTCACCGGCTCTAGGGGTCTCACACACATAGGGGCTAATTCAGACTTGATCTTAGCCATGCAAAATTTTACATGGCTACGATCAGCCACCTTCACGTGTGGGGGAATGGCCAGTACAGGGCTAGTCTGCCACACATGTCTGGCCCTCCCCCAACCGCATGGCTGTGATAGCATTGCACTGCGGTGATGCAATTGCACCCAGCGAGTAAATCCCTACCTGTGCAGCATTTTTGCGCTGGTAGGCAAATTTTTGCCGCATCCTGGGATGCAGCGACTGTGTATGATGTCACGCAGCCACCGCTGCCCGCCCCCCACATGGTCCGGGTACGTCTGTGTTGCCCGGACTATACCCCTAAAATTGCAGCCGAATGCCACCGACCCACCCCCTCCCACTCAGCGAATGCCTCTGCATGTCAATCAGGCAGAGGCAATCGCTGGGCTGAGATGACGATCGCATCTCTGGCATGCACATGCGCACTGCGGCACATGCGCATGTGCAGTTCAGACTTGATCGCCTGCTGTGCGAAAATGCACAGCAGCGATCAGGTTTGAATTAGTCTCAAAGTGCTGGAGCTCCCTTATATTATCACTGGCCACACACACTGTAGAATAGCAAGATGATTCCTGCTCCTCAAAATCTGGACCAGTCCTCCACCTCAAGTGTGAATCCAGAAGAAGTGTCAGTTCCGGTCCAGTTCAGCAGACTGAAGACCTATTAGGACAGGCAAAAACTAACATTACAAACATTAGGGCTGTCAATTCATGTAGATGCTCTGCAGAAGCAGATTTCTGTACACACATTTTTTCTGACAGTTTCAACCTTTGTCAGTCATGTGGGCAAAGTGTTAACAGCACCTCTCAAAATGAGTGTTCGCTGATTCCTCAGTTTGTCAGCATTGAGAAACTTGAACAACTGAGGAATCTGCAGTCCTTAATAGAGCATTTGTTAAAACCATTTTTCGCAAAAAAGTTGCCAAATTTCTGAAATATTTTGAAGTTCCTCAGACGCCACGAAAGTCACTTCCCTATCAACTGAGGCAGAAAAACCTGCATACTCTGGTTCACCCTAGTTCTGTGGTGACTCCTTCTGTGCTGTCTTAGAGGAGAATTTGGAGTTTTCTGCATTCCAAACTTTCAGAGGAAGAATGCCAGGGACAAAAGGAAGATCAGCTTTGCATGTATTGTTGAAGTGCAAGTCACTTCATAAAGGACTGTTCCCTCCGCAGGTCAGAAAAGAGTGACAACTCTCCACTTATCAAAGTCCAGGCTGATAAGTCACCCCTAGTGGTCGTTGCAGTCTCCCCTACTTACTAGAGATGAGCAGGTTCGGTTCTTAGAGACCAAACCCTACCGGACTTCATGCTCTGAGCCCGGATCCGAGTCAGGCTCGTGTTTTACCGCCTGACTCGGAAACCAGAAAGAGGTAAAACGTCATCATTCCACTGTATGATCCTCGCGGGATTTGGATTCCATATAAGGAGCCGCTCGTCCCCGCCATTTTCACTCCGGCATTGGAGAATGTAGAGTGTCTCCATTCTCTCAGTGTCCTCAGTGTTCGTGTCTTGTGCTGCATTTGTCCAGTCACAGTGGTAGTATGCTCTTACTGCCATATGTCCAGTGCTGCTGTATAAGTCCAGTCCAGTGATGCTGTGTTGTACTGCATCAGTTCAGTGGTGGTGTATTGTGCTTCATCAGTCCAGTGGTAGTGTCCTGTGCATCAGCCATCAGTCATTCCAGTGAACAGTCACAGTGGTATACTCTCCTGCCATATGTCCAGTGCTGCTGTATAATGATAACAAGTCCCTTACAGTGTTGCTGTGTTGTCCTGCATCAGACCAGTGGTAGTGTCCTGTGCATCAGCCATCAGTCATTCCAGTGACCAGGCAGTAACAGTGGTATACTCTGCTGCCATATGTCCAGTGCTGCTGTATAATAATATGTCCTTTACAGTGTTGGTGTGTTGTCCTGCATCAGACCAGTGGTAGTGTCCTGTGCATCAGCCATCAGTCATTCCAGTGACCAGGCAGTAACAGTGGTATACTCTGCTGCCATATGTCCAGTGCTGCTGTATAATAATATGTCCTTTACAGTGTTGCTGTGTTGTCCTGCATCAGACCAGTGGTAGTGTCCTGTGCATCAGCCATCAGTCATTCCAGTGACCAGTCACAATGGTATCCTCTGCTGCCATATGTCCAGTGCTCCTGTGCCGCATATTGTGTTATATAACTCCAGAAAAATAATGGAGAACAATAATTTGGAGGATAAAATAGGGAAATATCAAGAACCACTTCCTCCTAGTGCTGAAGCTGCTACCACAAGCCATGACATAGATGATGAAATGCCATCAACGTCATCTGACAAGGCCAATGCCCAATGTGATAGTAGAGGGCATGAAAAAACCAAAAAGCCAAAGTTCAGTAAAAAGACCCCCAAAAAAAGAAATTTAAAAGGTCTGAGGAGAAACTTAAACTTGCCAATGGGGGTGATTCCGAGTTGTTCACTCGCTAGCTGCTTTTTGCAGCATTGCACACGCTTTGCCGCCGCCCTCTGGTAGTGTATCTTAGCTTAGCAGAATTGGGAACAAAAGATTAGCAGAATTGCAAAAAGAAAATTCTTAGCAGTTTCTGAGTAGCTCGGGACATTCAAATAGTGATCAGTTCAGTCAGTTTCATTCCTGGTTTGATGTCAAACACACGCCCAGTGTTCGGCCAGCCACTCCCCCGTTTCTCCAGACACTCCCGCGTTTTTCCCGGGCACGAATGCGTTTTTCCGCACACTCCCAGAAAACAGCCAGTTTACGCCCAGAAACACCCACTTCCTGTCAATCACACTCCGATCACTTCAACGATGAAAAATCTTCGTTCGGACGTGAGTAAATCTACTAAGTTTTGTGTTAAAATACTAACCGCATGCGCACTGCGAACCATGCGCATTTTTGCCTTAATCGATCCGTTGCGAAAATCGGCAACGAGCGAACAACTCGGAATGACCCACAATAAGCCATTTACAACATGGAGTGGCAAGGAATGGTTAAGGCCCTGGCCTATGTTCATGACTAGTGGATCAGCTTCACATAATGATGAAAGCCCTCATCCTCCCACTAGAAAAATGTAAAGATTTAAGCTGGAAAAATCCCAGAAAAGAACTGTGCGCTCTGAGATGGTATCACAAATCTTCAAGGAGAATCCAAGTGTGTCAGCGGTTGCGATGCCTGACCTTCCCAACACTGGATGGGAAGAGGTTGCGCCTTCCACCATTTGCATGCCCTCTGCAAGTGCTGGAAGGAGCACCCACAGTCCGGTTTCTGATATTCAAATTGAAGATGTCACTGTTGAAGTACTGTACACCAGGATGAGGATATGGGTGTTGCTGGTGCTGAGGTGGAAGTTGACGATGAGGATTCTGATGATGATGTGGTTTGTTTAAATGAGGCACCAGGGGAGACACCTGTTGTCCATGGGATGAAGAAGCCCATTTTGATGCCTAGGCAAAATACCAAAAAAGCCACCTCTTCAGTGTGTAATTATTTCTCCACAAATCCGGACAACAGGTGTCAAGTCGTGTGTTGCCTATGTCAATCTGTAATAAGTAGGGGTAAGGATATTAACCACCTAGGAAAATCCTCCTTTATACGTCACCTGCAGCGCATTCATCAGATGTCAGTGTCAAGTTGTGAAACTTTGGGTAAGAGCGTAAGCAGTCCAATGACACCTAAATCCCTTCTTCCTCTTGTACCCAAGCTCCTGCAAGCCACACCACCAACTCCCTCAACTTCAACTTCCTCCTCAACCATGAACATCAGTAGTCCTGCAGTCCATGTCCCTGAAAAGACTGACAAGTCCTCTCCTAACCGTGATTCCTCCTGAGGATCCTTGAGTGTTACACCTGATGTTGCTGCTACTGCTGTCGTTGCTGCTGGGAGTCAAACGTCATCCCAGAGGGGAAGTCGGAAGATCACTTGTACTACTTCAACTAAGCAATTGAACAACAAAGAAGAGAGAAAACGCTCATGGGTTCATATTAATTGTCTTATAAACATGTTCAGAGCCGGTAATTAATTATATTCAAAAACGTATTACTACTAAAAATAACACAAATAAATATTGTGACATAAAAACAATTAATTAGTCCTTGTATAATAAGGGTTAATAGTTTACTTGCTGGCCAGCAGTATTTATTGGCAGTAGTATATATTAAACTTCCCACTGAAAAGAGTCAGTGCACTTCAGAGACTGTGCTGTTACACTGTCAGCATTTGCAACTTATTATTAGTCAGTGAAGGTAACTGTTGCACGTTAAAAATATAGAAGTGTGACGGCTAAAGGAAGCATTTACACTGTATCCGATTACCTCCTTTGTATATACAGCGGTGTGGTCCTACCCCCAGTACCGAGCATCCTCAGATATATTGGTTTGTCCACGGGGGTTGCCTTTCCTTTTCACCAGCTGTAAATGTAAGTTGTTCCACAGGAGAAAATTGTAGCATCGGAACCTTGATGCTAGCACTTAGACCAGCGGAAGCGCAGCTAGTAGCAGGATGGACAGATGGCAAAGTCTGATAACACTCCCGCTCTGCTAAGCCGTAAGCCTCCTTGCTTGCCAAGAACACTGCTGCAGCTACGAGTAGATGGGCGGAGACTGGCGCGTTTCATCACGGAATTGCGTGACTTTTTCAAAGTGCTTTCTCTCTTCTTTGTTGTTCAATTATTGTCTAATTGCAGGGGTGTATACAGCCCCTTGAGTTAAGTGAACGTGGGCTCAATTGTGTTTTTTAAAAGGTTATTAATCTTGTTTAATATTGACACAGGCGCTTCATATATTTTCTTTTTTTTTTCAACTAAGCAATTGACTGTCCAACAGTCCTTTGTGGGGAAGATGAAATATGACAGCAGTCATCCTGTTGCAAAGTGGATTACTGAGTCCATAACAACTATGCTGGTGTAAGACGTGTGTCCAGTATCCACAATTAGTGCAGTGGAATTTAGACAATTGAAGGATGTACTGTGTCCCCGGCACCAAATCCCGTCTAGATTCCACTTCACTAGGCAAGCGATTCCCAGACTGTACAGGAACATTAAGAAACGTATCCTTGGTGTCTTGAAAAAAGCTGTTGTACCTAATGTCCACTTAACCACAGACATGTGGACAAGTGGAACAGGGCAGACTTAGAAATATATGACTGTGACAGCCCACTGGGTAGATGTGTTGCCTCCCGCAGAAACAACAGTAGCAGCGGCACCAGTAGCAGCATCTTGCAAATCCAAAGTCGTTTCTAGGCAGGCTACGCTGTGTATCATTGTTTTCCTTAAGAGGCACACCGCTGACAAACTCTTATGGAAACTGAGGAACATCATTGCGCATTGGCTTACCCCACTTAGACTCTTCTGCAGATTTGTGATATTGGACAACGTCACCAATATTGTGTGTGTATTACAACTGGGCAAATTCCAGCACGTCCTATGTTTTGCGCATACAATTAATTTGGTGGTGCATAATTTTTTTAAAAATTACAGGGGTGTACAGGAGATTCTGTCGGTGGCTGGAAAAATTGTGGGCCACTTTTGACATTCTGCCACTGTGTGCCGAAGGCTGGAGCACCAGCAAACACTCCTGGACCTGCCCTGCCATCAACTGAAGCAAGAGGTGGTAACAAGGTGGAATTCAACACTCTTTATGCTTCAGAGGATGGAGGAGCAGCAAAAGGCCATTTTAAGCCTATACATCCACCTAACATTGTGCAAGGTTCTGCAACCCTTTGAACTTGCCACACGTGAAGTCAGTACAGACACTGCCAGCTTGAGTCAGGTCATTCCCCTCATCAGGCTTTTGCAGAAGCAGCTGGAGAAATTAAAGGAGGAGCTAAGATAGAGCAATTCCGCTGAGTATGAGGGGCTTGTGGATGAGCCCTTCATTCGCTTTGCAAGGATTCAAGGTTGGTCAATCTGTTGAAATCAGAGCACTACATTTTGGCCACCGTGATCGATCCTAAAGCCTATGTTGTATCTCTCTTTCCGGAAGACCCGTCAACAGCTACTCCTTCAATTTCTCCCACCACTGGGGCTGCGAGAAAAAGGATAAGATTTCCTAGCCCACCCGCTGGCGGTGATGCAGGGCAGTCAGGAGCAATAGCTGAAATCTGGTCCAGACTGAAGGACCTGACAACGATTACTGACATGTCTTCTGTCACTGGATATGATTCTGTCACCATTGAAAGAATGGTGGAGGATTATATGAGTGACAGCATCCAATAAGCATGTCAGACAGTTTTTATGTATACTGGCAGGAAAAAGAGGCAATTTGGATGCCCCTGCACAAACTGTCTTTATTTTACCTAAGTTGCCCCCCCTCCAGTGTGTACTCTGAAAGAGTGTTTAGTGCAGCCGGTAACCTTGTCAGCGATCGGCTTAGGAGGTTACTTCCACAAAATGTGGAGAAGATGATGTTCATCAAAATGAATTATAAATTCCTCCAGGAAGACCTTGACTAGCAATTGTATCTGGAAAGTACACAGGGACCTGTGATGGTGGATTCCAGTGTAGACAAATTAATACTCTGTGAGAAGAGGGATGTACACAGTGAAAGGGGTGAGGAATTGTAGGATGAGGATGAGGGCGGCATCTTGCCTCTGTTGAGGCAGTTTGTGCAAGGAGAGATTAATTGCTTCTTTTTTGGTGGGGGCCCAAACAAACCACTCATTTCAGCCACAGTCGTGTGGCAGACCCTGTCGCTGAAATGATTGGTTTGTTAAAGTGTGCATGTCCTGTTTATACAACATAAGGGTGGGTGGGCCAAGGACAATTCCATCTTGCACCTCTTTTATTTTGTTGCATCATGTGCTGTTTTGGGACTATTTTTTTAAAGTGCCATTCTGTCTGACACTTCCGTATATGTCCAGTAGTACTGCCACTTAATTCCAGTGATTTTGCAGTATAATTCCAGTGATTTGGACGTATAATTCCAGTGATTTTGCCATTTTATTCCAGTGATTTGGACATATAGCTCCAGTTATTTGGACATATAATTCCAGTGGGAATTGTTTGTGTCACTTGGCTTAGTCATACAGCTACCTCATTGCACCTCTTCGAAATCTTTGCATAAGGTGCTGTTTGGGGCCTAGTTTTTGAAAAGTGCCATCCTGTCTTACACTGCTGTGCCACTCCTAGGGGTATATTTACTAAGCTCCCGATTTTGACCGAGATGGCATTTTTTCTTTAAAGTGTCATCTCGGGAATTTACTAAACGCAAATCTCGGAAGTGATGAGGGCATTCGTATTTTTTTGGAAGTCAAAGAAAAAAAATTCGAATGAATACACCATCGGTCAAATACGACTGTTTTTTTATACAACTGTAATTTACTAAAAAGTGTATTTCACAAACACTGCCGGCAATAGCCAAACACTGCCGTGAAAAAATACAAATCGTAAAAAAAAGCAGTTTCAAAACAGACCTGCTTTTTTATCGTGTTCTGATAGGCATGCACGGATCCATGAGATCCGTGCATGGTTATCAGTGGGAATGGGTTGGAAATAGTGTAGAAGTTTAAAAAAATATGTGGGGAAAAAATGACTGGGGTTGCCCCATATTTAATCAACCAGCACCGGGCTCTGTGCCTGGTCCTGGTGCAAAAAATATGGGGGACAAAAAGCGTAGGGGTCCCCCGTATTTTTTACATTAGCACCGGGCTCCACTAGTCAGAGAGATAATGCTACAGCCGGGGGACACTTTTATATAGGTCCCTGCGGCCCTGGCATTAAATCACTAACTAGTCACCCCTGGCCGGGGTACCCTGGAGGAGTGGGAACCCCTTAAAGCAAGGGGTCCCCCCCTCCAGCCACCCAAGGGCCAGGGGTGAAGCCCGAGGCTGTCCCCCATCCATGGGTTGCGGATGGGGGGCTGATAGCCAAGTGTAAAATAAAAGAATATTGTTTTTTGCACAAGAACTACAAGTCCCTGTAAGCCTCCCCCGCAAACTGGTACTGAGAGAACCACAAGTACCAGCATGCAGGGGTTAAACGGGCCCGCAGGTACTTATAGTTCTTCTGCAAAAAAAATACCCAAATAAAAACAGGACAAACACACACCTTGAAAGTACAACTTTATTACATACATTCCGACACACACATACTTACCTATGTTCAGCTGCCGACTCGGCCCACGTCTCAACGTCGATTCCAGGGTACCTGAAAATAAAATTAGACTCACCTAAATCCAGTGTGTCGTTTCCTTTTGTTATAATCCATGTACTTGGCAAAAAAAAAAAAAACCTGCATACCCAATACACGCACTGAAAGGGGTCCCGTGTTTACACATGGGACCCCTTTCCCCGTCTGCCGGGACCACCCCTGACTCCTGTCAAAGAGGGTCCCTTCAGCCAATCAGGGAGCTGAGTATGCTGATGTGGGGGGGTCAAGCACATAGTGATCCGGTGCCCGTCTGTCTGTACGGCATACCCCCTCACACTCCCATACCTCCCAACTGTCCCGATTTTTGTGGGATAGTCCCATTTTTTGGGGTCTGTCTTGCTGTCCCACCCGCGGGTCGCAGTGTCCCGCGGTGGGGGGGGGGGCAGTTGGAAAGCTCCTGTACTCGCTGTTCTGCTAAGCAGAGCAGCGGTGAATAGACGCTGTGCAGAGGGAGAGGGGGCATCAGGGGGTACGGATTAAGGGGGGGTTCCGGCAGCAGAGCCGGATTAAGGGGGGGGTAGTAGGGTGTGTGTATAATATATATACTAGCATTTATAAAAGTGATATGACATTCAGCAAAAGATAACAGGAGTACAGACCATAAAAAAATCTATAATTTATTTTCCCTCTTTTCTAATGTCAGTGATACAGAACTGCTTTCAAAATTTTAATTTTTAAATACTACCTTGTAATATCTATCAATTTGTTACATTTCATACATATTGAAATCTCACGCATTGTATTTACTGTAAAGGCCCATATAGACGGGCCGATGCGGGAGAGATGTGTGCTGAGCGAACCGCTCAGCACACATCTCTCCCGCCGCTCAGCACATCGCGATCTGTGCTGAGCGTGCGGGGGGAGACGGGGGGGCCGCTCACCTCACCCAGCGGGTGAAGTGAGCGACCCGCTAGATTGGCCTGCACGGCAGGCCAATCTAGCAGCAGCGATAGCGATGCGCGGGGCTGCGCATTGCTATCGCTGTAGGGGTTACACATGTACTTGGCAAAAAAACAAACCGCATACCCGATCCACGCACTGAAAGGGGTCCCATGTTTACACAGGGGACCCCTTTCCCCGTCTGCTGGGACCCCCCCTGACTTCTGTCAAAGAGGGTCCCTTCAGCCAATCAGGGAGCACCACGTTGTGGCACCCTCCTGATTGGCTGTGACCTCCTGTAGTGTCAGTGAGGCTGTGCAGTGAAGATACAATGTAGCGCATAGGCGCTCCATTATACCCAATGGTGGGAACTTTGCGGTCAGCGGTTGAGGTTAATCGCGGTCAACTGCTGACCGCAAAGTTCCCAACATTGGATACAATGGAGCGACTATGCGCTACATTGTATCTTCACTACACAGCCTCACTGACACTACAGGAGGTCACAGCCAATCAGGAGGGTGCCACGATGTGGCGCTACCTGATTGGCTGAAGGTACCCTCTTTGACAGGAGTCAGGGGGGGTCCCGGCAGACGGGGAAAGGGGTCCCATGTGTAAACATGGGACCCCTTTCAGTGCGTGGATCGGGTATGCATTTTGTTTTTTTGCCAAGTACGTGGATTATAACAAAAGAACACAACACACTGGATTTAGGTGAGTATAATTTTTTTTTTTAGATACCCTGGAATCGACGTTGAGACGTGGGCCAAGTCGGCAGCTGAACATAGGTAAGTATGTGTGTGTCGGAATGTATGTAATAAAGTTGTACTTTCAAGGTGTGTGTGTCCTGTATTTATTTGGGTATTTTTTTGCAGAAGAACTATAGGTACCTGCGGGCCCGTTTAACACCCGCATGCTGGTACTTGTGGTTCTCCAAGTACCAGCTTGCGGGGGAGGCTTGCAGGGACTTGTAGTTCTTGTGCAAAAAACAATATTCTTTTATTTTACACTTGGCTATCAGTCCCCCATCCGCAGCCCATGGATGGGGGGGACAGCCTCGGGCTTCACCCCTGGCCCTTGGGTGGCTGGAGGGGGGGACCCCTTGCTTTAAGGGGTTTCCACTCCTCCAGGGTACCCCGGCCAGGGGTGACTAGTTAGTGATTTAATGCCAGGGCCACAGGGACCTATATAAAAGTGTCCCCCGGCTGTGGCATTATCTCTCTGACTAGTTGAGCCCGGTGCTAATGTAAAAAATACGGGGGACCCCTACACTTTTTGTCCCCCGTATTTATTGCACCAGGACCAGGTGCAGAGCCCGGTGCTGGTTGATTAAATATGGGGGAACCCCAGTCATTTTTTTCCTCATATTTTTTCAACCAGGACCGGCTCAAAGACCCCGAGGCTGGTTTTGCTTAGGAGGGGGGACCCCACGCATTTTTTTTCCCTACTTTAAACTATTTTTTTTTTAAAGATGCACATTAAAACCCTGCACAGATCTCATAGATCCGGCCGAGTTTCATTGTTTTAATGTCGGCAGTGTATTACTATTCACTCCCGTAAAACACTGCCAAAAAATACGAATGACATCGACATCGGAAAACACAAAAATGTAAATTACGACAGCTTAGTAAATGAGTCGTAATAAATGCAAAAAGTTACAAAATTACACATTCAATGTCATTCGTGTTTGAACTTTAATCTCATTCTAAAAAATACGAATTTTAGTAAATATACCCCCTAGATGGGCCAAGTGTTTGTGCCGTACACTTGTGTCGCTTGGCTTAGTCATACAGCAGCCTCGGTGCACCTCTTTTTCTTCTTTGCATCATGTGCTGTTTGGGACCTTTTTTTATATCTGCCATCCTGTCTGACACTTCAGTGCCGCTGCTAGATGGGCCAATTGTTTGTGTCGCTTGGCTTAGTCATACAGCTGCCTGATTGGTCCTCTTCTACATCTTAACAATATTGTGAGGTGTGAAGTGTTCAGAATAGACTGGAAATGAGTAGAAATGAATGTAATTGAGATTAATAATACCGTAGGATCAAAATTACCCCCAAATTCTGTAATTTTACCTATTTTTATGTATTTTTCAACAATCATCCAGATTTAAAACCAAAACTAAAACCAGAACACGAAAGGGTGGTTTTGGCAAAACCAAGCCAAAACCAAAACACGAAAGTGGAATTAAAACCAAATCACGAAACACCAAAAGTGCCAGCCGCACATCTCTACATTACATACCTCCCAGCTTTCTTCAGGCAGACAGGGGTGCATACCTCCCAGCTTTCTTCAGGCAGAAGGAGGGACACACGTGCAGCAAAAAGGGGGCGTGACCAATGAAAAGGGGGCATGGCTTCACTTGAGGGACCCCATTTTTGTCAGTGCGGGGGCATGCCCAGCACTCTGTGAGCTGCTGGCATGCCTCCAGGGGCGGATTATGAGTCTGGGGGGCCCAAGGCACTTGAGACAGGGGAGCCCTATCTCATTGCAGTGCCTGCTGTGGGGATGGGGGCGTGGCCTAATTGCGCCCACATGGCCACCCCCCTTATGCAAATTGCTGGGGGGGGGTTTAATGGAATTTTGGCTCCTCAGCTAGGCTAAATCCAAAGAAGGTGGTCGCTCCCCCCCACACACCCGCACAGGCAGAAGAAAGCAGGGAGACTGCTGCCACCCTGCAACACCACAGACCTGCTAACACGCAGCAGCATGTGTTGACTGTAGCACAATGCTGCCGCTGTTGCTGGCAGGACGGGGAAGCTTCTGAGCTGGGACAGAGCTACTCCAGCTGGGGGGCCCCCTAAAACTGTGGGAGCCACGGTACGTACCCTCTGCACACCCCCCCCCCTTAATCCGTCTCTGCTGTCGGAACCCCCCCTTAATCCGTACCCCCTGATGCCCCCTCTCCCTCTGCCTCCACTAAATAGACGCTGTGTGCATGCGCACAGTGTCTATTCACCGCTGCTCTGCTAAGCAGAACAGCGAGTACAGGAGCTTTCCAACTGCCCCCCCCCCACCGCGGGACACTGCGACCCGCAAGTGGTACAGTGGGACAGACCCCAAAAAATGGGACTATCCCACAAAAATCGGGACAGTTGGGAGGTATGGGGGTGTGTGAGAGGGTATGCCGTACAGACAGATGGGCACCGGCTCACTGTGTGCTTGACCACCCCACATCAGCATACTCAGCAGGGTCTCTCTGGCGTGGAGGAGCGTCCCTTTCTAGCACACTCCACGCTTCTTAGCTGCAGTTTTGTGGGGCACCTGCCGCTGTGCAGGTTCCGTACTGCCTCTGTTGTCTCCAGCCCCTGAAAACCCACCGCTAGCTGCAGCGCTGCTGCCTGCAGTGAGGTGCGCCCAGCTCCTTCACATACTTTAGCCAGCGGGTAGCGCTGCAGAAGTCCGAGCTGCTTGCAGGCTCCGACCCCCTCCTCCCTCCAGCCGCAGCATCTCCTGGGAGCTAACCAGTCACTCCCAGTCTCCCCTTTCCACAGTGCCCAGCAGCCGCGAGGTCTGCGCCGCGTGCATGCTATGACCCCCCTCCACTCGCAGCGTCTCCTGGGGGCTAACCAGTCACTCCCAGTCTCCCCTTACCACAGTGCCCGGCAGCTGCGCAAGGTCTGTGGTGTGTGACTGAGGAGAGGGGGAGGGATGCTGACGGGTAGAGGAAGCAGCACTCCAGCCTGAGAGAGTCAGCCATGCCAAGTCTCCACCAGCAGCAGATCCCAACAGGTTGGAGTGGAACAGCAGCAGCCAGCAGCAGTGACTCCGGTAAGACACATCTGTCTGTCACCACTGTTTTGTCCCTAATACCAATCTCTCCCGTGCCCTGTGTTCTGTCATGTCCCTGTCACCCCTGGCCTTGCCCTGTCACCCTTATCCTGGCCCTTTCACCCTTATGCTGGCCCTGTTAACCCTATCCTGGCCCTGTCACCCCTGTGCTTGCCCTGTCAACCCTATACTGGCCCTGTCACCCCTGTCCTGGTCCTGCCGCCCCTACCCTGGCCCTGTCACCTCTATCCTGTCCCTGTCATTTCTGTCCTGGCCCCATCACCCCTGTCCTTGCCCTGTCACCCCTGTCTGGACCCTGTCACCACTGTTCTGACCCTGTCACCCCTGTCCTGGCCCCGTCACCCCTGTTCTGACCCTGTCACCCCTGTCCTGGCCCTGTTACTGCATACCCTCCAACTTCCTTTTTGGCAGGTACTGTACCCGCAGCACCTCCAGACCCCTCCCCAATGCACCACACCTCTGCACCTTCCCCTCCACCACATGCGGCTCTCCACCCCTCCCCCACGCGCTGTGCCTCCAGACCCCCTACACCACCCGCTGCTTCCACTCCTCTGCCCCTCCACCACCCACAGCACCTCCAGACCCCCTCCACCATCCACCCCCCATATATGTCTCCCCCCACACCTGCCCCCTCCACCCGCAGCATCTGCAGACACCCTTCTCTTTACGTGTCCCCCCCCCTTACTTACCCCTCCCCCACCAATGGCACCCCCCACACCTGCCCCTCCACCACCTGCAGCGCCTCCGGACCCCCTTCCCCTTCCGCTGCACCACCCGTACCTGCCCCTCCCCTACCAACGGCGCCTCTGGACCCCCTACCCCACCCCCGGCACCCCAACGCCTTCCGATCCCACAGCACCTACGGAACCCTTCACCCATCTGCAACATCCCCGCACCTGCCCCTCTCCCACCTGTGGCACCCCTGCCCCTCCCCCACCTACAGTGCCTCTGGACCCCTCCCCCATCTGCAGCCCCCACTCCTCTGCCCCTCCCCCACCGCAGCACCTCCCGACCCTTCCCCATCCGGGCCCCCCGCTTCCGCCCCCCCTCCAGCATCTACAGACACCCTCCCCCATCCGCAGTCCCCCTCGCACCTGCTACATTCTGTACATCGTGCCCTGCAGGTGTTGTTCACGCCGTCGCAAGGGGCTGCGCCTCCTTCACCATCGCACGCCCTTTCATTGTGCAATATTTAACCACTAACAAAGGAATGCAGGTAATACTCCATATAATGCAAATATTGAACCCCAGAAAGGCATGCAAGGGTTAAGGGGGCGTAGCCCCTTGCGACGGTGTGAAGAGCGCCCGTAGGGCGCGATGAAGCGCCTAGTTTTTATATACATATTATTCTTCTATCGTCTACAAAATAAATTATAGAATAAATGTATTATCTGAATAGAGGAGTAATATTGTCTTAGCATCTGATTGACAATATTCTTTGATATAGCCAGGCAGCTATAAACCCACTAAACTCAGAAGATGTTATCTTAATGTAGATAACCTAACGACACATCAATTCATAACGCTACAGTATATCATGGCTACTCTAGGTGGCATGATGCTTAGAGAACCACCTACAATACATTGTTTCCATTTTTTTTAATAAGAGCTTTTGCATGTGAAACAATGGTCTGGATATATAGAGTGATTTTCAGATATGGAATTGAGCTACTCAGTACACAGTTGCTTCTAACTAAAACTCTACAAACATCCCACAAAGCCAGACATAAGGTAAAACCCTAATTTTACACTATACCAGTACTAAAGTTTATTTTCATTAGTACATGCATTAGCCACACTTATAATAATAGACAGATGTGATATATACTGTAAAACCTTTATTTAATTTCTGGTGTTTGAAACCACAATCTCCCTGCAGCAGCTTTACAAGAGACTCCTACCAACAGTCAGTGCTGAAGGGGGACCCTGCTCTTCCCACCATCTACTGTACCTATCCAACATGCATACAGTATACTGTCTGATCATCCTCACAGCATAACACTGACATGTCACAGGCAGGCCTGTCCTCTCATACACGATCATACAGGTCACTGTATTATATAAGGTTAGATGCTTTTCTTCTAAAATTCTCTGTGAACATTCTGATGATTAATCTGTCTACAGGTTGCCCTGTCCCCACATCCTGGGACAACAAATGTGCAGGAGATGAAGGGTGATTGCAAAAATGTATATTTTGCCCGTGTCTAGCCCAACAGAAAGATTCAAATGAATAAAAATATTACCATTAAATGAAGATGAAAAAATCAAACATGTCTAATTAGTGTCTTATTTGTTTTTGCTTAGACACCACATGAAAGTATAAAGTAAATTCTCAATAATGTAACTACCGTGAACAACTAAAAGATTACTCCTGTAAATGTGACAATAACAAGGTGAGGAGTTATAGGTAAGTGTATTTTATTGTTCTTTTTCTTAATATACTGGAATGTAAAATACTGTAGCATGCGCTCAATTTGCTACTAAAATAACATTTCCCTTACTATTCATATAAACTTGCTAGATGCAGGATCTCCACAATTTATGCTATTTGAAATCCTCAATGATACAAAAATGTGTCTGCTATATTGCACTCTTTGGGGTAAATTCAGTAAAGCTTATAACACAGAGAATTGGTGAAGTTGCCCAAAGCAACCAATTAGGTGCTGTCTATAATTTCTCTATTGCCTTTTAGAAAATGATAAACAGTATCTGATTGGTTGCTATGGTCAACTTCACCAATTCTCTGTTTTAGAAGCTTCAGTGAATTTTCCCCTTTATCTGCAATTTTTAAGTTTAGGAATTTTGTCTGTTGACCTGATTGATTTTAGATTATTTATACAATCTGCAGATCATTTTATACCTATTTAGGCAATTTGTGCTGTTATCACATTTGTAAAGCAAATCTACACTTTATTATACTTTTGCAAAACGAGAAACCTGACCTCACTCACAGGATTGGGTATGCCTCGCGCTTGACAGAGCTGATTCTCCTCAAGCAGCTGTAAAAAATTGGAACGTCACTCCAAACTAAACAAAATATACAATTGTACTCAAAGTACCAAAGACAGCGCTAAACAATACAGAAATAGATGGATGCGTGCAGACAGGTGGAAAGGATCAATCAATATTTAATGAATATCTATTTAGTCAATTAAAAATATTTTGTTACGCATATACAAACATCATAAGAGCAAGTTTAAAACGTGACGTGACGTGACCTTTGATAAAGCTGCCCCTGGAAGTCAGCGAAACGCGTAAGGACCTACCAATTGGATCTTGTGGCACTATCATCCAGGACATTTGGACGGTGGAACTTTTTAAACCAGCCTGGGACTCTCTCTGATGACCCTTCCACTGCTAAACGGAGGACCTATTTCCCCTAACCGGTGTGTTGAAATCTCTCCAAGCTGAGACATCACCAGGGAATCTGGCATTGGTTCCTCCAGGATCGGTAACTATCAACGGAGAGACTTATCATTTTGGCCCAGGATACACAGGTCTACCAACCACTGGCTAATTATTAGTGTCTCGTACAGGATCCTCTGGCTTACTTTAAGTCAGTCACGTTTTAAACTTGCTCTTATGATGTTTGTATATGCGTAATAAAATATTTTTATTTGACTAAATAGATATTCATTAAATATTGATTGATCCTTTCCACCTGTCTGCACGCATCCATCTATTTCTGTATTGTTTAGCGCTGTCTTTGGTACTTTGAGTACAATTGTATATTATTATACTTTTGACCTGATGTATTCTGAAAGTTGCAATCTCCTATATAATAGCCCAGATCTGTGACTTTGTGACTCATTTGCTAACGCTGGGCGGAGTCACAACACTGGGCGGAGTTAGTCAAATGAGTCACAGATCTGGGCAAATCTATAGTAGACTAGGAGCAGAAGCAGATAGTATGGGCATGGCACAGGCAGGGGTGCATACCTCCCAGCTTTCTTCAGGCAGACAGGGGTGCATACCTCCCAGATTTCTTCAGGCAGAAGGAGGGACACATGCGCTGCAAAAAGGGGGTGTGGCCAACGAAAAGGGGGGGTGGCTTCACGGGAGGGCCCCCATTTTTGTCAGTGCGGGGGCATGCCCAGCGCTCTGTGAGCTGCTGGCATGCCTCCAGGGGCGGATTATGAGTCCGAGGGCCTAAGGCACTTGAGACAGGGGAGCCCTATCTCATTGCTGTGCCTGCTGTGGATTGGGGGCATGGCCTAATTGCGCCCACGTGGCCACGCCCCTTATGCAAATTGCGGGATTTTTTATTTTATGGAATTTTGGCCCCTCAGCCAGGGCTAAATCCAAAGGAGGTGGTCGCTCCCCCCTACACACCCGCACAGGCAGAAGAAAGCAGGGAGACTGCTGCCTCACTCCAACACCACAGACCTGCCTACACGCAGCAGCATGTGCTGACTGTAGCACAATGCTGCCGATGTTGCTGGCAGTACGGGGGAGTTTCTGAGCTGGGACAGAGCTACTACAGCTGGGGGCCCACAGTACGTACCCCCTGGCCCCCCCTTAATCCGGCTCTGCTGCCGGAACCCCCCTTAATCCATACCCCCTGATGCCCCCTCTCCCTCTGCCTCCACTAAATAGACACTGTGCGCATGCGCACAGCGTCTATTCACCGCTGCTCTGCTAAGCAGAACAGCGAGTACAGGAGCTTTCCAACTGACCCCCCCACCGCGGGACACTGCGACTCACGCGTGGGACAGCGGGACAGACCCCCAAAAATGGGACTATCCCGCGAAAATCGGGACAGTTGGGAGGTATGGGGGTGTGTGAGGGGGTATGCCATACAGACAGACGGGCACCGGCTCACTGTGTGCTTGACCCCCCCACATCAGCATACTCAGCAGGGTCTCACTGGCGTGGAGGAGCGTCACTTTCTAGCACACTCCATGCTTCTTAGCTGCAGTTTTGTGGGGCACCTGCCGCTGTGCAGGTTCCGAACTGCCTCTGTTATCTCCAGCCCCTGCAACCCCACCGCTAGTTGCAGCGCTGCTGCCCGCAGTGAGGTGCACCCAGCTCCTTCACATACTTTAGCCAGCGGGTAGCGCTGCAGAAGTCTGAGCTGCTTGCAGGCTCCGACCCCCTCCTCCCTCCAGGCGCAGCATCTCCTGGGAGCTAACCAGTCACTCCCAGTCTCCCCTTACCACAGTGCCCAGCAGCCGCGAGGTCCGCGCCGCGTGCATGCTATGACCCCCTCCTCCCTCCACTCGCAGCGTCTCCTGGGGGCTAACCAGTCACTCCCAGTCTCCCCTTACCACAGTGCCCAGCAGCTGCGCAAGGTCTGCGGTGTGTGACTGAGGAGGGGGGGAGGGATGCTGACGGGTAGAGGAAGCAGGACTCCAGCCTGAGAGAGTCAGCCATGCCAAGTTTCCACCAGCAGCAGATCCCAACAGGTTGGAGTGGAACAGCAGCAGCCAGCAGCAGTGACTCCGGTAAGACACATCTGTCTGTCACCACTGTTTTGTCCCTAATACCAATCTCTCCCGTGCCCTGTGTTTTGTCATGTCCCTGTCACCCTTGGCCTTGCCCTGTCACCCTTATCCTGGCCCTTTCACCCTTATGCTGGCCCTGTTACCCCTATCCTGGCCCTGTCACCCCTGTGCTTGCCCTGTCAACCCTATACTGGCCCTGTCACCCCTGTCCTGGTCCTGCCGCCCCTACCCTGGCCCTGTCACCCCTATTCTGTCCCTGTCATTTCTGTCCTTGCCCCATCATCCCTGTCCTTGCCCTGTCACCCCTGTCTTGACCCTGTCACCCCTGTTCTGACCCTGTCACCCCTGTCCTGGCCCCATCACCCCTGTTCTTACCCTGTCACCCCTGTCCTGGCCCTGTTACTGCATACCCTTCAACTACCTTTTGGCAGGTACAGTACCCGCAGCACCTCCAGACCCCACCCCAATGCACCACACCTCCGCACCTTCCCCTCCACCACATGCGGCACTCCACCCCTCCCCTACACGCTGTGCCTCCAGACCCCCTACACCACCCGCGGCTCCCACTCCTCTGCCCCTCCACCACCCACAGCACCTCCAGACCCCCTCCACCATCCACCCCCCATATATGTCTCCCCCCACACCTGCCCCCTCCACCCGCAGCATCTGCAGACACCCTCCTCCATCCTCGGTCCCCCCCCTCACTTCCCCCACCCCCACCCATGGCACCCCGCACCTGCCCCTCCACCACCTGCAGCGCCTCCGGGCCCCCTTCCCCATCCACCGTACCACCCGTACCTGCCCCTCCCCTACCCACAGCGCCTCTGGACCCCCTACTTCACCCTCAGCACCCCCATGCCTTCTCATCCCACAGCACCTATGGAACCATTCACCCATCCGCAACATCCCGCACCTGCTCCTCTCCCACCCATGGCACCCCTGCCCCTCCCCCACCTACAGTGCCTCTGTACCCCATCTGCAGCCCCCACTCCTCTGCCCCTACCCCACCCGCAGCACCTCCCGGCCCTTCCCCATCCGGGCCCCCCGCTTCCGCCCCCCCTCCACCTGCAGCATCTACAGACACCCTCCCCCATCCACAGTCCCCCTCGCACCCGCTACATTCTGTACATCGTGCCCTGCAGGTGCTGTTCATGCCGTCGCAAGGGGCTGCGCCTCTTTCACCATCGCACGCCCTTTCATTGTGCAATATTTAACCACTAACAAAGGAATGCAGGTAATACTCCATATAATACAAATATTGAACCCCAGAAAGGCATGCAAGGGTTAAGGGGGCGTAGCCCCTTGCGACGGTGTGAAGAGCGCCCGTAGGGCGCGATGAAGCACCTAGTTTATTAAAATTGTTTACACAAAATGTCATTCAGATACTTTGAAATGTCATTTTATTTTACATTTTATACCCACAGTAAGTGAAAATATGTTTTAACCAATCACATCATAAGACATTATATTGCTTTATTTCCACACTTGAATAACACAGCAAAAAAACTTTTCATTAACTAATTTTAAACAGCTGTCACTGAATAAATTCCTGTGGCTGACAATCATATCAATCTGAAGCTGAGTACACACTTGTGTATATAATATATTGGCCGATCTTGAGATACACAATGGATCGCAATAATCATTGTATTGGTTGTACCCTTAATTCATTGTCTGATGAATTGTCTGGTTGCATCTTCTCATTTGATTTGCTGCCATTTGGATTGGAAGATGCAATGTATGATGCATAATATTACCCTTGTAGTGACACATTCGAATACATTTAATAGTTTCTGAGTTGCCATAATGCCTGTATTATTAAAGAGTCAATCATTTACAATGCTGGTTTTGCCTTGTAAATGATTGTCCTTTAAAAATGCTTCCAGGGTTTTGCTAAAACACAAGGAGCAGTGGAAGAAGAATAAAAAATAAAAAAATTCAATATATCTACATTTTTATTTCCAGTACATTTAACTTTCAAAATGCTTTTAAAATAATGATATAATTTTTTCCATCTCTGTTGACTTACATCAACAATATATGCGTATAGGAAACAATTTTACTAAGGGAAAGCCAATAACAAAATAAATGGGAAACCGTTAACAGAAATTAATAAACTTTGAGATGAAAGAGCTGACTAGATAGTATGACATGTGGGGTATACATGTCATAAATTACTTCTGCATAATTAAGCTTTATTCTTTGACAAATCATAATAACCTGAGTGTTTGCTTTTATTTTTTGTTTTTTGCATCATTTTGAATACATTATTTTTCTGGAAGGCTACAAATTAAGTGGAAATAAATTCATCATCCCTACCTTGTTTTGGCCCAAATAATAATGATACAAAAAACAAATACATGTTCTTCACAAATCTTTTTTTAAGTACCTGAGATTCATCTATGGAGGCAGGTAGAGAGTTGTCTTCATACACTAGGTGGTACGTGTTCTATAGCTTCTAAAACAGAGAATTGGCTATGTTGCCCCTAGCAACCAATCAGATGCTGCCTATCACATTTTAGAAAAGGCATTTGATTGGTTAATATGTTCAACATCACCATTTCTCTATTTTATAAGCTTTAGTAAATTTACCCCCAAGCCTCAATTTGCCATATGGCACAAAACACCCAACATCAGTGAGCTGTGCCCAGGGTACTTACCAACACTCATTGATTTACAGGGAAACTCCCTAAAATAATAACAATCTCCCTGCAACCCTGAAGAGTCTATAAATATCCCTGTTTGCACCTTACACCCATTATGTAGCTGTAATATTTTTGGGAAGAAAAATACATCGGAAGTATACATTAAATTGAGATCATCAGTGCTAATTCTATGCATTGGGTAAAAGGCATAATGATCCCTGTGTCTATATACATTATTAAATAGGTTTCTCATTGCCACTTATATGGAAACACTTGTAAACACACTACATGTTCAAGCCATAAAAATTATTTGTTATTAATGTCTTTTCACCAAAAAGTTGATCATACTAACTTCTTTGGGGATATTTTTTATTTGGAAGTAAGTCATTTTTATGAGAAACCTCTCAAATGTAACAGTACATGTCCATGCTTATACAGTAAGTGTTACTTTTACAATCTCCACAAAATGTTTTTTCAAATGTTTGCATGTGTGATTTAGACTTTTTTAGTAGTGTTCTGTTGATTAAATTTTCTAACATATCTTAGCTACTGTACTATTGTTATCATTTGTTCAAAGACCCAACTCTTGTTGTTTCTTACTGTTGCAAATTTCATTAGCTAAGAAGTCATTGATATTTGAAAAGTACAAAATCTTGTGGTATAAAAAAGAACATAAAACCTGAAGTGAATATCACAATACAAGCTTTGTAGATATGAACAAATAATACACATAACAGCTGATAGATGTCAAAAAATAAAGTAATACTGTTGAACATCAAGACTCAGCCCAAGTTCTCAACTTTAGACTGTCAGAAAGTATTGTAAGGTAATTGAATGCTAATAGGCCAACATAATAGATTGACAGTTTGATGAGTAATGGTATGCAGCTACCATCAGCAGTGATGAGACAAATACTGTAGGTTGCACAAATATATATACAGTATGGTCCATCTCATGAACAATTGCTGAGGTAATAAAATTCCTGGCTGCTCCAGAACCAACATATGCAGGTAAGCCCTTTGTGTCCTTATTATTTACTAGGGTAATTAAAATACCTTATCTCGAAAGCAACAAAATCATAAACTGTAAGCGATCATCATGGTACAAGCTCAAGAAAATTTGTTCAGTTGTAGTTAAAAATGAAACTCACAATGATTAAGGAATCCTCTGTGAAGTTTAGGATTGCCAGTAAATTTCTCTGGTGTCGGTAGATTAAGAAGAGGTACAGAGCAATTGGCAGTAACTTGAGGTGTTTGAGAACAGAAGTGGCTCTATTACATGTAAGTTTGAGAGAGTCCATGAAGATATTGTAGAAAACGTTTGCAGAAATGGCATCATTTGACCTTGTGTCACTTCATGATTTATTAGTCAATTCACCAGATGTTGCATGGAATCTGCCACTTGGGTTTGTATTCTCTTTCAGTCGATTTTCCAAGTGAAAACTGTAAGATTCTCAGTTAGAGTTGGACACTTGACTGGAACTACTGAGCAAGACTGGTTAGAACTGAACTGAATGAAGTTATGTGGTCTAATGACAAACACCATCATGCTACCTTCTGGACAAGTAAGATTACTGAGCAAGAAGCAGAACTGATATAGATACTATATAGAAAGAAAAAGAGACCTTGAAAAACTCCACAGCACTGTCTTTAGCCAAATTTATAATAAATATAGACCGTCTTCTTACGTTTTTATGTATGAATACTTCCACCTCCGACAGTCACATCTATATATTATATACAGTCTAGTCGTAATAAAAGATAAAATACGATGTATTTAAAAAAATATATAATTAAAAAGCTATGTTCCTCTTTGTTATAATCAGCACAGACTTCAGTAGGTTTCACAGTTCGGCTTTTAGTTAAACAAGGAATTATCTCATCGGACCACCAGTTGTAGACGCGGCGTTGCCCTTCCACTGAGAATCTTATTACCAAGGGCAATGAATGCAAGGGATTTCTTTACCACTGGCCGTCCTCAGGTTCTCCCTTCCGAGTCAGACTCCTGTGCCACTGGTCCTCCCGCTGTTCGCTCTGTCTGGTATAACCGAATCCTGGCTCTATCCACGCATGAAAAGTAAAAAATAAGTAGTGCATAGCGATAGTGACAGTAATGATTTGTGGTTAAATACTTTCTTAAGTGAAGAAGTAGTCCGGGAGAGACTAAGCAAAATAAAGATGAATAAATCACCTGGCCTTGACGGAATTCATCCAAGGGTTCTTATGGAACTTAGGTCAGAACTAGCAAGACTCCTATACTTGATTTTCAATAGTTCAATTAGATCAGGCATGGTACTGAAGGATTGGCGTATAGCTGAGGTAGTGCCATTATTTAAAAAGGGATCCAAAAATCATCTGGGTAACTACAGACCGGTTAGTTTGATATCTATAGTGGGGATAATTGTGCATTGTGTTGATTGGCGGATCAACGTTTCTTGGAAGAACACAGCTGCAGTTTATCTTTAAATGATTGGAAAAAGGATCCCATTGTCTGTGTATTGTGATATAGATACTTGACCGAAGAAGCAGGTGAAAAGAATAGTCTTTTCTAAGAAAATTAGCTTAACACCCATTATTCACATCATTTGTGACTGCACATCACGTCACCTGTCTCACCTGTGCTACATCTTCATCACACCTGCATGAGCGGAGATGTCTGGTTTCCTAACATTGACCTGTATACTTTGTGATACAAAAGACAGATTGTCCTAATGTAGGCTGACCATATTATCCCTTTAACCTGAGACACCTGTGCAGGCAGTAAAGAAGTTTATATTGTAATCTATACAGATATAATAATATATGCAGTTTTCCCATTCATGTTCTGTTTGGCTTCTTATGTACAACTTATAAGAGTCATCTTGCAGATAAAATCTAAGGATGGAAAAAAGAAAGCCTTCTCCACCTGCTCATCCCACCTCACCATTGTCATTATGTACTATATGACAGGTTTGTCTGTGTATATGATGCCACCCAGGGCCGGTGCAAGGTCTCTCGGCACCCTAGGCAAAACTTCTGCCTACTGCCCCTACCTGCCCTTCAGGAGAAAGGCATACTGCTGCTGACCCTCACCCCATCTGTTGCATGGCTGCTTCCTTCTCGCCATCTCCGCAGTCCGTGTGGTCTCCTGCCCCCCCCCACCACTCCACTATTTTAAATGTCTTCTGTTCTATCCCCTCCACCATCTGTGTGCATGCAGCTGCCCATCTCCGCCCCCCCTCCCCCCCAGACAGCTGCTCTCCCCCTCTTTTCTTATTAAATGCAGAAAGTGCACTGTGCAGCCACCTTACCTGCAGGCTGCAATGCAGAGTTGGGACTGAGTAGTCTGTGAAAGAGCCTGGAATGAAAAGCAGCGCCACATGTCACCCCCAGCCAGGACTCCAGGAGCTGTCAAAGTTACTGCCTGTGCCGGGTGGATGCTGCAACGCAGGAGCTTGGGAGTTGCGGCTACTGTAGATACGAGTGCCAGGGGAATTGCGGCGGCTATGAGATGTAGGACCACGCTAACTTTTTCATGCAGATGTAGCAAGCCGCCCCTTCAGGTCCCGGCGCCCCTAGGCAGCTGCCTAAAGCTGCCTAGTGGAAGCTCCGGCCCTGATGCCACCATCAGAATACTCTGGTGTCCTAGAACCAGTGTTTAGTGTACTGTACTCAGTTGTAACTCCCATGTTAAACCCTCTAATATATAGTTTAAGGAATAAAGATGTGAAAAGTATTCTGCTGAGACTACTGGGGTAAAACAAAGTATTGAACAGTGATGGAGTATTTAGGAAAATGTTTAAATAAAACTATGTGATTTATAAGTGACCTTAATCAATTTGTTTTAGTATATTAAATGATGATACAGTAGTCTTTGAATTTCAACTTACTGAGCCTTTAATTCTCAGACATCTTTCTCATCAGTTTTTTCTGTCTGCTATTCACTACAGATGGGTCCATGTTTATCTTGACCATTATTAGGATTAACTGAGACTGGGCAGTCGGACTTAATCCCCTGCTGTAATGACTTAATCCCCTGCTGTATTGTTCTCTGTATTGTATAGCAGCTGAGAACAATAGATGAAGGGTTTATGTTAATAAACCATGTTGTGCCTAGGCCTAGCGACCCATCCCTCCGGTGATTGGGAGATGCTGGGTTGCCCCCGAGATTGACCAGTCTGCAATGTCAGCTCCAACTGTTATTATCTGTTTATATTGGATCAGATTGACATGTTTTCCTGCATTCCTAGTTCATTTCAGATGCCTGCATATTCCTGTGTTTAGCTTCAGCTGCATTTTAATGAGAAGTTTGGTCTGTGTATGTAGCCAAACAGGTGTATTGAGTCTCCTCATCAGAGGGTCTGGTCTCCCTGGCTGCTCTGATTGGGAATTGTCTGCTATACTGTATATGCATTTCCTGTCTCTCGTTCCATGCTGGTCATAGATCCTGGTTGCCATGTGAGCCTTTGTCTCTAGGTCCTAGTTCCAGTCATGGAAATCTTTGTCTGGTTTTCTATTTCTGTCCCCTGCAGTATACCATTGTTCAGTTCTGTTGCAGTTATGTAATTATCTGCATCCTACTAAGTAATACCCGTGTCTAGCAATGTGTCAGTTATATACTGTAGTTACCAGCATACAACTCTGTATTCCTGTGTCCAAACCAGTGTAAGTACACAATCTTCAGCATCTTACTCTGTGTTCCAGTCTTAATCTGCAGAATTTTCACCTGCCTCTCAGCACTTATCTACATTGTCAGCTCTGGTTTCCTGCCTCAGCTCTGTATCAGCCTTCCATATAATAACCTTGCTGTATTACTGTATATACCCTTAGCCTTTTCTTTAGTATTAGTGAAGTACTAGCTGTTAGTTTAGTATTGGTCCTTCCAGCATGGAGGTTATCCCCAGTTAGGGGTATTATTTGTGTTTACTCTCCTCAATATTAACCTCTTCCTAGCTCGGCAGTCCTTATCCCCTTAGTACTTTAGTTCTAGTTACTTTGCCATTGTTTGCCCACCTTCTCCCCGTTCATCCATGCTGTCCACTTAGTTATTTTAGGGTTCAGTTCCTGCCGACTTTGATTCAGATCACCTAGGGGTTGAGGTAATACTACTGACAGTGGTGTAAGGCCTGGTGGGCATCCCAGTAGCGGTAGACACTTAGAGTCTTATGGGGAAAGTGGCTCTTATAGGCAAGAAGACCTGCTATGTTCGTTCTATGAGTTTCAACCTCGGGTTTTCAGGGATCACTGCCTGAAAACCTGCAAGCAACTCTGAATCTTGAAGGAAGATCTCTATTCCACCATAACATTTATAACTAGCACAAAACTTACTGGTGTTTTGCAACATGGGTCCTGCTTTGCAAAATCCAGTCCAGTCTCCCATCTTACGTCAGAGTCCGGGTGAGGATCCGGTTCCGGTCCTGTCCAGCAGACTGAAGTGGTGTGAGGACATCCAAAATCTTACATCACAAGATTTTCAAAGGGCTATCTATTTGTGTGGATGCTCTGCAGCAGCAGATTTCTACACACAATATGTTTTCTAATCTTTGATATTAATGTGGGCAAAGTATAAAGGACTCCTACCAAAATGACTGTATGTTGCCTCCTCAGTTTGGCAGCACAGGACGGCCTCAACAAATGAGGGTTCAGCAGTCTCTATGTGAACAGCTGTTAAAGCCATTTTCAGGAAACAATGGTCTAATTCATGAGGCATTTGGGAATTACTTGGATGCCACAAGAATTGCTTCTCAATCTGCTATGACAGAAGAGACTGTAAACTCTGGTTCCCCTAGGTCAGGGGTGACCCCTTACACGTCTTCAGAAAGGATATTCCAGAGTCTCCGGCATTCTAAACTTTCCAAGGCTGAGCACCAGCAATGAAAGGATGAGCTGCTCTCTTTGTATTGTGGAAGTACAAGTCACTGTATTACCACTTTCTCTGCAAGTTGGGTAAAAGTGATGCTCAACATCTGGAGGTACAGGCTGATAAGCCACCTCGCGTGGTGGCTCCAGACTCCAGGAATCCCAAAGAAGGTGTCAAGTTTTCCCAAAAGGAAGGTCAGATCTATAACTGGGGGCCTTTGACCTGAACTCCCTAGTTTAGAATTGGAAACCAACTGAGTGCATATGAATCCCTCATTCACAGGGTAACCCCTGGTCCAGTAGCCCTAGGAATTACTTCCAACTCTTCTATCCCTGAAGAGTCCTCTTGATCTGCACCCCCTGGAGGGGTATTGGATTTGACAACCTCAGATGAGGTATATATATTCTGACTCTAAACTATATATATATATATATATATATATATATATATACGAGGTATATATATTCTGACTCTAAATGAGGGATCCGATGTTCTGGTTGATGGCTTGACCCCAGCAGATGGTCTGGCCTTAGGAAGGGAGACCAATAATCCAGTCCCAGGAAGAGAGTCTGGTGATTCTGTCACAGGAAGAGAGTCTAATGATGCGGTCCCAGGAAGAGAGACCATTGATGCGGTCCCGGAAAGATAGTCCAATGATCCGATCCTATCATGGGAATCCAATGTTCCGTTCTCATCAAGGGAATCAGATGTTCCGGTCTTATCAAGGGAATCAGATGTTTGGTCTCATCAAGGGAATCTAATGTTTGGTTTCCAAGGGATGTGTCCAATACTCTCATCCCAGGAGGAGAATCTAAGGTGCCGACCCAAAGAGGGGAGTATGGGGTGCTGCTCTCAATAGACATTGGATATAATGGCTGATGGGTCAGTTCCAGAAGAGGCTTATGTTTCTGTGGCCTTAGAAAGGTCATCTGACTCTGCAGCCCCTGAGGGGGCTTCTGACTCCAAAGCCTAAGAAGAAGCATTTGTCTTAGTCTCTAGTCTTGTAGCCCCAGGTGGGGCATCAGTCTCATTAACAAGTCCTGTAGCCCCAGGAGTGGCGTCTGTCTCAGTATCAAGCCCTGTAGCCCCAGGAGGGGCATATGTGTGTGTCTCATTTCCTGTAACTCCTTGGGGAGCATCAGATCCTGTCAAGTTCCCAGAAGGGAAGAGTCCAGCCATGACCTTAGATGGAGTTGTTGATGCCATGTCCCCTAAAGTGACATCCAGACACTTAGTTTCTGAGAGCACCTATTACCCTGTAAAATATGGGGAAAAATCTAAGCCAGTTATGTTAGCTGAATATTCATAACTACCACCTAAAGACCAAGATCCGGATCTAGCCTTCTTCTTTGGAAATATGGAGCAGTTTCATGAAGTGCTGTTGCAGTCCATGGACATAGCTCCACTCTGTTCCTCTCTGGCGGAGATTGTATTACTTCTGCTCATACTGTATCTTTTAGAGGGTATGCTAAGGAGTGGCCTGACCATTTACTCAAATCCAGAGATCTTATTCTATAGGACGTGTGGGCCTTCCACCAAGCTGTGGCCAAGAGGTTTGGAGGACCAGACTTTATTTTTTCTGGATATTCTGAGAGTTCAGATTCACTTTCCAAGGAATTGGTTACCAACAAAAAGAGTCAGAAGTGCAAGAATCGGGATTTTAAGGGTCTTCAGTCTCAGATTGTTCACAGCACTGTGTCCTCTACATTAAGATCTCCCATCTAGAAGTTAACTGTTGATTATGCCTAACTGTCTGCTCCATGTAAAGGAGTTGTGATCTGCTGTTTCCAGTACCTGTCCAGTCTGCCTATGCCCAATCAAGCCGTCCTTCTCCGGTACCAACTGTCTCTAAGAAGAAATCTGATATCCTCCCATTGGATGTAAGCTCCAATTCTGATTATGATTCTGAAGCCAATGAGGTAGCCAATGAGGAAACTTCAGTTCATATATTATATGGAGACTTACCTTGGTCCGACAGCTAGAATTCTGCAGGAAGAAAAATAAGTTGTCCATCTGTTCTTGTGAAGTCCTCAGTTTTGCTTGGTACAGATTGGATGTCCAGAGTTCACCCTGAAGGGGGCGTACTATTATGATTTCTTTATGTTGGATCAGCTTGCCATATTTTCATGCATTCCTATTTCATTGCAGATTCCTGCATGTTCCTGTGTGTTTAGCTTCATCTGCAGTTTAATGAGGAGTTTGGTCTGTGTGTGTAGATGAACAGGTGCATTGAGTCTCCCCATCAGTGCCACATAAGAGACTCATTTTCAAATTGAGAGAGCTTGGGGTGAAAAACACTATTTGTACTTGGGTAAGTAATTGGCTATATAACAGAAAACAGCAAGTGGTGATAAATGGGATGTTTTCTAAATGGGCCTCAGTGCTTAGTGGAATACCGCAGGGTTCAGTACTTGGGCCATTGCTGTTTAACATATTCATTAATGACCTGGGAGTGGTCCTAGAAAGCACAATGTTAATTTTCACAAACAACACTAAACTGTGTCAAATAATTAATTCTGATAAGGATGTTGACTCTCTGCGGAATGATTTATCCAGACTGGAGGTCTGGGTAGACAAATGAGGAATGAGTTTCAATATAGAAAAATGTAAAGTTATGCACTTTGGGACTAAGAATAATCAGGCAGCCTATAAATTAAATAGGGAAAAAATAGGGATAACCGTTGTTGAAAAGGATTTGGGAGTGTTCATCAATAATAGACTTAGTACCAGTACGCAGTGTCAAAATGCAGCAACAAAAGCAAATAAGGTGTTAGCATGCATAAAACGGGGAATGGAAACAAGGGATGAGAGTGTAATCCTGCCACTGTATAAATCATTGGTGCGGCCGCACTTGGAATATTGTGTACAGTTCTGGGCACCACACTATAAAAAAGATATCTTGGAACTCAAAAGGGTTCAGAGGCGAGTCACCAAACTGGTTAAGGGGTTAGAGTCACTGAATTATGAGGGAAGACTAACAAGGTTAGATTTGTTTACACTAGGAATGAGGAGGATGAGAGGGGACATTATTAACATTTAAAATTACACTGCAAGAACTTATAAGATGATCTGTTTATCAAAAAAAGTGCTACACAGGACACGAGGATACCCCCTGAGGTTAGAAGAAAAAAAATTCATACACAACTGAGGAAAGGGTTCTTCACAGTAAGAACAATACAGATCTGGAATTCCATACCAGAGGAGGTAGTAATGGTTGACCCACTAAATAAGTTCAAAACTGGATCAGATAAATTCCTTTCTGATAGAAATATCCAAAGCTACACCATCTAAGTGTTTTATAATTTAAAATACAGGTTGAACTCGATGGACATCTTGTCTTTTTTCAACCTCACCAACTATGTAACTATGTAACTATGGCCTAGTCTCGATGGCTGCTCTGATTGGGAATTGTCTGCTATATATGTGTTTCCTGTCTCTCATTCCATGCTAGTCATAGATCCTGGTTGCCATGGGAGCCTTTGTCTCTAGGTCCTAGTTCCAGTCGTGGAAATATTTTCTGGTTTTTTGTTTCTGTTTCTGTTCCCTGCAGTATACCATTGTTAAGTTCTGTATCAGTTATGTAATTATCTGGATCCTACTCAGTTATACCTGTGTCTAGCTCTGTTTCAGTTGCATACCCTCTGAGAGGTTTTGTCTGCTACATTAACCCAGTGCAGAACTAAACCCCTTTTTGTAGAAAGCTATATGTTGAATCCACAAACACCCTTCTGTATAAATATAAACTTCAAAATATATTGAATGTCATAATACACCTGCTAAAATCATAATATTTTAAGCCGGGCTAACCAAGTGGAGGAGCTGCCGCCAGGAGAGAAGAAAATAGGAATTCAGAGTTTCCTACAGGAGTTGCTGGACAACCAAAATTTCAATGAATTCACACTTCATCAAATACATAATTAAAAACAAGTAAGGATACCACTTAATATTCCGCCTTTGAAAACATGATATACTGTATCTATTCTCAGTAGAGATGAGTGGGTTCGGTTCTCCGAAATCCGCAGCCCCCCGAACTTCACGATGCGAGCCAGAAACTAAGTCCAGCTTGGGACTTACCGACAGACTGTGATCCCAGAACGAGGCAAAACATCACCATCAAGCCGATGGATTCTCGCAGGTTTTGGATTCCATATAAAGAGTCACATGTCGCCACCATTTTCACGCCATTTCTGGAGAGTGAGGGAGACAGACCTCTGTTTCTCTGTGGGTGGTGGTGTCAGGTAGGGTCAGTGTATGCACTGTAGGTGTGCTCACCTGTGTGCTTTTAGGGGTGATGTCCTGTCACTGTCATGTCCTGTGCTTTTAGGGATGCTGCAGCAGTACATGGGGCACTGTCCTGTATGCTGTAAAAATACATGGGTGCTGGTTCAGTCCTGCATGCTGTAAAAATAAAGGGGTATTGTAAAGGTACACTGGCCCTGTCTTTATGCTGTATAATTACAGGGGTGCTGTGAAAATAAATGTATACTGGCCCTGTCTTGCATGCTGTAAAAATATAGGGGTGATGCGAAAATAAATATAAACTGGTCATGTCCTGTATGCTGTAAAAATACAGGGTGATGTTGTTAAAATATAATTAAACTGGCCCTGTCTTGTATACTGCTAAATTGATGGGGTGCTGTTGTTCAAATACATGGGTGCTGGCCCTGTCCTGTATGCTGTAAAAATACAGGGGTGCTGTTGATAAAACAAAAGTACATTGGCCCAAATACAGGGGTGCAGTTGTTAAAATAAAATTACACTGGCCATGTCCTGTACATTACAGGGGTGCGGATATTCAAATACAGGGGTGCTGTTCCTGAACTGCATGCTGTAAAAATTCAGGTGTGCTGTTTTTAAAATAAAGCACACTGGCCCAAATACAGGGGTGCTGTTGTTAAAATAAAATTACCATTGCCCTGTCTTGTATACTGTAAAATTACAGGGGTGCTGTTGCTCAAATACAGAGGTGCTGGCCCTGTTCTGTATGCTGTAAACATACAGGTGTGCTGTTGTTAAAATATAAGTACACTGGCCCTATCCTGTATGCTGTAAAAATACAGTGCTGTAGTTGTTAAAATAAACTTACACTGGCCCTGTCTTGTATATTGTAAAATTACAAGGTGGAGTTGTTCAAATACAGGGGTGCTGTCCTTGTCCTGTATGCTGTAAAAATACAGGGGTGCTGTTGTTAAAATAAAAGTACACTGACTCGGTCCTGCATGTTATAAAAATTACAGATGTACGGCAGACACATTTTGTGTTTTGGTTTTGGATTTGGATCTCCATTCGTTTTTTGGATCTGGACTGGTTTTGCCAAAACCACTCTTATCGGGTTCTGGATTTGGTTTTGGATCTGGATGATTTTTGAAAAAATGAATGCATAGTTGTTTTTTCCTGTGTTTTAACAAGCTTAATTTTTATAATTTTTTGAGAGGAAGGAGGGCTGCCATCTTCATGAGAAGCTGAACCACAGTCATGAACATAGGCCAAGGCCTTAGCCTTTCGTCGCCACTGTGTCGTCAGTGGCATATTGCCAATATTACGTTTCTCATCAATTAATTTCTTTTTTTCGCTAGTTATTAATTTTTGCTTCTTGGATTTTACATGCCTTCCATGACATTGGGCATCAGCTTTAGCAGACGACGCATCATCAATATCATGACCGGTGGCAGCAGCTGTTTCAGCACTATTACTAGGAACTGGAATCTGTTCCTGATCAAATTGTTGTACTCCATTACACAGCACCCCTTTATTATTACAGCACATAGAACATTGCCCCTTTATTTTCACAGCATCCCTGTAATTTTACAGCATACAAGACAGGGCCAGTGTACTTTTATTTTAATAACAGCACTCCTGTAATTTTACAGCATACAGACCAGTGTACTTTTATTTTAACAACAGCACCCCTGTATTTTTACAGCATACAGGACCAGTGTACTTTTTTTCAACATCAGCACACCTGTTTTTTTACAGCATACAGGACCAGTGTACGTTTATGTTAACAACAGCACCCCTATATTTTTACAGCATGCAAGACAGGGCCAATGTACATTTATTTTCACTGCACGCCTGAATTTTTACAGCATACAAGACAGGGCCAGTGTACATTTATTTTCACTGTAGCCCTACATTTTTACAGCATACAAGGCAGGGCCAGTATACATTTATTTTCACTGTAGCCCTAAATTTTGACAGCATACAAGACAGGGATAGTGTACATTTACTTTCACTGCAACCCTGAATTTTTACAGCATACAAGACAGGGCCAGTGTACATTTATTTTAACAACAGCACCCCTGAATTTTTACAGAATACAAGACAGGCACAGTACCCCTGTATTTTAACAGCATACAGGAGGAAAGTGCCCCTACCCCCTGTACAACACAGTGACAGCCAGAACAGCAACAACTACTGTATGTATAGCTGCAGCATCCCAAACAGAACATAAAAATTAAACACCAGAGACAGTCAGGATAGCACCCCTAATATCACAGTGACACCACAGTGACAGGAAAAGCACCCCTACAGAGCACACACTAACCCCACCCGACTCCAACACCCCCAGAGAGAGACAGAGGTCTGTCTCCCCCACTCTACATGTCCAGAGTGAAAATGGTGGTGATGCATGACTGTTTATACGGAATCCAAAACCCACTATAATCCGGCAGCAGGATGATGACATTTTGCCTCGCTCTGGTTTCTGAGTCTGGCTGCTGGATCAAAATGTTAAGTTCAGGGGGTTTGGTTCTGTGGGTACCTAACCATCTCATCTCTATTAAAAATATATGGGTGCAGTTGTTAATATAAAAGTACACCCCTAAATACAGGGGTGCTGTTGTTAAAATAAAATTACACTGGCCCTGTCTTGTATACTGTTATATTACAGTGGTGTTGTTGTTCAAATACAAGGCTGCTGGCCCTGTCATGTATGCTGTAAAATACAGGGGTGCTATTGTTAAAATTAAAGTACACTGGCCCAATTACAGGGCTGCTGTTGTTAAAATAAAAGTACATTCTCCCTGTCTTGGATGGTGTAAAAATACAGGGGTGCTGTGAAAATAAAGGGGCACTGTTCTGTGTGCTGTAATAATAAAAGGGTGCTGTCCTGTGAAATGGAGAACAAAAATTTGGAGGAACAAATAGTGAAAGATCAGGATCTACTTCCAGTTCCTAGTACTAATGCTGAAGCTGCTGTTGTCACCAGTCATGACATTGATGATGCAATTCCATCAATGTCATTTGCTTAGGCTAATGCCTAATGTCACAGGGGGCATGTAAAATCCAAGAAGCAAAAATTAATTACCAGTAAAAAAATTATTTATCTGATGAGAAACTTAAAATTGGCAATATGCCATTGACGACACGAAGTGGCGAGGAAAGGCTAAGGCCATGACTGGTGGTACAGCTTCTCATTAGGATACAGTTGAAGCCCTCCTCCCTCTCGAAAAATTTAAAAAAGAAAGCTTGTTAAAGCACAGGAAACAACTGTGTGTTCAGAGATATCACAAATCCCCAAGTGTTTCTGCAGTTGCGATGTCTAGTCCTAAACTTCACAACACTGTTTGGGAAGATGAGGCTCCTACCACCATTTGCATGTGCTCTGCAAGTGCTGGGATGAGCACCACCAGTCCAGTGGCTGATATTGAGATTGAAGATGTCACTATAGAAGAACACCAGGATGAGGAGGATATGGTGTAGCTGGCACTGAGGAGTAAGTTGACGATGAGGATTCTGATGGTGCTGTGGTTTGTTTGAATAAGGCACCAGTGGAGACAGTTGTTGTCTATGGGATGAAAAAGCCCATTGTCATGCCTGGGCAAAATACAAAAAAAAAACAGCTCTTCGGTGTCGAATTATTTCTCCACAAATCCGGACAATAGGTGTCAAGCCATGTTTTGCCTTTGTCATTCTATAATAAGTAAGGTTAAGGACGTTAACCACCTAGGAACATCCTCCCTTATACATCACCTGCAGCACATTTCTAAGTCATTACCAAGTTTAGAAACTTTGGGTAATAGTGTAAACAGTCCACTGACACCTAAACCCCTTTATCCTGTTATACCCAAGCTCCTGCAATCCACACCACCAACTCCCTCAATGTCAATTTCCTCCTCAGTCAGGAACATAAGTAGTCCTGCAGGCCATGTCACTGGCATGACTGATGATTCCTCTCATATCCGGGATTACTCCGGAGAAACCTTGAGTGGTACACCTACTGCTGATGCCACTGCTGTTGTTACTGCTGGGAGTCGATCGTCATCCCAGAGAGGAAGTTGGAAGACCACTTGTACTACTTTAATTAAGCAACTGACTGTCCAACAGTCCTTTGTGAGGAAGATGATATATGACAGTAGTCACCCTGTTGCAAAGCGATTTACTGAGGCCATAACAACTATGCTGGTGTTAGACGTACGTCCGGTATCCGTCATTAGTGCACTGGGATTTAGACAGTTGATGGACCTACTGTGTCCCCGGTACCAAATCCCATCTAGATTCCACTTCACTAGGCAAGCGATTCCTGAACTGTACAAGGTCATTTAGAAAAGTGTCCTCAGTCCTTAGTGTCCTGAAAAATGCAGTTGTACCCACTGTCCACTTTACCATGGACATGTGGACAAGTGGAGCAGGGCAAACTAAGGACTACATGACTTTGACAGCCCACTGGGTAGATGTATTGCCTTCTACAGCAACAACAGCAGCGGCATGGCACCAGCAGCAGCATCTCATAAACGCAAACTCATTCCTAGTCATGCTAAGCTGTGTATCACCGGTTTCCAGAAGAGGCACACCGCTAAAAACCTCTTACGGAAACTGAAGGATATCATTGCACAATGGCTAACCCCACTTAGACACTCCTGGGGATTTGTGATATCTGAAAAAGCCACCAATAGTGTGCATGCATTACATCCTGGCAAATTCCAGCACGTCCCACATTTTGCACATACAACTAATTTATTGGTGCATAATTTTTTTAAGAAAACAACAGGGGCATGCAGAAAGTGCTGTCAGTGGCCCAAGATGGAGAGATTCCACAAAGTATGTGGAACTTGTGGATGGAGCCCTTCATTCACTTTGCCAGGATTCAAGGGTGATCAATCTGTTGAAATTAGAGCACTACATTTTGGCCACCATGCTAAATCCAAGGTTTAAAGCCTACGTTGTATCTCTCTGAAAGACCTGCTGGTGAGAAAATTGTCAACTCAAGCAGAACGCAACTCGTCAACAGTTCCTCCTTCATTTTCTCCCGCAACTGGGGCTGCAAGGAAAATAATAAAATTTCCTAGCCCACCTGCTGGTGGTGATGCAGGGCAGTCAGGAGCAAGTCTTGACATCTGGTCCAGACTGAAGGAGCTGCCAACAATTACTGAGATGTCTACTGTTACTGCATATAATGCTGTCACCATTGAAATAATGGTGGAGGATTATATCGGTGACAGCATCCAAGTAGGCATGTCAGACTGTATGTATACTTGCAGAAAAAAGAGGCAATTTGGAGGCCCTTGCACAAACTGCCTTATTTTACCTGAGTTGCCCCCCCCTCCAGTGTGTACTCCGAAAGAATGTTTAGTGCAGCTGGTAACCTTGTCAGCAATCAGTGTAGGTAGTTACTTTCACAAAATGTGGATATGAAGTTCCTCAAAATGAGTTGTAAATTTAACCAGGAAGACCTCTACCAGCAATTGCCTCCATAAAGTACACAGGGACCTGTGATGGTGGATTCCAGTGGGGATGAATTACTGTAATACTCTGTGATGAGGATGTACACACTGAAAGCGGTGAGGAATTGGAGGATGAGGACGACATCTTGCTTCTGTAGAGCCAGTTTGTGCAAGGAGAGATGAATTGCTTCTTTTTTTGGTGGGGGAATTAATTGCTTCTTTTTTGGTGGGGGCCCAAACAAACCAATCATTTCAGCCACAGTTGTGTGGCAGACCCTGTCTCTGAAATGATTGGTTTGCTAAAGTGTACATCTCCTATTTATACAACATAAGGGTGGGAGGGCCCAAAGACAATTCCATCTTGCACCTCTTTTTTTTCTTTGCATTATGTGCTCTTTGGGGCCTATTTTATAAAACTGCCATCCTGTCTGCCACTGCAGTGCCACTCCTAGATGGGCAATGTGTTAGAGCCGCCCACTTGTGTCACTTAGCTTAGTCATCCAGCGACCTCAGTGCAAACTATTGGCCTAAAAACAATATTGTGAGGTGTTCAGTATAGACTGGAAATGTGTGGAATTGAAAGTTATTGAGGTTAATAATACTGTAGGATCAATAACACCCCAAATTCTGCAATTTTAGCTGTTTTTATGGTTGTTTTTTTCAAAACACATCCAGATCCAAAACCAAAAGGTGGTTTTGGCAAAACCAATCAGATCCAAAACATAAACAGAAATCCAGATCCAAAACCAAAACATAAAACCCGAAAATGTCCGCTGTGCATCTCTAGTTATTCAAACATCTATGATAACTAAACCAACTATTACGTACATATTATAATTTTTTCAATACTTCATATACTGTATAACAGGGTTAGAATATATATTTCTATATAACTTTATATCCTTTACACCAGGCATTCCCAACCTCACGGCACACTAACAGTGCAGGTTTTAGTGATATCCAGGCTTCAGCACAGGTGACTAAATTAGTACCTCAATTATTTTGATTTAACCATATCTGCTGCAGCCTTGATATCACTAAAACCTGCACTGTTGGTGTGCCTTGAGGACCGTGGTTGGGAATGCCTGCTTTACACTATGAATTCCTTACAATTGTTTCATGAAGATTGAAATAGCACTGAACACCTTAAATGAAAGGTATCTGTCAGTGGAGGATTTACCACAAGTCAACCAAAGCAGCTGCCTAGGGCCCTGTTGGTATCAGGTGGCCCGCCGACAAGGGTGTATAAAATGCATTTCCAGTATACCACAAGCTTCACCGAAATTGTCCTAGTGCTGGGCTGGTTGATTACTCCCAGCAGGCTATCAGTAATTAGTCAGCTGTTGGTTGCCGGCTCCGGCACATGCCTGTGTCTCCAGTACTGCAGTACTGTGCATGTGACCAGTCATGACACACGTATGTATGATGTCAGATGCGCAGAGAGAGGAGCTGGGATGTGCACAGACAAAAACATGAGTTCTTCCAGTGTATTTTATTATTATATTTTATTAAAGTATTTTTTTAATTTTTTATAACATCCACCTTTTTCAAATTCCAATCAGGCTGGAGTGGGAATGGGGGGGTAGACAGTGTTATTTAAGTACAGTGTCTTACACTCACCTGCTACAATCATGGCTGGCGTGATGCACACACTGACTGGTGATATATCAATATGATATAATACTCTATATTAAGTACTACTGTGTGTGGGAGAGCAAAATCTAAAAACAGTCAAACTAGTTCCCTGGGCGCAAAGCCGCCTGTAAACTTCTGATGTCAAAATAAATGTCACCACATTTACAAAACACAGATATATAACAAAAGATAGACACCAGACTGTGTCCTAGGCGCTTATAAAATAAGTGATCTGTACAATACGTTCCTTTTTGGGATGGATGACCTCAGGATTGGTTCCCTCCTTATGGAAGTATTGTGATCTCATCCAGTTGTATTGTATCGTAGTTATTCATACATATGAAAATAGAAAAATAACATGCAATGTGTAATATTGCTAACAGTCCCGTAATCACAAAAAATTGAAGAACAGTTGCAGTGAAAGATGATCCACAGCTATCTTGCGTACCCCACTCACACTGAGGTAAATGTAGGTATGCCCATAAAGGTATCTTTTAGTGTGGTGGTATTAACGGCATCCAAGTGACCAGACAACAAGTTGTGAAGGTTTAATCAAACACAGGCGTACCCAAGACTCACACAAAGGATGTAGAGGGCACTCCTTGAAAGGTATCTTTAAAATTACTATTCTTCATAAAAATGAGGCGTACCCCAACTCATACTGGCACGGGGAATTATATTCCTATCAAGGTTTCTTTATTCCATAGTGATGCTGTCAGCAGACTCCAATGCTCTAATGTGGTAGCTCGCAGATATGCAGAAAGAGGAAAATAATGACAAACAATGTGTGATATTGTTTTAAACCAGAAAATGTGCACAGAATAAAGGGCACCAATATTTAGTGGGACACTGATGTTTCGCGTACCCCACTCACATCAAAAGATGAGTGGTAATAAGCCCATAAAGGTATCTTTCATATGGAGACTGTCACAGACCATAAACTAGACATTTTAATCCGGAATGGATTAATGTATATAGGCGTACCCGAACTCACACTGGATATATGACAAATGTTCCTATAATGGTATCTTTCACACCATAGCACTCAAATATAGGCGTACCCAAACTCACGTTGAAGTGACATAGATGAATCCTATCAGGGTATCTTTTTGGACTCAGATGGTTTGTTCTGTCTATCCTGTCTCCCAAAATTTCACCAATCGGTGTGCGGTAGCTGGAAGAGTCATACAAAATATGCTATTCACTGTTGGTGATGTGTGAAATTTTTCCAAAAGAAATTCCAAATATAGATAGCATTCGTAAAAACAAAAAGTAATTTTTAATCCATTCCAACAAAACAAAGAGATTTTTCAAATGGAATTGAAAAAGTCCAAGTACAATGCAAAAAATAATTGCCTTTTTAAAAAAATTGCCTTTTAAAAAAAAAAAATTATTATTATTTTTTTTTTTTTGGCCGTTAAAAGTTCAATTTAAAAAAGAAGAAATAGGAATCTTGCTACTCACAGTCCATATAATGTCGACGCGTTTCGGTCGTGAGACCTTTGTCAAGACATATCTGGACTGTGAGGAGACTAGGTATTTATAAGGCCACTTGCCTATCTGTGAGTAGCAGGAAGTGATGCCATCAATTAGCCAACTTCCTGTTCCTTAATTTCGTTAATTATAACAGTGTGTATAAAATACAATGAAAGTACATGATACACCACGATTTATACAATATTGTCAAAAAAGAATTCATAAATTTTGTATATTATGTGTAAAACGTCCATTTCTAAACCATCGCGCTTGCCGCGCTTGGCCTTATGGGATTCGTAGTTCTCTTAATCCGATATGCGGTCCATATATGGTGTTTCCGCCGAAACCGGAAGCGGAAATGACGTATCGGCCGCTCGGACCAGCGGAGTTTCTCAGAGCCTTCTGGTTCTTGTAGTCTAATGCTCCGGACTCGATTAAGAGCTATGTTTCACAACAGTAAAAAATAACAGTAAAAATAGCATTAGCAAAGAGGACAAAGATCGTTCTTCGCATTATAGCACCACTAAAAGTAACATTATAATAAATTAGAATTTATATGGGCAATGGTGACGTCCAATAATGCTGCCAAATGTAATAAAACAGTTTATTAAGCTAGCAAAGAAAATAAAAAAAATAAAAATAAAAAAAAAAATACACAAAAATGTTTTTAAAATTAACTAATAATGGACCACAATATTAGATATCACATAAAACTTAGGTGTATTGCACCTCAGATAATAGCATATATATGCCTGGAATAAAAACATATAAGAGTGGGTCACCAGTTTTCACCTAAGTAAGTTATTTTTTTGCATTGTACTTGGACTTTTTCAATTCCATTTGAAAAATCTCTTTGTTTTGTTGGAATGGATTAAAAATTACTTTTTGTTTTTACGAATGCTATCTATATTTGGAATTTCTTTTGGAAAAATTTCACACATCACCAACAGTGAATAGCATATTTTGTATGACTCTTCCTGCTACCACACACCGATTGGTGAAATTTTGGGAGACAGGATAGACAGAACAAACCATCTGAGTCCAAAAAGATACCCTGATAGGATTCATCTATGTCACTTCAACGTGAGTTTGGGTACGCCTATATTTGAGTGCTATGGTGTGAAAGATACCGTTATAGGAACATTTGTCATATATCCAGTGTGAGTTCGGGTACGCCTATATACATTAATCCATTCCGGATTAAAATGTCTAGTTTATGGTCTGTGACAGTCTCCATATGAAAGATACCTTTATGGGCTTATTACCACTCATCTTTTGATGTGAGTGGGGTACGCGAAACATCAGTGTCCCACTAAATATTGGTGCCCTTTATTCTGTGCACATTTTCTGGTTTAAAACAATATCACACATTGTTTGTCATTATTTTCCTCTTTCTGCATATCTGCGAGCTACCACATTAGAGCATTGGAGTCTGCTGACAGCATCACTATGGAATAAAGAAACCTTGATAGGAATATAATTCCCCGTGCCAGTGTGAGTTGGGGTACGCCTCATTTTTATGAAGAATAGTAATTTTAAAGATACCTTTCAAGGAGTGCCCTCTACATCCTTTGTGTGAGTCTTGGGTACGCCTGTGTTTGATTAAACCTTCACAACTTGTTGTCTGGTCACTTGGATGCCGTTAATACCACCACACTAAAAGATACCTTTATGGGCATACCTACATTTACCTCAGTGTGAGTGGGGTACGCAAGATAGCTGTGGATCATCTTTCACTGCAACTGTTCTTCAATTTTTTGTGATTACGGGACTGTTAGCAATATTACACATTGCATGTTATTTTTCTATTTTCATATGTATGAATAACTACGATACAATACAACTGGATGAGATCACAATACTTCCATAAGGAGGGAACCAATCCTGAGGTCATCCATCCCAAAAAGGAACGTATTGTACAGATCACTTATTTTATAAGCGCCTAGGACACAGTCTGGTGTCTATCTTTTGTTATATATCTATGTGTGGGAGAGGCCCACTACAATGAGCGGGGCACTGATATATAATAAATACAGTCACACACTGACTGAGCGGTGTAATAATGAGTATTATAACTGATGGGGGACCGCTAGGCTGCTACGATCAGTAAGGGGAGTAGAGGCACTCGTATATAATGTAGTCAAAACTAATAATCCTTTCACACCGCACAAATAACTCGGTATTGGCCCGGTATATTGCAGAGTGGACACTGGTCGCTGTGCAGTGTGAAAGGGCCCATGGCGAATTCCCGGGTCACCTGACCCAGTAATTCCACCCAGGAATAAAGCAGTGTGTTATACTGGGTCAGTGGCAGTGTGAACGTGTTGCTAGGTCGATGCGACCTGGGACCCATTCACTTCATAGGGAGAGTCGGCGCAGAGATGAGCTCATCTCACAGCCCAGCCTCCGCCCTCAATGTCGCCTCCAACCCCCGCCGCTATGGCAACCTGATCTGGCATATTGTCGGGTCAGGGAGCCAGTTGTTAGGGTCAAATGCTAGGTCCCACCCAGTAAGAATTAATTTCCAATTACTGGGTGGGACCTGGCATTTGCGATGTGAAAGGGGTATAATGTGATTGAGTGTAATAATAAGTATTATAAGGTATTGGTGACTGGTGTGCATTATATATCAGTCATGTCCCCTGCGTCCTCCCACTGATTCTAACACATCCCCCATCCCCTATAAGCAGGTCCACCGTCCCTTATAATAACCATTATTGCACCCCTCAGTCAGACGGTATTGACTACAGTATATCAATGCTTTAGTGTGACTCCATTATACGTGGTCTGGCAATTAAGTTAGCAAACTCGCTACCCTGCAGTAGCAGATTTACCACTAGGCAACCAAAGCAGGTGCAAGGGCCGGCGGGTGCCAAGGTACTCACCTACAGATCATGGAGTCAGAAGGGCATTTCCGATTTCTGCCAAAAATGTCTGAATGCTGGGCTGGCTGTATACTCCCGGCAGGCTGTCAGTGATTAGATAGCTGCCAGATGCCAGTTGCTTGTACCTGCCTGTGCACAGTGCCTACAGAGTGATTTTAAGGGCAGCATGGATGGTGTAATGGTTAATGTTACTGCCTCACAGCACTCAGGTCATGGGTTAAATTTCCACCAGGGCCTTAACTGTGTGGAGTTTGTATAGTCTCCCTATAACTGCATGGGTTTCCTCCCACAATCCAAAAATATACTGGTAGGTTAATTGGCACCCAACAAAACTAACCCTAGTGTGAATGTGTGTGTGTGTGTGTGTGTGTGTGTGTGTGTGTGTGTGTGTGTGTGTGTGTGTGTGTGTACATGTGGTAGGGAATATAGATTGTAAGCTCCACTGGGGCAGGGACTGAGGTGACTGGCCAGATGTTCTCTTTAAAGCGCTACGTAATATGTGTGCACTATATAAATAACTGGTAATAAATAATAATAAATTTACTAGTACAACTACCATCCACCTGCTATAATCAGCGGAAGGCAGATTGGGTATCAAACACTAACTGGGGGGGGGGCGTAATGAGCGGGGACCGGTCTGCTACAATTGGTGGGGGGTGCTCACTGAAGATTGTTTGAGGAAATAGGCCCAAAATCTGTGTCTTGCTTAGGGCCCAATGAGGTCTAAATCCATCTCTGGTATCTGTGCTACTTATCTTCAGCTATGTCCAATTCAGCACACTGCATGTAATAAACCATAACATTTTTTTGTGAGCTATTTCTCTTTGTGCATTCACAGTACAATTGTGTCACATACTAGGCATGGAACCACCTCTGTCATTTGTTCACATGAAAGCAAATACCATTTGCTAAAGTGCACACAGATACAGAACTAAAATTAAGGCTTAGTGATGAAAAGCAATTAAAAAGGATGAAGCAGACAAAACAGAGCTATTAGAAAAATTTCAGAAAATAAAAGGATCAATTAGAGCAAATTCAAAGAATATTATTTATTTTGTATTCATTACCAAATAACTACTAAAACTGAGTATCAATCACATAGTGTTATTTAACCATTTTGTGCATTCTGCATCACTGTTCAATACTTTGTGTTCTCCCCAGGAGTCTCAGCAGAGCGCATTTCATATCTTTATTCCGTAGACTGTAGATCAGAGGGTTCATCATGGGAGTGACAACTGTGTACAGTGCAATAAATACTGGTTCTAGAACATCAGAGTATTCTGATGATGGTATCATGTACACAACCAAACCTGCCATATAGTACATGATGACAATGGTGAGGTGGGATGAGCAGGTGGAGAAGGCTTTCTTTCTTCCATCCTTAGATTTTATCTGCAAGATAACCCTGATAATTTTTACATAAGATGTCAAAAGAAACATGACTGGGAAAACTCCATATACCAATAATTCCATATAGATAACAATATAAACTTCTTCACTGCCAGCACAGGAGATGTTAATCAGAGCTTTAGCATCACAGAAAAACTGGTGTATGGTGTGAGACTGACAGAAGGACATGTGTGATGCTGGGATTGTAAACACAAGAGAATTTAAGCTTCCTGATATCCAAGTCCCAGATGCCAATAAGAGACAATGTTTCCTGTTTAAAATATTATGATAGTGTAAAGGGTCACATATAGCAACATATCGGTCATATGCCATAATGAATATTAGATAAATCTCTGAGGAATCAGACACATAATAAAAGTACATCTGGGTGAAGCATTGTATGACAGACACTGTATTATCACCATTTAGTAACATGTACAGCAGGTTAGGGACAGTGGTGGTTGTGTAACAGATATCTACTAAGGCCAGGTTACAGAGAAATAGATACATGGGGGTGTGTAACTGAGCATCCATATATATCACTGTTATTATAATAGCATTAATAAGTACTCCAAATATATAGAGGAAGAAAAATACACATACAGTTGGCAATACATAATTTGATTTTGCAAAAAATGGTAACAAAAGGAATCCATTCATGTAAGTCTGGTTCTCCATGTCACGTCCAGGTTACTTTGAAAATCAAATACATGCATTAGTTATTACAGTACTTCAATTTATTACAGTTAATATGATTTGATCTGGACTGAAGCATGGATTGCCTTAAAACCTGGACTGTAATTGCAAAGTTTGGGAAACTCTACTTTATCAGATTTATATGGCTGTGTGGATAAATAATTCTCATTAGGACAATCACACAGCTGTAGCCCTGTCTCTTGTATAAAAGTCAGAAGTCTGAGTATGCAGGTACTGTGTGATGAAGAGGTAGCGCAGGTGAGAAAAGTGACGTGATATACAACTGATGGAAATAATGGGTGTTAACTTCATTGGCAACACAATTGATTTCTCGTGTTCTGTGACTTTGGTGTCATTACTTGCAGTGTATCTCTCACTAATGTCTCTTGCTATTCTTGGTGACAGGCCCGGCGACAGGGGGGGTCAAAGGGGACACCCATCCCGGGCCCCAACATTGTGAGGGGCCCCAAGGTCCTGCTGCAGCAGTGTGGCGGCTGTAGCATGGATGAATACATGTAATTGTAAATAGGTTGCTCGTACAGGCTGCGCCCTCCCCTGTGGTAATCACTCACTGCTCCCAGCCCCTCAGGTCATCTGTCCGGCACTCTTGATGTGCAGTGACATCGCACTCTACTACGCGTGACGCCACTGCATTCTCCCCTTCATTCTTCCCGCCCACCCTGTGTCTCTGGCATCTCTGCTCTGTGAGGAGCCACCGAGCAGGAGCGGGGACTGCAGTGCGTCTATAGAGACCGCAAGGCCGGCCAGCGTGCAAACAGATTGAGGAATAAAACAGCCTCAGGAAGGCTGTCAGCTTGTGGGGACTCGGAGCCTGGTCTGGAGATCGCCGGGCGCCTGTGTATATTGGTAAGTGTGCGCTTTCTAATTGATAAAATAAATCCCACATAACACACCCTGGATAAGCAGTGTCTTATGCAATTTCGGACAGCATTAGTAGAGGAGTGTCCATTCCTATGATTGCCATAAGCTACTGGACTTGTGCTATTGATACAGGAATACATTTCCATGAACTGCTAAACCTCCTTTCTAATACTGTAAGTGGCAGTCATAGGAATGGACACTCCTCTACTAGCACTGTCCGAAATTGCATAAGACACTGCTTATCCAGGGTGTGTTATGTGGGATTTATTTTATTGATTAATGCCACTGATGTTTTTACAATATTTTGTATATTAAACATACCTGTATAATTCTTTTAATATTATTATATCTAGTCAAGAAATCACTTATCAGCGCCACCATCTCTTTGGTTTTATATGTTGTTTATTGTGGGTCTGACTACCCCCTTTTTTATTGTGGCAGCTTTAAAGCGCCTGGACTGTATTAATTTACCGTTTTGGCTTCTAAAAGGAGCTGTATAAATATGGACTGTTTCCCACAGAATGTACTTGTGATCCTGATGTTTGGGGGGGGGGGGGGTTTAGGTTTGCATGGAAGGATATGTGGGTCTCCGGTCAAAGGGGGTGGGGTAGCCCGCAGAGATATCAGTGTACCGGGCCCCACAATTTCTGTTGCCGGCCCTGCTTGGTGATCCCATATAATCATAGAGTCTCTGCACTCACCACAATAAAAAGTAAGTTTTAAGGTTTAAGTTCATACATTTATCATATAAATTAGCCTGAAGAGTACTGTACATATCCTACATCAGAGAGAATTACCATTAAAAGCCTGCAGAGTGCACAAGCAGTATCAGCATGCATTACCATTCACAGCCTGCGGAGTGCACAAGCAGTATCAGCATGCATTACCATTCACAGCCTGCGGAGTGCACAAGCAGTATCAGCATGCATTACCATTCACAGCCTGCGGAGTGCACAAGCAGTATGAGCATGCATTACCGTTCACAGCCTGCGGAGTGCACAAGCAGTATGAGCATGCATTACCATTCACAGCCTGCGGAGTGCACAAGCAGTATGAGCATGCATTACCATTCACAGCCAGCGGAGTGCACAAGCAGTATGAGCATGCATTACCATTCACAGCCTGCGGAGTGCACAAGCAGTATGAGCATGCATTACCGTTCAAAGCCTGTAGAGTGCACAAGCAGAATCAGCATGCATTACTATTCACAGCCTGCAAAACAAATACCATTGTGCAATACCACTTTAGCCAACAGTGTGCATACCTGTGTGTTGTTGATGCACATCACTTATAGACAGCACTCATGTTACCTGTGTTCAAGGTTTTCAACTAGTCCATGCTTTTGCTGCAGGATAGTATATCAGTTCTCATCCTGCTCAGTTATCTAACTAGTCCAGAATGTAGCACTGAATGAGGATTATTTCATTAGGCCATGTACCTTAATTCTCCCCAGTTATAACCAGTCCTGCCCATCGGTTCCAGTCCGGAGCCTAAATCAAAGTCAGAATACAGTATTACAGTTAATACTGGCCAAATGGACTCGGTAGGAATACAAACCTGAGTGACAGATTCAATGCAACGTCTGGTGAATCAATTGGAGAAACTAAAAGTGGCAATGTATGAATGAAGTTACTTCCAGTTTCTCTGTTCCTCATTGAAATCTGCCTACAACAGAAAAGTTCAATGGCGATCCTAAACTTTGCAGAGTATTCCTTAGTTAATGTGGTATTTATTTCAAACTGCGACCAAATAATTTTCTTTGAGCTCGTACTGTGATGGCTTATATTTATTTATTAACAGTTTCTTATACAGTGCTGCAAGTTCCGTTGCACTTTGCAATTGGATACAATGATAAAACAAAACTGCATATTAACAAACAGTCACAGAGGTAGGAAGCAGTGGCGTGCGGTGGGGTTATGCAGGTGAAGCAGAGCCTTTCCTGTCATAGAAGCATATATGCCAGAGTTTTGACTATATAAAATATATGAAAAATACAAAGAATATATTAGAAATATATTCTTTGTATTATTTTCTTATCATTTTATAGTCAAAACTCTGGAGTAAAAGTCTATGTCAGGTGAGGCAGTGCCTTCCCTGCCTACCTTTTCCACATATCTCTGATTAAAGCTCACCAAATTTCCAGCAGTATATACTGCTTCACCTGTGTATAATGCCAACATGTACCCTTTGGCTCATATATTGTGTGTAAATCTCACTCTGGTGTGAGACAGTGCCTCCTGAGCCACTTACCTCACTGTATGTCCCTGGTAGGAAACCCCTGTTTACGAGCTTAGACTTTATAGGGAAATAGACATTGATACACAAGGACAGGTGCTATCTATTGCATAATTGTCCACCAGATTGCAAAGGTACTTGGTGGGCTGCATGATATTGCCACACAGCAATGATGATCCGGGGTCAGGAGGAAGGGAAAGTGCAGAAAGAGAAAATATGTGAGGATATGTATGGTCTGTACAGTGGGGATATAATTGGACAGGAAAGCTTATTAAGGTTATGTGAGCAGTTCTGGAACTAGATAAGTTTGCCTAAAGAGGTGAGCATTCAGGTAATGCTTATATAATTGTGATGCTATCAGGAACAGGAACAGCTTTGTCTTGCACCTCTCCACTTTGTGAGCACACAAATCTGATTCTCTCTGACTTTGATATATATATATATATATATATATATATATATATACACATACACATATATATACCTTCTGGAACATTTCTGATGAGGCTTTGGAGAGTGATCTGTACCACATACAGTGTATTTTGACGTCTCGTACAGTGGCACATTAAGCCGTTCAATGTAATGCTCTGGCCTCTGAATTAATATGGAACAACAAAACTTTATTAGCTGCCTTCATAAATTCCAATCACAGCCTTCCAGAACTGAGTGTCAGGTCTGTGGAGTCGAGATGGATATTGGCACATGCTCAGTATTAAGCGCTTTGTGTAGGAAGCTAGATGGGCATAGATAACTCTTGCACATGAGGTGGACAAGGGGATTGTAGAAACAGGAACAGGAGTCAGGCTTGCACTGGCTATATATTAGCTTTGCACTGCCCAGAGTGGTGCTGGTAGGAACGAGAAAAGGAGTCAGGCTTACACTGGCTATATATTAGTGTTGCACTTGCCGGACTTGAACTGGTAGAAACAGGAACAGAAGTCAGGCTTGCACTGATGCTGGATTTGCACTGGCTGGACTTGAACCAGCGAGAACAGAAACAGGAATCAGGAAGTTAGCAATGAGTACTGAATGCAGCAATGCCGGATAGAGTACTAGCTGCAGGAATAAACTGTTCATTAGCAGAATGCAGAAACAGTTTAGAACCTGTGAATCTTTGTGTAAGGTAACAGGGCTGCTGGGAACAGAAAACTGCAAACAGGAATTTGGATCCTAAAAGCAGCAGAAAAGCGATGTTGTCCTGGGAAATATGCAGGCGCTTCTGGAAGTCCTTTCATACCCCTTACTGTTCAGCCATTGGAATCAGTTGATCTGACTAAGGACCATGATTTATGGAGTAGAAGTCAGCTGGCCAGGAGCAACATGGTGGCACCCACTGCAGGGAACTGGCAGTTAGGATTCTGAGGAGCACATGAGGAAACCTGGGGTGCCATTGCCATAACTGAGGCAGACAGAATGGCAGCCAGGATACTTCCCGCAGGACATCAAAGTCCTTACCTGCATTTGTTGGTTCCATAGCAGCCAGGAATTTTATTACCTCTGCAATCTTTAAGGAGCTGTACATTACCAAATAATCTTTGACAATATCTATTTATCTCATCACTGCTGATGGTAGACACATCGCAGGTGGAGTCATGTTTTATCACACTGCAGAAATAAGGGTCAGAGTAGGCATTCTGCATTCTGAATTGCTTAAATTCCTTATCATTACCAACGCCTCTTATCCTGTGGCACACAGTTACCTGTAGCTCTAGAAACACAACCCTCAAATTTATTGGACAGCTCTTGAAGTTCTAGCGATAAAAATGCAAATGAACTTGCCTTAAATAGGTTTAGCTTACTCAAGTTACTCTTCCTCTTGAGGAATTGTATCTTCCAATAGCTTACGTACAATAGCTTTTCAGTATTTCAGCATACAAGCAGCATAAACACTTCCTCCTCGTAGGGAATGAAATTGTCCCTTTGATTCTTTCCAAGTATACCCTTTATCAATACCAGAGACACAAACCAAGTCAGATTACATAAAGAAAAATAAAGATAGAGGACTCATTTTCCACTTCTCTTCTCTGTCTGTACACATTTTTCTATTATTACACACACTATTAAAGCTTGAATGAGATCACTATCAGAAGTAGGTTTTCTCTTCCTCTCACTACTGAACAAGATAGAGTTAAATAAGAAGCTAGATCTTCATAGTGATTACAATCTCATCCAAAATCATTCAGCAGATTAGTGGACAATTGCCTTTAATACATGTGATTGTCTTTAGGAATATCTGGGAATGTTCGTTGGTCTTAGCAATTCTCCAGCCATTTTCTGTAATTTAATTATCAGAATTTTTGGAGATTTTATATAAGTCTGTGTGGTGGTATATCTCACTGACATACTCATTTTCTCACTCAACCTTCAAACACATTGTCTAAATGCAAAATAAGTTCCCAAATTTACATTTGAAGTCGTCTGTTCCATTTCATAACTAAATCATCTCTGGGTTTGGTTTAGAGATGGATCTGGCAAAATTGAAAGCAATCGTTAAATGGTCACTACCATTGACCTTGAAGGGTGTTCATGGTTTCCTAGGATTCTCTAATTAGCACACAAAATGTGTTTGTGGTTACACTACTCTCGCAGCTTCTATGACTGTGCTCACTCATAAAGGAGCTGCCTCAGGTCATTTATTGGAAGAAACTCAGGTGGATTTCCATGAATTAAAGAAAGCATTTATCACTGGTCCAGTACTTAATCAACTTGATGCTTCTAAAATTATTTTATATGGCTCAACTTAATCCATGCAGATTTTTCTCAAGAAAATTTCTTCCTGCAGAGATATATTGTGCTGCAGCTTAAAAAGAAGTTGAAGCCACTAATTCAGCACCTCAGGAATGGATACATCTTTTGGAATTAGCAAAATTTCAACCATGACACAAATCTTTTGTATCTGAAGTCCATATCAGATTTAATCTTATGTCAAGCCTGTTGGTCCCTCTTCTTTTGCCAAGTTTCAGTTTCAAGCAAACTTCCATCCAGGAGTTCATGATCAGAAAGCTAATGCTGTATCTCACTCCTTGGAAGGTGGATGATCTGCTTTACTTCTTATAATCTAACTTTCCATTTTTGCCATTTCCTCACTGTTACGCCTCCTGAGGATAAAACCTTTGTTGCTAAAGGTAAAAAGTAGCTTATTCTTTAGACTCACACCTCTCAACTTGTCGGGCTGCATAAGTCTCAAGAATTACTTCAGCAAAGTTATCAGTGGTGAGCACATTATCTAAAGATGTAAAACAAGGGCCCTCATTCCGAGTTGTTCGCTCGGTAATTTTCTTCGCATCGCAGCGATTTTCCGCTAATTGCGCATGCGCAATGTTTGCACTGCGACAAGTAAATTTGCTATGCAGTTAGGTATTTTACTCACGGCATTACGAGGTTTTTTCTTCGTTCTGGTGATCGTAATGTGATTGACAGGAATTGGGTGTTTCTGGGTGGAAACTGGCCATTTCATAGGAGTGTTTGAAAAAAACGCTACAGTTTCTGGGAAAAACGCGGGAGTGGCTGGAGAAACGGGGGAGTGTCTGGGCGAACGCTGGGTGTGTTTGTGACGTTAAACCAGGAACGACAAGCACTGAACTGATCGCACTGGCAGAGTAAGTCTCGAGCTACTCAGAAACTGCACAGAGAAGTCTTTTTGCAATATTGCGAATCTTTCGTTCACAATTTTGCTAAGCTAAGATTCACTCCCAGTAGGCGGCAGCTTAGCGTGTGCAATGCTGCTAAAAGCAGCTTGCGAGCGAACAACTCGGAATGAGGGCCAATATCTGTTAGCATGTCTTGAATGTGCCCAGTATAAATTTCCAAGACAAGCTTGCAAGGACTTTAATCAGCTCATGTTCTAGCTCTATTGCCATTTCAAGAAATATTTCACTTACATGGATTTCCTGAGAAGATTTATTCCAACCATCTAGTTCCAATTGTGACTAAGTTATGGTTCTCTCTCTGTTTTAGTTTGCAAGTTGCACTCAAGTTCTCTCCTGCATACCATCTACAGAAAACCGGACAAACTGGGAGAGCAAATCAAGACTAAGAAACCTTTGTATGAATGTATGTTTCCTCCTCTCAGGATGATTGTTCTGAATTGTTACCTTGGCTGGAGATTGAGCACAATAATCATGATCATACCTCCTTCAAATATTCTTTATGTTATACAGTTTATGTACTACAGATGTAGCCAAGTTCAGAGGCACCAGCGCATATTTGCAACCACATTTTATTGATTTTCAATTATAAGATTGTGGCTGCAAATAGATGCAGCTGGGTACAGCTACTCGCACCCGCAATGCGTGAACCCATGTGTACGCTTTACAGGTGAACATAACCTGGCTTCAGTTCTAGTATTTTCACCACTTCCAGCATATTCCAATGCAGCTTCTGATTCTGCACTTCATCTATTTGCTGAAATATGTTTACTGTCAGGAAACTATGAGCTGTTTCCATGTTAAAACATAAAGATTGAGTCTGGCTCTCCACTCAGAATCCAAAACTTCTTTGAAGTTTGCTCCTCAATTCATTGGTCACTAAACAATTTATTTTTCACAGCTGGACGGATATTGTTTTAATTTACCGGGTCTGGCAGTGCTGGAGTCTTGATCGGCATCAGGCAGCAGGCAGCGGGCAGATCTGTGCCAATACTTACATCATACAGGCTATTACATAACCATCCTTATTCTGTCTGTACTTTATCAATCTGCAGTAAAATAGTGTTATTTTGAGCTCATTCTATACCATCCTGTTGCCTGCTGTCTTCAGTTAGATGAATTTGCTTGTCTGAACTACAATTTTTTTTTCCCACCAGAATCTGGTCCTACAGTGATGAGGTCTACTAGTATACTGAGCTATGCAACTGCAATGCCATTCCTCTGAGATCTATGTGCACCTGTGAGTGTACAGGAGGGATCAAATATACCAGCTTTCAACCCAACTCTCACCTTGTCTGAGCCTTTGGCTTTGACTTGCAAGCACAGTACAAGGAAGTAGCAAGCACAAACATAGAGTTGGTAAGTGGTGAGTACAGCAGCAGATGGAATAAACCACAGGTACACAGGCAAGGCTGGTAAAGGAGTGGCTGGAAACAAGTTTGTGTACAGTATAGAAGCTGCAGCACTGGTGTGTGATTACACAGCGGTAAGGTGAAGTTCACTGTATGCTGGCAGCATGGAAGCCACAGCACTGATGGATGATAATACAGTGGTAGATGATATGCATGTAATGGCAGTAGTTCACAGAGCAGCAGGGTAGCTACTGGAAAACTATCACAGGACAAACTGGAGTCTGGAACTATCCTTAGGAGGAACACAGTTGTTCAGGCAATGACCTGAGCCCTGATGCTTGTTGATATAGGGAGTAAGATCAGCTCATTGGTCTAGCTGACCAGGTGAGCAGCAAAGTGAAACAGGTAATCACTGAGATGGTCTAAAAAGAGATCTGTATACAGCAATGAATAAATGTTTAACCCTGTATGGGTGTCTAAAATCACGATTTGTGACAAACCCACACTACATCCGAACCACACTGTATCCTGCACTTTATCCGGCCTGCACTGTGTGTTTACTGCACTGTATCCAACCTGCACTGTGACCTGCAATGTATCTGACCTGCACTGTATCCAACCTTCAGTGTATCCAACCCACAATGTGCGTCCCGCTGAAAATGTAACTGTGTCCCAATGTTTTCTGCACTGTATCTGGCAGGTATGGAACACTGGATTTGTGGTTAGGGAAATTTCGAGGAGCCGCTCAACAAAAAGGCTGATCAGGGATTTAAATGGGCAAAGCTTCCAGGAGGGAGTTACAGATTGGGCCCAGAGTAAGGGCAAGTGCTGGGGGCATGTGCACTTGAGTGGGGGTATCCACGTCTACTATTGATATTTTACACATTGTTTAGGGATTTTTTTTCATTTGCTGTTTTTTAACTACTGTACTACTACTTTTGAGCAATGATATTCCACACACTATTGTTAGTAAATGTCTGTGTTGAATTGTTTTCTTTTGAAATTACTTGCAAGTTGGTTTGATTGGTTATTGCTGATACATTACTTATTTGAATAACATTTTTAAACATAAATAACTGTTGTGTGTTTGTGCTGGTACTCTTCTGTGTAGTTTAGACAGTCAGCTTTTGGCCTATGTTGGTGAACAATATTGTGAGCTATGAGATGGTTTAAAATTGGACTGGAATCAAATGAAAATTAATGTTATTGAGGTTAATAATACAAACAAAAGGGGGCTGGCACACAGCTCTGTTTAGAATGCATGCAACAAAATTGCTACTAAATTAATAGAAAAAGAAAATGGTACACAGTGATTTTTTTTTAGAAATCACTGCATCTTTTTTCTTGTACCACCAGAGCAAGTCTGAGTTTTCCCAAAATTGTCATCCTTAAGAAAAAAATAGCTGGACTTGCTGTTGGACCCAGGTTCCCTCCCCCCTCTCTCCAACTCCCCTTCCTCCAAGGACTATTTAAGCAATAGGAAGTTTCCAATTAGCTTAATTAGTTTGTAATTACTACAGTGTTGGAAGTGTGCATGTGTGAGTGTGTGACCCCTCGTGTTTGTGACCCCTATCCCCTCTGTGTATTGTATTCCTCCTGGAAGCAACAGTTAGAAGAAATATATTTCCCAGCAGCCTTTGAGCATCCCAGCAGCCCGCAAGACTTTCAGAAGGCCCCCCACTCCTAGTGCAAAGATGGATGGAGACCACCGGGAGCTGTGGAGACCACTGGAGACACCCAGACAGGTTAATGTATTATTTTTTCTTTTCTTTTTTTTACACACTCCACAGGATTTTTAGTGCTGAAAACCCTGCAACCATTTTTTTTCATTTGGATACTGTGGGTATCAGGAGCACTCATACCCATGGGAATCCAAAATTGGGTGCAAGGTTTGCAAGGCTTTATTAATCTTGCTTAACTTCACTCTCAATTAAATTCCCCCTATGTGTGTTATTTCTCAAACATTGGCAAAATCTCTTCCATTTAAACAGAAGAAGCCTTTTTTTAAAGGAAGATAAAAAAAAATGGATGGTACTCTCTTTTACATCCAGTTACATACAGAATGTTGGCTGGAGGTCAGGGGTGAAAGTTTTAAACATATACTTTTTGTAAATTAAGAATAAAATTGAAAGCTATTTTGAGAAAATTAAAAGGCAATTGCAATATATATTAATTGTGGGAGCAATCATAGAATTTTAAGGTATTGTATATGCGGTATAAGAGTAATTTGAAAGTCTACTGTACATGGAGTTTAAAAAGGGTGAACATATTGAAATAAAAATCAGAATATACAATGCTACATACTGTAGTGGACATTTAAAAAATATATATTATGTGGAAGATCTGTTAAAATTGTGTTTTTGTCTGTATGAGGTTACAGCTGTCATTGTTATGTACTCTCACTGTGTGATGTAAGAACATTGTATTTGTTATAGAATGCAGGAAGACCAGTAAAAAGAATTGTAAGCAGAGTGATTTATCATGGTTCCTCACTGGTCAGATAGTGTTCTATGCTTTATGGGAAAAGTGACTGATATAGGTGCAGCTACTGTTTTGGTCTTTGTTCATAAAGCTTATCACATGTGAGAATACTGTTCATGATATACAATGGTACTACAGGTTGAGTATCCCTTATCCAAAATGCTTGGGACCAGAGGTATTTTGGATATGGGATTTTTCCGTATTTTGGAATAATTGCATACCATAATGAGATATCATGGTGATGGGGCCTAAATCTAAACACTGAATGCATTTATGTTTTATATACACCGTATACACACAGCCTGTGGGTCATTTTAGCCAATATTTTTTATAACTTTGTACATTAAACAAAGTGTGTGTACATTCACACAATTCATTTGTTTCATATACACCTTATACACACAGCCTGAAGGTCATTTAATACAATATTTTCAATAACTTTGTATATTAAACAAAGTTTGTGTACATTGAGTCATCAAAAAACAAAGGTTTCACTATCTCACTCTCAATCAAAAAAGTCCGTATTTCGGAATATTCCGTATTTCGGAATATTTGGATATGGGATACTCAACCTGTATTAAAAAAATAAACAAATATATTTATAGAAACAGGTCTAACATGGCCCGGAGCTTTGATCGTGGTATTGCAAGCTAAAAGGACAACTCTCAGAAGAAGACTGAATACTGATGTGTCCTTTTTCATCATTGTAGCAGTTGTGTGAGACTCTGATAGTGTCAGGCATCTTTCTTGCATCTTTTTCTGAAAATGTGTCTATACGATGTGGCTAGGAAGCAGCTGGTGACGGAGCTGATGAATGTGATATATGACAATTGTATATCTGCCATTGAGTCTCCGAATCTGTATATGAAGTGCTACAATGTAGCAGCTGCAGCTCTTTCCAATTCAGGTTCTGTTGTGCTTCATACACAAACTCAGTCGCACACACAGACATAAAAGTGCTGTACAGTATGCAGTGTCAGCTAAATCAGAAGAGTCTCCTTTTGTGTCTAGTCGCATCTCGCTGCAACTCAGATGCATTTTCAGCACAAAAGATGCCCAGTACTAGCAGAGGACCTGGCAGCTCACTCATGCCAGACATCTCACACTGCATTGTATATAGAGGCTAGATGTACTGTAGAACAACACATTTGTATATCACATTATGGAGCACTGTGTGTTCAATAATAAATAGGGAGAAAACGAGTCACTGTAGAAATGGGTGTACACAATCCCTCACAAATACCATAATAAAATGATCTTTAATTTTAATATATTTAAAAAGTTATCAATGCCAACTTTCAACAAATTTAAAGGCCCTTTAATGCTTCTATTTCCATATTTGTATTTTCTGGTTATCCAAGTATGCCCTATAATATGGCTGTTGAGAGCAAAATTTTAAAAAGATATAGATAATAAAGAATAATATAATAAGAAAAAAGAAAATGTATGAATAAAGAATTGTTAGACACAAGGCTGTGTATTGTCTTTATTCATATATATAATTAGCTTAATTGCATAATCATTCAAAAATTAAATATTCATTTGAGTCTTTATGGTGTGTTAGGCAAGGCCAAAATCACCTTGTGTAATCACTCTTCATCTTCTACATCCGTGGTCACAGGATGTGAGGACAGAGCAACCTGCAGACAGAAATAAAAATCTGTGGGGGTCATTCCGAGTTGTTCGCTCGCTAGCTGCTTTTAGCAGCATTGCACATGCTAGGCCGCCGCCCTCTGGGAGTGTATCTCAGTTTAGCAGAATAGCGAACGAAAGATTAGCAGAATTGCTACTAAATAATTCCTTGCAGTTTCTGAGTAGCTCCAGACCTACTCACAGATTGCGATCAGCTCAGTCCGTTTAGTTCCTGGTTTGACATCACAAACATGCCCTGCGTTCGGCCAGACACTCCCGCGTTTTTCCCTGACACGCCTGCGTTTTTTAGCACACTCCCGGAAAACGCTCAAGTACCTCCCAGAAACGCCCCTTTCCTGTAAATCACTCACGATCAGCAGAGCGACTGAAAAGCGCCGCAGGATCCACAGCAAATCTACTAAGTTTTGTGTTAAATAACTTAGCGCATGCGCTCTGCGTACCACGCGCATTAGCATTTAGCAACAAATCGCAGCATAGCGAAAATCGTCAACGAGCGAACAACTCGGAATGACCACCTATATTTCAAAATAGAAGAATGCTAGTTGGTGGGAGGCAGTTTCCGGTCTCTCTGTCTGATTGTTTATGAGAGGACAGGACTACCTGTGATATAGACAGTGTTATGCTGTGATGAGGCTCAGACACACATGCTGGATAGCTAGTTGGAAGGAAGAGCAGGGTCCTGTTTTTGTAAAGTTGGTGCTGGCAGATTGTGATTTCAGATACAGCTCTACATGAAGTACAGGTTATACAGTATATCAGTATTTCTCTCTTTTATTATAAGGGTGGCTAATGCATGTATTAAAGAAAATAAATTTTGGTAGTAGTGACATTTAGAAACTGTAGGGTACTACACTATAACTGGCTCACTGGGAAATTTGTAGACTTTTTCTTAGAAGAAAAACTGTTCAATAAAAACTAAAGTTCACAATCTGAAAATCACTCTACACAGTATATTTCCTGACCATTGTATTACATGCGAAATCTACTATAAACAATTGGAAAAAATGCAAATGGAACTCATAGCATCAAGCCACTCAGAATAGCCGGGATATAGGGATATACCATGATGTGTTATGACATGGATCTATTGTACATTTTGATCTGTTATTACAGGTTTAGGGGGTTTACAGCTACCTGACTAAGTCAAAGAATACTACCAACCACATCCTAAGACCATTTTAGCACTCCATCCACATAATACATTTTGGAGACTATAGAATAATATGTATAAAAAATATCTGTGTGTATATATAGAGATAGATAGATAGATAGATAGATAGATAGATAGATAGATAGATAGATAGATGTTATTATAAACAATAAAAGAGTGTTATGGCATTTAGCAAAAATAATAATTATCCAAATCGATTTTACCTTTTCCCTTTTTGCCTAATATGAATCCATAATCCTACCTATGATATATAACTGTTTTAAATATACAGTATTTAGCAATAAATGCCATCTTGTATATTTATCACATTCTTAAAGTTTACAGATATTCACTTGGCAGGTAGGAGTAGACTTCTATTAGTAGTCTTACCTGCTAGTAAAACCCAGTACAGGCAGTCCCATTGGGAGGTGTTTCCTCCCTCAGGGACGTATAGACCGGGCTACAATCCTCTTAGAGCGATTGTTGCATGTGCAGTCAATTTACGGCTTAACTGTACATGTTCTAACACCGGCTTCTATGGACGGCAGCCGATACAATCCATAGATGCCAGGGGTTTGTGCATGCAGAGTCAATCCTACACTTGACTGCGCATGTGCAGTTCTGGGACCTAACTGGCAGTGGCATCAGCGGCACTCTCATCTCCTGGGCCCACTGCAACCTACCTCCTGCTCAAAGGTATGAGCCGCCGCTGAGCACAGGTTAGACAAGTGACATGATCTACAGACACAAATTATGGAAATATTGGGTGTTAAGTTAACTTTATTGGAAATACAATTCTTTCCTCCTGATCTGTAACTTTGGTGTGCTATCACATCATTCCATGCAGTGTATCTCTCACTAATGTCTCTCTCTATACATAATAAACATTGGTGTTGAAGTACATATGGAAATGGAAAATGAAAAGCAAATCGCTATAGAGAGTAAAACCAATCCTAAAAAGTTTTTTAAATACATAAACGGTAAAAGGTTAAAAAAGGAGACTATAGGTCCATTAAATGATGAATTAGGAGAATTGATAAATGATGACAAAATTAAAGCGGAAATACTGAACAAATACTTTTCATCAGTATTCACTAGTGAAGAACTGATGGTGGGAGTAGAGCATAACAATTGTGACAGTAATGATTCATGGTTAGATACTTGTTTAAGCAAAGAAGTAGTCCGGGAGAGACTAAGCAAAATTAAGATTAATAAATCACCTGGTCCTGATGGACTTCAACCAAGGGTTCTTATGGAGCTTAGTTCACAACTAGCACGACTCCTATACTTGATTTTCAATAGTTCAATTAGATCAGGCATGGTACCGAAGGATTGGCGTATAGCTGAGGTAGTGCCATTATTTAAAAAGGGATCCAAAAATCTAATGGGAAACTACAGACCAGTTAGTTTAACATCTATAGTGGGGAAAATATTGGAAGGAATTCTAAGGGACGGCATACAGGAGTATCTACAGTCCGCTAGGATTATTAGTAAGAACCAGCATGGGTTTGTGAGGGACAGGTCATGTCAGACTAACTTAATTAGCTTCTACGAGGAAGTGAGCAATAATCTTGATCAAGGAAAAGCAGAGGAGGTGGTCTTCCTAGATTATGCAAAAGCCTTCGATACAGTTCCTCACAGGAGACTGATGATCAAATTAAATGAGCTTGGCCTAGGAAAAACTGTTTGCATATGAATAAGCAGCTGGTTGGTACAGCGAGTAGTGGTCAACGGGAAGTCCTCAACCTGGTCCCCAGTAGTCAGTGGAATACCACAAAGATCCGCACTCGGACCACTACTGTTCAACATATTTATCAATGACCTAGAAATAGGCCTGGAAAGCAGAGTGTCAATCTTTGCAGATAATACTAAACTGTGTAAGGTAATTAATTGAGAATTGGATGTGGAGTCCTTGCAGAATGATCTATCTAAACTTGAACTCTGGGCGTCTAAATGGAAAATGAGGTTCACTACAGACAAATGCAACGTTATGCATTTTGGGACTAAAAACATACTTGCATCCTACATATTAAATGGGGAATGCATAGGGGAAACAGAGTTGGAAAAAGATTTGGGGATTTTCATTGATAATAGGCTTAATAACCATACACAATGTCAAAACGCAGTAAAGAAGGCAAGTAAGGTGCTAGCATGCATAAAAAGGGGAATTGAGACGAGGGACTCGTATGTAATCATGCCGCTGTATAAGGCATTGGTACGTCCGCACCTGGAATATTGTGTTCAGTTTTGGGCACCATTGTATAAAAAAGACATCAGTGAACTCGAAAGTGTTCAAAGGCGAGCTACTAAATTGATTAAAGGCCTAGAAGGACTGGACTATAAGGAAAGACTTACTAGGCTGAATATGTATACACTAGAAAAGAGGCGCCTAAGAGGAGATATTATTAATATCTTCAAATATGTAAAGGGACATCACAAAAAGTATTCAGAGGAATTATTTATTAAAAAAACACCGTTTAGGACACGTCGACACTCGCTGCGACTAGAGGAGAGAAAGTTCCGAACGCAAATGAGGAAAGGGTTCTTCACTGTTAGGGCAATCAGGATGTGGAATTCCCTGCCAGGGAAGGTGGTAATGGCGGACTCTGTGATTGCAATTAAAAAAGGAATGGATACATTTATGAATGAAAATTATATCCAAGGTTATAATACTTAAAATATCAATGTGGTTAATACGGGGGTAACATGAGTTATAGTAGCTAACTAGTCATAAAACATTATTCAGAAAGTATGTAGAATCATCACAACTTAAAACAGGTTTAACACGATGGGCAATTTGCCTCTATTCAACCTCAAATACTATGTTACTATGTTACATATATTGATCAGTACATTTAAGCTTGCGGTGAGTTAAATCGCTCAGGAAGCACTGGCTAGTACCAGAGCCAGACTTACACACACTATATAAAGCCCAAGGGTTCATGTGGGCATTATACACAGGTGCAACAGTATATACAGTACATGTGGGCATTATACACAGGTGCAGCAGTATATACAGTACATGTTATTATTATTATTATCCTGTATTTATATGGCGCCACAATGGTTCCGCAGCGCCCAATTACAGAGTACATAAACAAATAATCAAGCAGGAAAACAGCAACTTACAGTTGATGACAATATAGGACAAGTACAGGCTAAATAAACATAGCTACATCAGCAGATGACACTGGAATAAGTATCAGGTGGCAGAAGACTGCTGGATTTGGTGCAGTTGAATATTATTACAGTAAGAAAAGGATAAGCACATGAGGGAAGAGGGCCCTGCTTGTGAGAGCTTACATTCTAAAGGGGAGCGGTAGACAGACAGGGGTGAGACAGATGGGGTACATTGAGAGCATGGAACAGAGGTTTAGGATGAGATTTGGCTGGGTTTGGTGAAGAAGTGGGTCTTGAGAGCCCGTTTGAAGTTTTGTAGAGAGGTGGAGAGTCTGAGGGGGAGAGGTAGGGAATTCCAGAGAAGTGGTGCAGCACGTGAAAAATATTGGAGGTAGGAGTGGGAGGAAGTAATCCGTAGGCAGGAGAGTCGGCGTGCATTAGCAGAGCGAAGAGGACGTGTGGGAGTGTAAAGGGAGATAAGGTCAGAGATGTAGATGGGAGAGGAGTGGGTGAGGGCTTTGTAAGCAAGTGTGAGAAGCTTGAAATGGATTCTGAAAGGGATGGGGAGCCAATGAAGGTCTAGTAAGAGAGGATAAGTGGACGTTGTGCGTTTTGTGAGGAAAATGAGCTGGGCAGCAGCATTGAGGATAGATTGGAGTGGACGGAGGTATTTGTCAGGAATGCCAGTCAGGAGGAGATTACAGTAGTCCAGTCTGGAGATGACCAGTGAGTTGATAAGAGTCTTAGTAGCATCCTGGGTCAGAAAGGGTCTGATCCTGGAAATATTTTTTAGATGAAAACTGCAAGTTTGTGAGAGGTACTGAATGTGTGGTTTGAAGGAGAGGGAGGAGTCAAGGATTACTCCAAGACAGCGCACATGGGTGGGCATTATACACAGATGCAGCAGTATATACAGTACATGTGGGCATTATACACAGGTGCAGCAGTATATACAGTACATGTGGGCATTATACACCGGTGCAGCAGTATATACTGCTGGAAATTTGGTGCGTTTTGATCAGATATGTGCATAAAAGATAGACAGGAAAGGCACTGTCTCACCTGCCATAGACTTTTTACTCCAGAGTTTTGACAATACAAATGATTAGAATAACACAAAGAAGATATTTCTAATATACTGTATTCTTTATATTTTTCATATAATTTATATAGTAAAAACTCTCACGCAGATGTTAGTAAGACTGGAAAGGCTCTGCCTCACCCCACATGTCACTGTATCCAATCAAAGAATCCACTTGCTATCTCCCACTTGATTTCAGCATGACTTTAGAGCACCATATTTAAATGTCATCATTGCAACTGCTCAAAGTTACTACAACTTGTACTTTACCTGTTCCTGACTCCAGTATGTCAGCAGCTCCGCTTCCTGATACCTTACTTGTTGTTGTCTAGTGCACAATCCATAGTTCTCCAGCTCCTGTCTTCATGCTCAGATACTTATTAATTATTTAGTCCACTTAGCGCTCTGCACTAATCCATCCAAAACCAGCTGTATTATAATTCAGTCTGCAGAGCCCTGTACATATTCTACATCAGTGTGCATTACCATTCACAGCCTACAGAGTGCACTACTAATACTGTTGTGCATCACCACTCTAGCCAACAGTGTGCGTACCTGTGTAACATCACTTACAGACAGCACTAAAGTTACCTGTGTTCAAGGTTTTCAGCTAGTGCATGCTTTAGATGCAGGATAGTATATCAGTTCTTAAGCCTAGTATTTATATCAGTTCTCATCCTGCTAAGTTATCTAACTAGTCCAGAATGTGGCACTGAATGATGATTATTGCCATTAGACCATGTGCCTTAATTCTTTCCAGTTATAACCAGTCCTGCCCAGAAGTCCTAGCCCAGAGCATAAATCAAACTCAAAATATTACAGCTAGTAATAAAATGGACTTAGCAGGAATACAAACCAAAATGGCAGATTCAATGCAAAGTCTGGTAAGTCAACTGGAGGAACTAAAAGTGGCAAATTACAGTATGCTTGTTAGAACCAGTTCTTTTTTGTTTTTAAACACATCAAGTTACTTCCAGTTCCTCCGTTCCTCATTTAAATCTAATTTAAACTGCAACCAAATAAAAAAATTTTGAGCTTGTACCATGATGGCTAATAGAATTTTGTTGCTAACAGGAAAAGCTTTGTCTTGGGCCTCTACACTCTGTGAGCACACCAATCTGGTTCTCTCTGTCTTTGATAGATATAGATATCTTCTGTTATATTTTTGGATAAGCCTGGGAGAGTGATCTATAGTATACCACATACAGTGTATTATGACTTTGTGAAAGATCTCGTATCATGGCTCATTAAGCCATTCAATTTCATATTCTGGCCTCTGAATTCAAATGGAACAACAAGACTTTATTACCTTCATCAATTCCAATTAAAGCCTTCCAGGACTAAGTGACAGGTCTGTGGTTTCTTGTTTCTTTACTTTCTATCATCATCTCACTTTCAATTTCTGTCATTTACTCACTGTTACACCTCATAAGGATAACACCTTTGTCAATAAGGGTCTCCAAAAGTAAATTCTTCTTCAGACTCATGCCTCTCAAATTTCCAGTCATGCCAGGGTGCACAATACTCAAGAATTGCTTCAGTAAAGTTATAAGTGGTGATCACATTATATAAATATGTAAAAGAATATCTGTTGGCATGTCCTGAATGTGACAAGCATAAATCTCCAAGACAAGCTCCTGTAGGCATGTTGATTCCACTGTCTATACCACTTGTTCCATGGACCCATATGTCATTTGTTACACTGCTATTTGGGTTTTTATAAATTGGCCCACTTCATCCCCTTGCAAGGACTTCCATCAGCTCCTGTTCTAGCTCAATTGTTCTTTAAAGAAATATTTCACTTTGTCCTGGGGAGATTAATTCCAACCATGTAATTCCATTTGTGGCTATGTTCTGGTTCTTACTCTATTCTACTTTGCAAGTCAAACTCAAGTTCTCTTCTGAATACCATACAAAGATAATAAGACAAACTGGGAGAGTAAGCCGAGACTTACAAACCTTTCTATGAATGTATGTATCTTCCTTTCAGGGCAGTTGGTTTGAATTGTTACCTTGGGCATACATCCACCAAATCTTCTTCATTCTATACCATTTATGGAATACAGATATAGCCAAGCTCAGCTTGGCTGTGACTAGACGTTTCTGCAGCTTGTTTGCTTGGTACGCACACATGTTTGCAAGCATGGGCATATATTCTCACCCACAAAACAGACTTTACACAATATGATGAAGGATGCGAATAGTCGCCATCGCAATGTGTGCACCCATGCATATGCATCGCAGGTAAGTTGAGCCTGGCAACATCTGTACATCCTCCAGTTCCAGTATTTTCATCACTTCCAGCATCTTCCAGTCCAGCTTCTGATTACACACTTCATCTAGTTGCTGAAAATTGTTTGCTAACAGGAAACTATGAGCTGTTTCAATGTTAAACCTAAGGACTGAGTCTGGCTCTTCACCCAAATCCAAGATTAAGAGTTCCTTCTTTAAAGTTTGCTCCTCATTTCCTTGGTCACAGTGTGCTGGATACCGTTTTTCATTTACCGGGTCTGGCAGTGCTGTGTTCCTGGTCAGCAGTAGGCAGCGGGCAGACTTGGCAGATTTGTGCCAATGCTTACATCATATATAACTATTCTCAATCGGTCTATACTGCATCAATCTGCAGTAAAATAGAGTTCTCTTCAGCTCATACAATACCATTCTGTTGCCAGCTGTCAGACAGTTGGATGAGTTTGCTAGTTTGGACCACAAATTATAATTTCCACCAGAATATGGCCCTACAATGTTGAGGTCTACTAGTGTACTGGACTATGCAACTGCAATTCCATTCTTCTGAGATCCCTCTGCACTTGTGCATGTACAGGAGGGATCACATGTACCAGCTTTCATGCCAGCTCTCACCTTGTCTGCCCCTTTTAGCTTTCAGAGTCATAGAGGGACCCCGCACCTCCCATCAGAACCCACTTAGTGTGTGATTTTACAGGTGTAACAGTGATGATATTTAGAATTATAGATAAGTGGGCTCAGTTCTCAGAGAACCAAGCGCACACAAACTTGTTGGATCTGAGTGGACCTGAGTGGACCTGGGCCAGAGCTCAGATCTCCCAACCTACCTTGGGTAAGAAAATGAGGCAAAGCATAATCTTCTGGCAACTGATCTTGTATCTCATGGGTTTTGGAATTGGGAACTAAGTTTCTTTGAAATCAATGGGCTGGCCACAGCTCGGCTATGAGAGCCATTCTCATGGCTCTCAGCCAATGGATCCCAGCATTCTCATCTCTACAGGCTGATGCTGCACTAAAGAATCATTCAAACCACCAAGCATGGCAGACACTGAGAGGAGCATTGTGTACACTACAGTGCTGAGTCCATCATCATTCTCACAGACACCACTGGAGTCATTTACCATTGGGGCTCCTCCTGACTGCTGTCACAGTAAGTGCACTACTACACTACTAGAGCTGGCATGTCTATCCACAATGTATATGACCCACACTGTATCCAACCTGCACTGTATAAAACCCACACTGTATCCAACCCACACTGTATCTGACCTGCACTGTATCCAATCTGCACTGTATCCAACCCACACTGTATTTGACCCACTCTGTATCCAACATGCACTGTATCAAATCCACACTGTATCCAACCCACACTGTATCTGACCTGCACTGTATCCAATCTGCACTGTATCCAACCTGCACTGTATCTGACCCACACTGTATCCAATATGCACTTTATCTGACCTGCATTGTATCTGTATCTGACCTGCACTGTATCTTATCTGCACTGTATCTGACCTGCATTGTAACCTTGTCATTGTTCTTGGATTCTGTAGATCTGGCTCAGGACTCTGGGTATGTTCTGAGACATACAGAAAATGGGGAGGCTTGATGTTACTCTGATTTAACAGGAGATTAGTAACACTAGTCAACACATAGGAACCACAGACTGGTGATATGCATAGATAAGTTAATAGCACCAGAGGAATCAACCAGGTCACCAGGTGACTAGACCTCTGACCTACTGAACAGCTAAGGCCAATGAAACAGAGCCACACTCCAGAAGATAGGTAACCCCTGGAACACAACGCAGCATAGTGCTGGCAAAATGGAACCAGGACTCAAAGAATTTATGTCTAATTGTCTGATTCTGAGAAACTGTTAGACTCGGATTAGGGTTTGTACCAGGGAAAGCACTCTGGAGCCAGGATGCAGCTAGGTGCTTGCAAACCAGTGAGCTGTAGAAGAGGTAAACTGGATAGCCAGTACATGGGTAAGAGCAGAGTCAGTGAGAGTAGCTGGTAATACTCTAGAGTCCTTACCCAGGAAACTGGAACAGTCACTGCTGGAGCCTTGAGCAGACTCTGGACAACAAAGCACTGACACTGGAGTAGCTTCAAATCACCAACTTTATACCCTGGTCTGACAGTGGATTGTCCAGTCACATCACATGCCTGCAGACAGAGCTTGGACTGGTAGGCGGTATGGTCATCTGATCACAGGATCCTGGCTGCTCCCATGGATGGAACTGGCAGGAATGACAGCGTGCAGATGACTGAGGACTGACAGCAATAATGGCAGCAGAAGCCAGGGATGCTGGTGACTGTGGACAATGGTAGTAATGCACCTGGGAGCACGAGTCCATCCCTGGCTGGTGCGGGAAAAGCAGGACAAGCAGGAGAGAATGTGGCTGGGAAGTTTAGTGTGAGCCTGTTTTGTAACAGTAATATAGCCAGGGGATAACTTGAGTAGGTTATATCCCTGGTACTGCTCTGACACAAGACTAGGCCCTGGAACCCAGTGAGGAACTCAGAAACAATAAACAGAACAGGAATTCTTCCCTCTCAAAGCATGCTCTGTGATTGGTGCCTGTATAGGTGCATTCATCCTTACACAAACCACAGAGAATGCTTTGAGCGGGAAGAATTCCCTTTGTTTGAATCAGAATAAAAGAGCATCTCAGTCACAGCCCGCTACCCACTTTGCAAAGCTGTTTCCTCGTAATAAGACTTGCTGTGTGGATCGTCTCCGACCTTCAAAACCTCTGCTGATGTGCTCTCTGTGTTACTGCTGTTAAAATCTGTTGCTGGCCTCACTTGTTCCAGCTCATTTATACAGTTTCTTCATACAGTTTCTTTTTCATCCACTAGGGGTCACTGGAGTACTCTTGGGATATGGACGGTTCCACTGGAACTAGGCACTGAACAGTTAAACTTTGACTATACCTCCCCTCCATATCCCAGAGTACCTCAGTGTTTTTTCGGTGCTCACAGAGCAACTAGGCTTGTGGAACTGGATCCACAATTATTGATTTTTCTCTTTGATTATTTTTGAAAACATCCCTTTCCCCCTTCCAAGAAGGCGAGGGTTTGGGATAGTGAAAGCTGCTGATGCAGCTGTGGGTGTCGGACCTCTCTAGAAGAGCTCCCTCATTTCCACATGCAGGACACCTGCAGTAAAAGGCTGACAGCGCTTGCAGAGAAGCCCCGTCATTGCCCTTACCACAGGGTCCAGGTATGTGTTTGGGGCGGTCAGCTCATGCTGCCGCCCCGCTGTGTGGGATTACTGTGTCTGTGTATTATGCCGTGCGCTGCCCTCCGCCGCCCTCCGCCACTTTCAGCGCCACTGTGAACACCTCTCCTGCCGCGCTCAGCCACGCTGGTGCATAGCCGCTCCACGGCTCCATGCGGCATATCGTCTGGCACTTCCGGAGTCATAGCAGCGGTCTCCGGATACAGAGTAGCGGTACACGGAGCACGGGGGAGAGAGGGAGGCACACACTTCTTTATCCAGGGTGTATGGTCTAACACAGAGCCAGCAGCGCTGTACAGATAAGTAACAGGATGGCATATATACATTTAAGTATAATCTGCTGCATAAGTTAAATGTTTGCACTTTGTGATATTCTGTGAGCATGGGGACATATTAAACCATGCTTCCTGTTTTTTCTGTTTCTCTCCAGATTTTCCTGTAATACATCTCTCCACCATTGAAGGCGCAGGGGTTTTAGGGGGATTTTGGGATCAGGCATATTACTGGCACACTTGGCCAGATATATAGAGACACCTTAGTACTATTTACTGAGTCGCACAGGTTTTCACTCTCTTGTCTTTGTATTTATATTGTTTTTTTTTAATTATTATTTACATAATGAGTAAGACACCAGCAAAGTCTAAGAAGCAGTTTTTCTGCAATGTCTATAAGGGTGTATTACCTGACGGATTTACCACATGTAAAGTATGTGTGGTAAATTCCGAAACAAATACAACTCCTGCTCCGGTTCCAAATCCAGTTTCTACCCCGGACCCGCCATGGGCTATATTAGCAGATGTTTTAGCTGGTTTGCAATCAGAGTTGGCCACCTCTCGGCAGGAGCGAGAGGCGGCAAGATCTGAATCTAGGGTGAGACCGCTAGAACTTCCTGAGGGGTCTCAGCCTTACCAAAGGTCCAGATCCTCTTTGACTAAAGGGGATAAGTTTCATTTTTCTTATAAACTACCGGTTTCTGCTATGTTACTGTTTGATGATTCTTCACCAGACCTCACTGTACAAGATGTAGGTGAGGAGGGCGAAGTAGACCAGCAGTCAGATGGTGACGATTTTGACAGGCCGGGTATTGATAATCTCATCAGAGCAGTGCGTCAGTCTCTGAATTTTACAGAAACTGAGGAGCCTCTGACAAATGATGAGGTCGTTTTTACTAAACGACAGAGAATTCCAATTTGTTTTCCTGTGTCAGAATCTCTTAATAAAATGTTACTAGAAACAAGGAAGAATCCGGATAAATGGTTTTCTGTACCTCACAGATTTAGGTCTAGCTATCCGTTTCCAGATCTATGACAGCTACATGGGAGAATCCGCCGTTGGTGGATTCATCTGTGTCTAAACTTACAAAGAAATTAACCATACCAGTACCAGCTGCAACTACACTCAAGGACCCTTCGGACCGTAAAATAGAGGTTATGCTGAAGTCCATGTATACAGTGGCAGGAGTGCTGCTTAGACCTGGGTTGAGTGTCATTTGGGTAACTAAAGCTCTAATGGTATGGATAACAGAACTCAGATCTGCCTTAACTGATGATCATCTTATACTTCTCGCTGATCAAATCTGGGAAGCGGCTGACTATTTATGTACAGCTTCTACTGACGTCTGTCAGCTCACTTCTCGCCTTTCATCATCACTAGTCACAGCATGACGTGCGCTCTGGCTACATTCTTGGCGAGCGGAGACAGAGGTCAAAAAAGGAATAGAAGCATTACCTTATGAGGGCGAGAAGTTATTCGGTCCTGAATTGGACAAATGGATTTCTGAGGCCACGGGAGGGAAGTCGGTTTTCTTACCATTTCCTCCAACAGTGCCTAGAAAAAGATATTCTGGACCGGCGTTCAAATCTTTTACACCTCAGTCCTTTCGCGGGCGTGGCAGGGGAACGGCCACACCAGGTAGACGAGGTCGGGGACGTAGTTTCCAACGAGCCAATACCACTCGTCAGGATACTAAAGTCACCGGTAAGCCAGTGGCATGACGGGCTCCCAGCCCATCTCGGTTCTCCTATTGTAGGAGCACGTCTTCAATCATTCCAGTTGGCATGGCTTCAGACGTCCACAGATGGGTGGATCCGCAATCTAGTTTTAACAGGTTACAAAATAGAGTTCGACTGTCTCCCGCCAATGCGGTTTTTCAGGACAGGACTGCCTCTGTCGGACGACAAGAGGGCGATTCTGCAGACTGCCATTCAGTCTCTGCTGGACGCAGCAGTTTTGGTTCCGGTCCCTGTGCACCAACAGGGTCAGGGTTATTATCCAGTCTGTTTGTGGTACCGAAGCCGGATGGCTCGGTCAGGCCAATATTGAACTTAAAGGGCCTCAACCAGTACGTCACTTACTACAGATTCAAAATGGAATCTCTACGATCAGTAATTGCAGGTCTAGAGCCACAGGAGTTTATGATTGCGCTGGATCTCAAGGATGCGTACTTACACATTCCGATTTGGCCTCCTCATCAAAGGTTTTTGCGGTTTGCAATACGACAGAACCATTACCAGTTTCAGGCTCTACCGTTTGGCCTCTCGTCAGCGCCTCAGGTATTCACCAAGGTGATGTCTGTGATGATAGCTCATCTCAGATCTCTAGGAGTAATAATAGTTCCATACTTGGATGATCTACTCATCAAAGCTCCGTCTCAACAAATCCTCCTTCAACAGGCATTGCTGACATACAATGTACTGGTTCCCCACGGTTGGATTGTCAACTTCAAGAAATCACATCTAGTTCCGTCCCAACGACTTCAATTCCTAGGTATGATTCTCAATACGGTAGACCAAAGGATCTACCTACCCGAACAGAAAGTACAGGTCATTCGTCATCTGGTACAATTAGTGCTCAAGCCACGCACAGTCTCGGTTCATTTGTGCATTCGCCTCTTAGGCACAATGGTGGCGGCTTTCGAAGCACTTCAGTTCGGAAGGTTTCACTCACGTCCTTTTCAACTGGATGTGCTCGCACAGTGGTCGGGCTCGCACTTACAGATTCACCACAGGGTAAGGTTGTCTCAAAGGACCAGAGTGTCTCTACTCTGGTGGCTCAGGGTACAGAATCTAACCGCAGGAAAACAGTGCAGCACCTGGAATTGGATAATTCTCATGGCAGACGCAAGTCTCAGAGGTTGGGGAGCTGTAGTTCAGAATCTTCAGCTCCAGGGTCTCTGGGCGGATCACGACAGATTGCTGTCTATAAATGTCCTGGAACTCCGGGCAATTTACAATGCGTTACGACAGGCAGTGCACATGCTGCAGGCTCAGGCAATCCAGGTGCAATCAGACAATGCGACGGCGGTCGCATACATCAACAAACAAGGCGGAACGAGAAGCCGCATGGCAATGCGGGAAGTAGCTCGAATCATCAATTGGGCAGAATACCACCAGGTCATATTGTCGGCAGTATTCATTCCGGGAGTGGACAACTGGGAGGCGGATTATCTCAGTCGTCGGGATTTTCATCCAGGAGAATGGGCATTAAATCCAGACTTATTTCTCATGCTGGTCCAGAGGTGGGGTTACCCGCAGGTGGACTTGATGGCATCTCGCCACAATCATCAAACGCCCCAGTATGTATCCAGAACGAGAGATCCAGAGGCAGTGGCGGTGGATGCTCTCACAGTCAGGTGGCCATACAGTCTAGTATATCTGTTTCCCCCGTTTTCGCTGCTCCCTCTATTGCTAAAACGGATCAAAAGAGAGTTCGTCACAGTCATACTAGTGGCGCCTCATTGGCCACGGAGAGCTTGGTTTTCGGAGTTCCGCGGATTACTCGCAGACGATCCTTGGCCGCTCCCACTACGTCCGGACCTGTTACAACAGGGTCCGTTTCTTTACCCCGATTTAGCGTTGCTGCGTTTGACGGGGTGGCTGTTGAGACCGCCCTCTTAAGAAGAGAGGGCATTCCAGAATCAGTCATTCCAACCATGTTACGAGCTAGGAAGCCGGTTACGGCAGCTCATTATTATAGAATTTGGTGTGCCTATATAGGTTGGTGTGAAGCCAGGAAGTTTCCAACTTCATCTTTCAAGTTATCCCATCTTTTGTTATTTCTACAGATGGGATTAGATGGAGGTCTACGTTTATCCACACTAAAAGTGCAGATATCTGCTTTGTCAATTTACTTTCAAAGACGATTGGCTCTTTTGCCATCAGTACACACCTTTATGCAGGGTGTCCTCAGAGTACAGCCTCCACTCATTTCACCTACAGCGCCATGGGACTTGAATCTGGTTTTAGATTTCTTACAGTCTTTTCATTTTGTACCCTTACAACAGGTGTATATTAAATTTCTCACTTGGAAAACAATTTTTCTTCTAGCCTTGGCTTCGGCAAGGCGAGTTTCAGATTTGGGTTCCTTGTCATGCAAGCCACCATATTTGGTGTTTCATGATGACAGAGCGGAACTTCGGACGAATCCCGCTTTCTTACCAAAAGTAGTGTCATCTTTTCACATCAACCAACCAATAGTAGTTCCTGTAGGACATTCTGAAACTCTGGATGTGGTACGCGCTTTACGCGTTTATGTGTCTCGAACGTCTACACTTCGTAAGACGGATACGTTGTTTGTTCTCTATGATGCTGCCAAGAGGGGTTGTCCAGCCTCTAAGCAGACCCTATCCAGATGGATAAAACTGACCATACGTCAGGCTTATCTTCAGGCTAGATTACAGCCACCTACATCGGTAACAGCTTATTCCACACGTTCTGTTGGAACTTCATGGGCAGCTGGTCGTGGAGCCTCTACGACACAGCTTTGCCGGGCGGCTACATGGTCATCAGTGCACACGTTTGTGCGCTTTTATAAGTTTGATACTTTTGCTGCATCAGCATCTAGCTTTGGCCGTTTAGTGTTACAAGTGCCAAATAGCTCTCCCGCCCATAGGGGAAACTTTGGTACGTCCCAAGAGTACTCCAGTGACCCCTAGTGGATGAAAAAGAAAATAGGATTTTGGTACTTACCAGATAAATCCTTTTCTTTGAATCCATAGGGGGCACTGGACGCCCACCCAGAGCAGTTATTACCTGGTTGTGCTAAGTGCAGGGAATATTATGGTAACACACTCTTACCGACTGTTTCAAATTAGAAATTCTGTCGGGTTGGTGTCAACTTTTAGTTGTCATTTTTTGTTGGTGTCAACTTTATTGTTGTCCAGTTTTGTTATATGTATTTCTCCATTGTCAACCTCTATAGCTCCAGTTCGGCTCAGTAAAAAACACTGAGGTACTCTGGGATATGGAGGGGAGGTATAGTCAAAGTTTAACTGTTCAGTGCCTAATTCCAGTGGAACCGTCCATATCCCAAGAGTACTCCAGTGCCCCCTATGGATTCAAAGAAAAGGATTTATCTGGTAAGTACCAAAATCCTATTATTTGATCGGTAATTCTTTCATTTACTGTTTACAATTATTTATATATTTACATGACTCTCCTTACTGTAATATACGTGTGTACAGTATTTTAGCTAGGGGATTGTGACGCTCCTTCAGCATTGCCCCGTGACCTTCAAAACTTTTGCCGTCTCTCACTCCATATCCGAGTGCTGCCACGTGGTGGGGGTTCATGGGCGGCAGACATTTTTTCAGTTTGCTATGCGATTGATTCCGGTGTAACGTGATGTGCATAGACCTCGCTTATCCCTATCGCCCCAGTGTATTTTAGCTAGGGGATTGTGATGCTCCTACAGCATTGCCCCTTGGCCTGTAAAACTTATGCTATCTCTCACTACATATCCGAGTGCTGCCACATGGTGGGGGTTCACGGTTGGCGGACAATTTGTCAGTTTGCTATGCGATCGAGTCCGGTGTACTGTAATGTGCATAGACCTCACTTATCCCTATCACCCCTGTGTATTTTAGCTAGGGGATTGTGACGCTCCTTCAACATTGGCCGTAGCCTGCAAAATTTGTGCTGTTACTTGCTCCGTAGCCGAGTGCCTCCATGGGGCAAGGAGTCACAGGCGGTAGCCATTTCAATTGAGTCTTCCCTGCTACAGAATTGTATGTGTACCGTATGGTCAGGGCCGGACTGGCCATCTGGCACTACTGGCAAATGCCAGAAGGGCCGATGGCCACATGGGCTGGTCCAGCGCTCACTGAGACACGCTGCCGCTCAGTCCGGCAGCAGCGTGTCTCAGCTGTCAGGGGAGGAGAGCGCGCCAGCGCTGCTATGTCTGGCAACGTATAGTGGACTTCAAACCAGCCGCCGGTTCGTGAGCCAATCAGAGCTCGCAGACCGGCAGTCAATCAGGAGCCACCGCTGCCGGTCCGCGAGCTCTCATTGGCTCACGAGCCGGTGGCTGGTTTGGAGTCTGCTACACGTGCCAGACATAGCCGTGCTGGCACGCTCTCAGCTCATGACACTGCAGCCCTCAGTCACATCCCAGCCGGAGGAGCAGCAGCAGCTGTAAGCAGCTGCAGCTGCAGCACTGCTGTGGGGGCAATTGGCTGGCACTGTGGGGGCAATTGTTTACCTGGCACTGTGGGGGCACTTGTATACCTGGCACTGTGGGGGCAATTGTTTACCTGGCACTGTCGGGGCATTTGTATACCTGGCACTGTGGGGGCAATTGGCTGGAACTCTGGGGGGCATTTGTATACCTGGCACTGTAGGGGTAATTGTTTACTTGGCACTGTGGGGGCAATTGGCTGGCACTGTGGGGGCAATTGCTTTCCTGGCACTGTGGGGGCATTTGTATACCTGGGACTGTGGGGGCAATTGGATGGCACTGTGGGTGCATTTGTATACCTGGCACTGTGGGGGCATTTGTATACCTGGCACTGTGGGGGCGTTTGTATACCTGGCACTGTGGGGGCATTTGTGGATCTGGCTCTGTGGGGTCATTTGTGGATCTAGCACTGTGGGGCATTTGTGGATCTGGCACTGTGGGGCATTTGTGGATCTGGCACTGTGGGGGTATTTGTGGATCTGGCACTGTGGGGCATTTGTATACCTGGCACAGTGGGGCATTTGTATACCTGGCACTGTGGGGGCATTTGTATACCTGGCACTGTGGGGTCAATTGTGGATCTGGCACTGCACTATCGGGGGCATATGTCTGTGTATCACGTCCCATTTTAATTGGCCACACCAATATTTTTGGCACGCGTGCCTTCGGTGCGCGCACACAGTAACTCTATGGGACACTCTGTCTGATTGGTTGCCGCTTAACCCCGCCGGGAGTGCACACAGATGCTCTCATTCTAGTGAATGGGGCGCATATGTGTCCATGCCCCTTTTCTGGAGCGCGCACCCTTAGTTACAACCTTTATTTGTCCAAACCACCCACTTCAACATTTCCACTTCAACCACTGGTTGTGTGTATTTTAATACAGAATGATGTACACTTGTATGTTGTTATAATATTAATTTATATTTGTAAGAGCATAGACTAAGAAGTAGGAGGAGTCGGGAATAGTAAGGGGAGCAGTCAGATGCTGACACCGAGGTGGGCCTGTGTGCTTCAAAAATGCCAGGGCCTATTTTTGGTCCCAGTCCGGCCCTGTGTACGGTGCATAGAACCTTAACAGTAGAACCGCTCCTGAAGCTTTGCCCTGGTTTATGTAAATAAAAAAAATAATAAAGTGTCTGGAAAAAACTAACATGCATTCGTACTTTAAGAATCGAACCCAGGACTCTAAGTATAGGAAGCGGAACACTTCACCACTTCGCCGCCGACAGATGAATAAATCCATTGGTTTTGATTATGCCATAATGGCTACGGGATTAGGATGCTCACATACAATATTCCTAATATCAATAGGCAACAATGTACTTCTAACACGTCCATTTGCGTCAGTGTACACTACTGGTTTTATGTTGCTTTGTCTGCGGGACTTGGACGCTTACATATTCCTAAAGTACTGTAAATGGATCGTATATACTGTACTATTTGCGTCTGTACTGTATATACTGTATGAAATAATGTAGCGTAATGAGACGCTGTACAGTATATACTTTATGCAGCGTAATGAGACGCACTAGTAAAGTAGTTCTTACTATATATTTCAGTATTTTATTTTACGGGAGACCACACGCATGCACAGTGGTGATTGTAAAATACGACATCTGGTGGACGATCGCAGGTATTACACATAAAGGTAATGTGAAATGTTCTGTGCACCTCCGTGCGATTAGGCACGCATCTCTGTGACTAGGCGCGACTCCCTGCAACCCGGTATGCCCGATTGTGACTAACGCCTCAGCCAGTCAAGATAACAGAGGACCCATCTGTACAATACTGAGCACTGGAGTGTACAGACTGCAACCTAAACCTAAACACTAGCCTTGGAACCTGCACCCTATTCTGCCAGCCCAGGACAATAGCTCCCAGTACTAGGAAACCAATATAAAGTCAGCAAAGGAAATGTCATTAACCTGAGTGAACAACAGAGTACTAAGGGGGTCATTCCGAGTTGATCGCTAGCTGCCATTGTTCGCAGCGCAGTGATCAGGCTAAAAATCTGCATTTTTGCGCATGCGTATGGGCTGCAGTGCGCACGCGCAACGTACTTTCACAAATAACTATGCAGTTTCACACAAGGCCGAGCGACTCTTTTTAGTCGCTGTTGATCGGTGAGTGATTGACAGGAATGGGGCGTTTCTGGGAGGTAACTGACTGTTTTCCGGGAGAATGCTAAAAAACGCAGGTGTGCCAGATAAAAACGAAGGCATGCCTGGGGAAACGGGGGAGTGGCTGGCCAAACGCAGGGTGTGTTTGTGATGTCAAAACAGGAACTAAACAGACTGAAGTGATTGCAAGGTAGGAGTAGATCTGCAGCTACTCTGAAACTGCTTGAAAAAATGTCAGCACTGTTCTGCTAACCTCTCGTTCGCACTTCTGCTAAGCTAAGATACACTTCCAGAGGGCGGCGGCTTAGCGTTTGCAATGCTGCTAAAAGCAGCTAGCGAGCGATCAACTCAGAATGAGGGCCTTAGTTGCTTGCAGAGTACAAGGAAGTGGCCAGCACAAACATAGAGCATGGTCCATGAGAATGGTAAGTAACTAGTACAGCAGCAGATGGACTGAACCGCAGGTACATATCCAAGACTGGTGATGGAGTGTCTGGAAGCAAGTCTTTGTACAGTGTAGAAACTGCAGCACTGGTCGATAATGACACAGTGGTAGATGAAATTCAGATAATGGCAGTAGTTCACGAAACAGTAGGGTAGTCACTAGAAAATTATCACAAGACACACTGGAGCCTGGAATGATCCTTGGGAGGAACACAGTTGTTCAGGCAATGAGCTGATCCATGAGGCTGGTTTATATAGGGAGTGATGTCAGCTCATTGGTCTGGCTGACCAGGTGAGCAACTACAGGTAATCACTGAGAAGGTCTGAAAGGAGAATTGGTTATAGCAATAAATGAATGATTGGCTAAGACCATGATTCATGACAAACCAACACTGTATCTGATCCGCATTGTATCCTTCACTGCAGTGCCGTAAATATGTGTGTGCCAGGTGTGCCTGGCATACAGCACAGTCGCACTGAGGGTGCAATGGCCCCCATTCCCTAAAGTCAGCGGCTTGTAATGAGTCAAATTTACTCATTACAAGCTGCCTGTACCCGAGGAGGAGAGGGAGCAGAGGAGAAGGAAGAGGAGGGATGGGGAGGAGGGAGCCGCAGCAGCTCTATGTAATTGGTGATGGCACCGCTGCAGCAGTCCCTCTCCTTCCGCATTGGCTGGCCGGCGCTGCTGTGAATGCTGGGATGTGCTTCTCTCATCCTAGCATTTACAGCGGCGGCGGCTAGCCAATGCGGAAGGAAAGGGACAGCTGCATGCGGCACCACCAGCAATTAAACTGCATGCTGCAGATCCCTCCTCCCCTCCCTCCTACTTCTTCTCCCCTGCCCCCAGAGCTGCCAGCACTGAGGAGTCTGACTGCCTGAGCCAGAGAAAGATGGTAAGTATCATTGATTCTATTCGGTCTGTATGTCTCTCTATCTATCTATCTATCTATCTATCTATCTATCTATCTATCAGTCTTTCTACCTAATGTGTAAAAGGGGGACTCTGTCTGCTGTAATGTGTAAAAAAGGGGGCGCTGACTGCCGTAATGTGTAAAAAGTGGGACGATGTCTGCCGTAATGTGTAAAAAGGGGACACAGTCTGCTGTAATGTGTAAAAAGCAGACGCAGTTTACCGTAATGTGTAAAAAGGGGACGCAGTCTGCCGTAATGTGTAAAAAAGGGACGCTGTCTGCCATAATGTGTAAAAAGGGGGGCACTGTCAGACATAATGTGTAAAAAGGAGATGCTGTCTGCCGTGATTTCTAAAGAGGGGGACGCAGTCTGCCGTAATGTGTAAAAAGAGGGACTGGCTGCCGTAATATGTAAAAAGGGGACGCTGTCTGCCGTAATGTGTAAAAAGGGGACGCTGTCTGCCGTAATGTGTATAAAAGGGGATGCTGTCTGCCGTAATGTGTAAAAAGGGGCACTTTCTGCCGTAATGTGTAAAAAGGAGATGCTGTCTGCCGTAATGTGTAAAAAGGGAAAAGCAGTCTGCCATAATGTGTAAAAAGGGGATGCAGTCTGCCATAATGTGTAAAAAAGGGTACGCTGTCTGCCGTAATGTGTAAAAAGGGGGGCACTTTCTGCCATAATGTGTAAAAAGGAGACGCTGTCTGCCGTAATGTGTAAAAAGAGGGACTGGCTGCCGTAATATGTAAAAAGGGGGCGCTGTCTGCCGTAATGTGTAAAAAGGGGACGCTGTCTGCCGTAATGTGTATAAAAGGGGATGCTGTCTGCCGTAATGTGTAAAAAGGGGCACTTTCTGCCGTAATGTGTAAAAAGGAGATGCTGTCTGCCGTAATGTGTAAAAAGGGAAAAGCAGTCTGCCATAATGTGTAAAAAGGGGATGCAGTCTGCCATAATGTGTAAAAAAGGGTACACTGTCTGCCGTAATGTGTAAAAAGGGGGGCACTTTCTGCCGTAATGTGTAAAAAGGAGACGCTGTTGAACGCAATGTGTAAAAAGGGGAATCTGTCTGCCGCAATGTGTAAAAAGGGGACGCTGTTGAACGCAATGTGTAAAAAGGGGAATCTGTCTGCCGAAATGTGTAAAAAGGGAATGCTGTCTGCCGTAATGTGTAAAAAGGGGACGTTCTCTGCCGTTATGTGTTAAAAGGGGGTCTATCTGCTGTAATGTGTAAAAAGGGGGACTATCTGCCGTAATGTGTAAAAAGGGGACGCAGTCTACCGTAATGTGTAAAAAGGGATGCAGTCTGCCGTAATGTGTAAAAAGAGGACGCTGTCTGCAATAATGTGTAAAAAGGGGATGCGGTCTGCCGTAATGTGTATAAAGGGGGACACAGTATGCCGAAATGTGTAAAAAGGGGATGCTGTCTGCCGTAATGTGTAAAAAGGGGGCGCTGCTTGCCACAATGTGTAAAAAGGTGAATAAGTCTGCCGTAATGTGTAAAATGGGACGCTGTCTGCTGTAATGTGTAAAAGGGGAATTTGTCCGCCGTAATGTGTAAAAAGGGGAATCTGTCCGCTGTAATGTGTAAAAGGGGAATCTGTTTGCCGTATTGTGTAAAAGGGGATACTGCCTGCCGTAATGTGTAAAAGGGGATACTGTCTGCCGTAATGTGTAAAAGGGGAATTTGTCCGCCCTAATGTCTAAAATGGGACGCTGTCTGCCGTAATGTGTAAAAAGGGGTATCTGTCCACCGTAAAGTGTAAAAAGGGGTCTGGCTGCTATAATGTTTAAAAAGCGGACGTTCTCTGCCGTTATGTGTTAAAAGGGGGTCTATCTGCTGTAATGTGTAAAAAGGGGGACTATCTGCCGTAATGTGTATAAAGGGGACGCAGTCTGCCGTAATGTGTAAAAAGAGGACGCTGTCTGCAGTAATGTGTAAAAAGGGGATGCTGTCTGCCGTAATGTGTATAAAGGGTGACGCAGTCTGCCGAAATGTGTAAAAAGGGATGCTGTCTGCCGTAATGTGTAAAAAGGGGACGCTGTTTGCCGTAATGTGTAAAAAAGGGGATGCAGTCTGCTGTAATGTGTAAAAACAGGGACGCTGTCTGCCGTAATGTGTAAAAAAGGGATGCTGTCTGGCGTAATGTGTAAATGGGGACGCAGTCTGCCATAATCTGTATAAAAGAGGACGCTGTCTACCGTAATGTGTAAAAAGGGAAAAGCAGTCTGCCGTAATGTGTAAAAAGGGAAAAGCAGTCTGCCATAATGTATAAAAAGGGGACGCAGTCTGCCGTAATGTGTAAAAAAGGGGACGCTGTCTGCCGTAATGTGTAAAAAGGGGGCACTTTCTGCCGTAATGTGTAAAAAGGAGATGCTGTCTGCCGTAATGTGTAAAAAGGGAAAAGCAGTCTTCCATAATGTGTAAAAAAGGGTACGCTGTCTGCCGTAATGTGTAAAAAGGGGGGCATTTTCTGCCGTAATGTGTAAAAAGGAGACGCTGTCTGACATGATTTGTAAAAAGGGGGACGCAGTTTGCCGTAATGTGTAAAAAGAGGGACTGGCTGCCGTAATGTGTAAAAAGGGGGCGCTGCTTGCCACAATGTGTAAAAAGGTGAATCGGTCTGCTGTAATGTGTAAAATGGGACGCTGTCTGCCGTAATGTGTAAAAGGGGAATTTGTCCGCCGTAATGTGTAAAAAGGGGAATCTGTCCGCTGTAATGTGTATAAGGGGAATTTGTCCACCGTATTGTGTAAAAGGGGATACTGCCTGCCGTAATGTGTAAAAGGGGAAACTGTCTGCCGTAATGTGTAAAAGGGGAATTTGTCCGCCCTAATGTCTAAAAGGGGACGCTGTCTGCCGTAATATGTAAAAAGGGGTATCTGTCCACCGTAAAGTGTAAAAAGGAGGACTATCTGCCGTAATGTGTAAAAAGGGATGCAGTCTACCGTAATGTGTAAAAAGAGGACGCTGTCTGCAATAATGTGTAAAAAGGGGATGGTGTCTGCCGTAATGTGCATAAAGGGGGACACAGTCTGCCGAAATGTGTAAAAAGGGGATGCTGTCTGCCGTAATGTGTAAAAAGGGGGCGCTGCTTGCCACAATGTGTAAAAAGATGAATCTGTCCGCCATAATGTGTAAAATGGGACGCTGTCTGCCGTAATGTGTAAAAGGGGAATTTGTCCACCGTAATGTGTAAAAAGGGGAATCTGTCCGCTGTAATGTGTAAAAGGGGAATCTGTCCGCCGTATTGTGTAAAAGGGGATACTGACTGCCGTAATGTGTAAAAGGGGATACTGTCTGCCGTAATGTGTAAAAGGGGAATTTGTCCGCCCTAATGTCTAAAAGGGGACGCTGTCTGCCGTAATGTGTAAAAAGGGGTATCTGTCCACCGTAAAGTGTAAAAAGGGGGGACTGGCTGCTATAATGTGTAAAAAGCGGACGTTCTCTGCCGTAATGTGTTAAAAGGGGGTCTATCTGCTGTAATGTGTAAAAAGGGGGACTATCTGTCGTAATGTGTAAAAAGGGGACGCAGTCTGCCGTAATGTGTAAAAAGAGGACGCTGTCTGCAGTAATGTGTAAAAAGGGGATGCTGTCTGCCGTAATGTGTATAAAGGGTGACGCAGTCTGCCGAAATGTGTAAAAAGGGATGCTGTCTGCCGTAATGTGTAAAAAGGGGACGCTGTTTGCCGCAATGTGTAAAAAGGGGAATCTGTCCGCTGTAATGTGTAAAAGGGGAATCTGTCTGCCGTATTGTGTAAAAGGGGATACTTTCCGCCGTAATGTGTAAAAGGGGAATTTGTCCTCCATAATGTCTAAAAGGGGACGCTGTTTGCCGTAATGTGTAAAAAGAGGAATCTATCCGCCGTAATGTGTTAAAAGGGGGACGCAGTCTGCCGTAAATGTGTAATATGGGGATACTGTCTGCCATGATGTGTAAAAGGGGAACGTGTCCACCAAAATGTGTAAAAGGGGGCACTATCTGTCATAATGTGTAAAAAGGGGAATCTGTTCACCGTAATGTGTTAGAGGGGCTGTACCTGGTGTAGTGGCGCTACTGTGCAGCGTAATTTGAATAATGGAGACTACTATAATATGTAATATGAAATTGTATTATTTTGCGGCCACATCCCTTCCCCATGAAGCCAAGCCCCTATATTTTTGCACTCTCCTGCGGCGCGCACTGCCCCTTTTTTACATAAAGTGGGGGGCGCCAATGCCCTATCTTGCACACAGCTCTAAAATGTCTAGTTACGGGACTGCTGCACTGTATCTGACTTAGTGTGTCTACTGCACTGTATCCAACCTGCACTATAACCTGCAATGTATCCATCCCGCAGTGTTTCCGACCTGCAGTGTATCCGACCTGCAGTAAATGTCCCGCACTGTATCCAACCTGCACTGTAACCTGCAATGTATCCGGCCTGCACTGTATCCGACTTGCAGTGAATGTCCCGCACTGCATCCAACCTGCACTGTAACCTGCAATGTATCCGACCTGCAGTATATCCATGCTGCATGTATCACTGTATCTAAGCCGCACTGTGTGTCCTGCATTGTAAGCTGCTCAATATTTAAATACTTAACTGGCAAATTTTTTCCGACAAAAAAAACGCCCCTAAAATGAAGATTTTTTAAAAACAGAATTAGGTGAAGAACATGTTTCTAAAGTTGTCCTCTAAGATTTTAGATTTTTCAAATATAGAAACATGATGGTGACAATCAGAACATTGCAACCATCTGACCATCGCTCCTGTCAGTAAGAGAGAGGGGGAGATGTGGGGAGAGAGTGGGGTGATGCTGGGCTGCCCAGTTACTGCTGGCCACAGTGATCGGGACAAGGGGGGTGCAGAGCCACAGTTGTGTTTTATTTTTATTTTATGCCAGCAGGAGGGTGGTGACCCTGGACTGCCTGCCCAATTTCTGCTGGCTGCGGTGATCGAGACAGATGGAGAGCAGGCTGTGCTGCCTCTGATGCCCAATCACTGCACACAAAGTGATTGAGACAGAGGGAGGGAAGGAGGGAGGGATTCTGCCAGGTAAGTGAGGGGTTGTGCTGCAGGGCTGCCCGATCACTGTAGCTAGCAGTGTTCGAGATACACTGGGGCAGAGCCACAGAGGTTGCAGGTGGGCTGGAAGGTCCCTCTGAGTTTCTGACTGGTTGCATCAGATGCGTCCATATCAGGGAAAGCCCAGTCTGGTGTGATCGCATCTGATGCGACTATGCCAGGCAATTGGTTAACTGTGTTTCTCAATATTTTTTGCACTGCACCCAAGACTGTATCCAGCAGGTATGGAAATCTGGATTTATGGTTGGGGAAATATTGGGGAGTTGCTCAACAAAAAGGCTGATTGATAAGGGATTTGCATGGGCACAGATTTCCAGTCACCAGTGGCCCAGTGCCCCCAGGAAGGAGGTACAGATAGGACACTGAGAACAGGCATGTGCTGGGGCATGTGCACCTGTGTAAGGGCATACACATCTGCTGTTGCTATTTTACACATTGTTTAGGTTGTTGTTGTTTTTTGCAGTTTTTTAACTGCGGCTGCTGCTTTTGAGCAATAATATTCTGCATTTCTGAATTGTATTGATTTTTATTGATAGTACTTGTGAGTTGACATGATTGGTTATTGATAATACATTACTAATTTGTATAACATTTTTAAACAGAAATAACTGCTGTATAGTTGTGCTCTCTGCTGCTTAGGTTAGCCAGCCAGCCTTTGGCCTATGTTGGTGAACAATATTGTGAGCGGCGAGGTGCTAAAAATTGGACTAGAAATGATTGGAAATGAATGTTTTTGAGGTTAATAATACTGTAGGATAAAAAAAATATGTGATTTCAGCTGTTTTTGTAATTTTTTAGGAAAAAAATCCAAATCCAAAACCAGAACCAGTCAGGGTGGTTTTTGCAAAACCAAAACCAGATGAAGAGTTAAAACTAAAAATAATACCATCAAAAGGGGTCAGCACACAGCTCAATTTAAAATGCATGCAACAGATTTTGCTATTCAATTAGAAGACAGAAAACGGGACACAGTGGGTGAATTTCAAATGTTTGAAAAGTTGGTTGGGTGTCCTGTCCATTAGAAAGGAAAAAGACACCCAACTGAATTTTCAAACAATTGAATCTCCTCCAGTGACTTTTATATAAATCACTGCACCTTTTTTCTTGTACTTGCAGAGCAAGTCTGCGTTTTCCTAAAACTGACAACTCGTTTTCCTAAAATTGTCAACTTTAAGAAAAATCAGTGGCACTTGCTCTGGAACCCTGGTGGCAACACCCTTCCAAGGACTAAATAATCAATTGTAAGTTTCAAATTACAGTAGCATAACTACTGTAGACTGTAATTACTCAATTTCTGAAGTGGTATCATCTCCAGCACAGGAAGTGTGTATGTGTGAGTGTATGTATGTGTGTGTGTGTGTGTGTGTGTGTGTGTGTGTGTGTGTGTGTGTGCGTGCATGAGTGTGTGTGAGTAACCCCAGGTGTTTGTGACCCCTCACGGTGTAGTGTCCCTCCCCCTCCCCCACCCACGAAGGCGGCTGGGAGAAATACATCTCCTAACATCCCCTAGGCCTCTCAGCAGCCTTGGATCCTCCCAGCAGCCCCCAAGACTCTCAGAAGCCCCATACTCAGTGAAAAGATGGAAGAGATACCATCAGGAGTTGCAGAGGCCACCAGAAACCACCAGACAGGTGAATTTATTTCAGTGCTGAAAACCCTGCAACAATTTTTCTTCAGGTGGATGCAGCACGTATTGGGAGCACTCATACCCGTGGGAATCCAAAATTTGGTGCTAGATTTGCAATGTTTTGGGTTTTTTTTTACCTCGCTGTCAATTGAATTCCTCTCTCTCTGTTAAATTTCTCAATCATTTGCACACAAAATCTCTTCCAGTTAAATAGAGGAAGCCTTTTAGTAAGGGAAGAGAAAAAAAATATGGATGATGCCCTTTTACATCCAGTTACACACAGAAAGTTGGCTTGAGTTCAGGGGTGAAAGTTTTTAAAAAATGCTTTTTTATGTTATGATCAGAATTTAAAAATATTTGAGAAAAGAAAAATGCAATTGCAATATCTATTAATTGTGGGAACAATAACAGAATTTTAATGTGTAAGTGGTATAAGAGTAATTTAAAAGTCTACATAGTTTTAAAAGGCTAAACATATTAAAATAAAAATCAGAAAATACTTTGTTACATACTGTAGTGAATGATTAAATATTATTAGGAAGTTCTGTTAAAATTGCGTGGGGGGGGTTATGGACAGGCTGCAGGAAAGAAGGGTTAGGGAGGATAGGGGTAGTTTACTAACCAAGTAGGTGTCGGGATCCTGAGTGTTGGGATGCCACTGTTGGTATTTTGACTGCCGACATCCTAAGCACAGGGATCCCGATACCATCCCAAATATACAGCTGTCTTTGTTATGTACTCTATAACTGTGCTATGATAGAACATTGTATTTACTATAGAATTCAGGAAGACCAGTAAAAGAATTGTAAGCAGAGCTATTCATCACTGTTCCAATAAGAATATCTCTGTCTTGATAAGCTTTCACTACCCTCGCTGTAGTCCTGGAGTACCTGAGTTTCAATACATGTTCTATGGGGGTAATTCAGACCTGATCGCTAGGCTGCATTTATGCCCTGTGATGAGATTGTGCAAGAAATCCATTCACACGGGCATTCACAAGGAGATTGATAGGAAGAAGGTGTTTGTGGGTGGCAACTGACCATTTTAAGTGAGTGTCTGGAAAACAACGGCTTGTCCAAGCGTTTGCAGTGCGGGTGTCTGATGTCAATTTCGGCTGAATTTTTTGTTGATGAAATTTAGTTGTGGAAATACAGCAATATACTGTCTAATGATGTGATTGTAAAGATGGCGCTAAAGTAACATAGTAACATAGTAGATGAGGTTGAAAAAGACAAAAAGTCCATCGAGTTTAACCTGTATTATAATTCTTATAGTTCTCAGTATATAACTTGTTAACTATCATCACCCAGATTAAGTTATGTTTATAGGTCTAAATAACAGATATAGTTCATGCTTTTTCTAACATTCCCTCCCTTTAAATGCTATATCCTTGAGTCCGCCATTACTACCTTCTCTAGCAGAGAATTCCAAATTTTTACTGCCCTTACTGTGAAGAACCATTTTCTACGTTCGGTTTGAAACTTTCTGTCCTCCAACCTCAGAAGGTGCCCATGTGTCCTATGTAGAGCATTTTTGATAAACAAATCGCCTGATAGAGCCTTGTATTGCCCCTTTATGTACTTGTAAAGATTAATAATGTCTCCTCTTAGATGCCTCGTTTTGAGGGTAAACATATCTAACATAGTAAACCTTTGCTCATAGTCCAGTGCCTCTAACCCCTTGATCAGTTTGGTGGCTCACTTCTGAACCCTTTCTAGTTCCAATAAATCTTTTTTATATTGTGGTGCCGAGAACTGTACACAATATTCAAGGTTTGGCCATTACAATGATTTATACAGTGGCAGGATTACACTTTCATCCCTTGTCTCAATTTTCTGTTTTATGCATCCCAATACCTTATTTGCTGTTGTTGCTGCACATTGACATTGGGATCTGCTGCTAAGTCTATTATCAATGAGTACCCCCAAATCTTTTTCCACTACTGTCTCCCCTACAATGTCCCCATTTAATTATAGGCTGCCTGATTGTTCTTAGTCCCAAGATGCATAACTTTACATTTTTGTATATTGAACCTCATTCTCCATTTGTCTGCCAAAACTTCCAGTTTAAATAAGTCGCTTTAAAGAGACTCTACATCCATGTCTGAATTAATTACTTTACACAGTTTATTATCATCTGTGAAATCTAACACTGTGCTTTCCAGACCCACTCCTAAGTCATTAATAAATATGTTAAACAGTAATGTCCCGAGTACTGACCCTTGCAGTATTCCACTGAGCACTGAGGCACAGTTAAAAAAACATCCCATTAACCACCACATGCTGTTCCCTGCTGTCCAACCAATTACTTACCCAAGTGCAGATAGTGTCTCCTAAACCAAGGTCTTTGCCTTTTATGTGGCTCTCTGTCAAAGGCTTTAGCAAAATCTAAATAGACCACGTCAACTGCTTTTCCCTGGTCGAGAGTTTTGCTCTCTTTTTCATAGAAGCTTATTACAGTAAGTTGGTTTGACATGACCTGTTCCTCAGAACACCATGTTGATTTTATAAATAACCTTGGAGTTATCCAAGTACTCTTGTATGCTATCCCTTATTATACCTTCCAGTAATTTCCCCACTGTAGATGTCAAACTTGCTGGTCTGTAGTTACTGGGATTAGTTTTAATTCCCTTTTTAAATATTGGGACTACCTCTGCTATATGCCAGTACTTCAGTATTATTCCTGATGTAATTGAATCATAGAAAATAAAATATAAGGGCCTTGCTAATCCTGAGCTAAGTTCCATAAAAACCCTTGGGTGCAGTCCATCCAGACCAGGAGATTGTTTATCTTAATTTTATCTAGTCTCTACTATTTCTTTGTTTAACCAAGTACTTAGTAATGGAAAGTTATCATTGCTTAAGTTATTCACTCCCTCCAACAGATCCTATCTAGTGAACACTGAAGTAAAAGATTTTTTCAATAAATCTGCTTTGTCTTTGTCATCAATAGTCAAGACACCCAATTTACCCTTTAATGTTCCTATACTCTCCTTTTTTAACCTTTTACCGTTTATATATTTAGGGTTGGTCTTACTCTCCTTGGCACTTTGTTTTTAATTTTCTATTTTAGCTGCTCTGATTTCATTTTTGCATTTTTTTTTTACATTCCTTGTAGTAATGGAATTACCCCCCATTCCCATCAGATTTAAACACTTTGAAAGCATGCCTCTTTTTATCCATTTGTTCCTTGACCTTCTTATTAAGCCACATCGGTTTGAATCTAACACTTCTGCGTTTGCTGCTCTTGGGAATGAACATATTAGTGTACTTATCAGGAAAAATTTTCAAAGAATCCCACACTTCATCCTATTTTTACCACAAAACAGAATTTCTCAATCAATGTCCTTTATTGCTTGTTTTAGCATGCTAAAGTTAGCTTTTCTAAAGTTAAAAAAAGTCTGAGTTAAATCACTATACTGTTGTTTTTTAAAACTGATATCGAAGGTGACCATATTATGATCACTATTTCCCAAGGTCTTCCCTTGTTTGATATAATCTCCACATTGTTCATTAGTACTAAATCCAGTATTGTCCTAAGTCTAGTTGGTTCCTCGATTACCTGAGACAAGTAGTGATCTTTTAGCACGTTTAAGAACCTTTTACACCTAGCTGTATTTCTAGATTCAGTTATTCAATTTATGTCCAGGTAATTAAAATCCCCAATGATTATGACCTCCCCATTCTTGCAGGGTTTTCCATTTGATGCAAGAGTTGTAATTCTTCACTCACACTAAAATCTGGTGGTTTGTAGCATGTCCCTATAAGTAGCTTTTTATGGTCTTTTCCCCACTTGAAATCTCATCCCATAGTTACTCCATGTTATCCCAAATCACCTCATAAATAACCTCCTTTAAATAAGGTTTTAAGAATGGTTTAACATAAAGGTATACACCACCTTCCTTTTTATTAATCTATCTCTCCTGAAGAGAGTATATCCCTCGCAAATTTACTGCCCAGTCGTGAGAGTCATCCCACCATGTCTCCGTAATACCTATAATATTACATTGATCATTTAATGCTATTGTATCTAATTCTCCCATTTTACTTGTTAAGCTTTTTGCGTTTGCAAGCATACACTTTAGTTTAGTTATTCCCTGATCTGTATGTTTAATTGTTTTCTCAGTTACTTGAGTTTCACTTGAATTATCATTGCTGACTATTTTTCTTCTCCCCTCCCCTCCACCCCATTATACTTTATAGGGCACTTCTTTCTACTCTCTCTGATACTCCCATTAAATGCTTCTAAACCCTCCCCCCAGGCACCTAGTTTAAAATCTCCTCCAACCCTTTAACCATACTTCCCCAGCACCGTTGCCCCCTCCTCATTCAGGTGCTATCCATCAGGCCAAAAAAGACCAAGAAGTCTGCCGTCTTCCAGGAACACAAATCACTCCTTCCAGCACCAATCTCTCAGCCACACATTTACCTCCCTAATCTCCCTCTGTCTCCCTGGGCTAGCGCGTGGCACAGGTAGCAGTTCTGAGACTATTACCTTATATGTCCTTGCCTTAAGCTTATGACCTGAGTCTCTGTAATCATTTTAAAGGATATCCTATCTACCACTAATTTTGTCATTGGTGCCAACATGCACCTAGACCACCAGGTCATTCCCAGCCCCTCCCAACAATCTATCTACCCAGGCTTCAATGTGTCATACTCAAGCACCTTGAAGACAACACACTGTATGATGATTATGGTCCCGGTAGCAGATTGCCCTATCTGCCTTTCTAATAATTGAATACTCTACTGCCACAATCTGACTAAGGATCTCATTCCGAGTTGTTCGCTCACTAGCTGCTGTTAGCAGCCATGCAAATGCTAAGCCGCCGCCCTCTGGGAGTGTATCTTAGCTTAGCAGAAGTGCGAACGAAAGTATCGCAGAACGGCACCAATTTTTTTTTTTAGCATTTTCTGAGTAGCTCCAGACCAACTCCTAGCTTGCAATCACTTCAGACTATTTAGTTCCTGTTTTGATGTCACAAACACACCCTCCATTCGGCCAGCCACTCCCCCATTTCCTCAGGCATGCCTGTGTTTGTATCTGGCATGTCCGCATTTTTTCAGCACACTCCCTGAAAATGGTCAGTTACCTCCCAGAAACGCCCCATTCCTGTCAATCACTCAGCAATCAGCAGTGCGACTGAAAAGCGTTGCTAGACCTTTAGTGAAACTGCATTGGCTTTTGTGAAAGTACGTCGCGCATGCACACTGCGTACCATACGCATGCGCAGAAGTGCCGATTTTTTGCCTGATCGCTGCGCTACGAACAACGGCAGCTATCGATCAACTCGGAATGACCCCCTAGGTACCTTGCTAACGTTTTCCCCCTCTTTGCTGGAGTGTCCAAAACTCTGGTTGCTAGAGGAAACTTTCTCTGCCAGCTCTCTGTAGAACAGTGTATCTTTAAATCTTCCATATATTGACAGTGACCCAAATGCAGCATACAGGTTCCTTTGGGTCACTGTGAATATATGGAGGATTCAAAGATACACAGTTTCACAGCACTTTGGATGAATTGAGGATAGTTTTTACTTTTTATAAAAAAATAAGAGACATTGACTTTTCTTTTATTATATTTGTAGAACTCATACAGTGCCATCATTAGGATTGTTTCTTTTGCCAAATGTCTATTGTTGTGAAGAGGATGGTAATACTCTATAAATCAAAAAGGGCTGCTGTGTGAGATATCTCATGCACAATTTCTCCATAATGTATCTATATGTTATGATGTGATTGGTTAAAACATTAATTCAACCACTCTGGGTAAAATTGTGAAATAAAATAAAATTTGTCAGTCTAGCTTTCAAATCTTCTCTACTTATCTGAATGCAACTCTGTGTAAAAATTCTAAATAAAAAACAACTTTCAGACTACAAAAATGTGAAGAGAAGAGAAAGGGGTTGTATTTGCCAGGTGCGCAAAAAGAAAGTTTTATTTAAAGCATCACTTTTAATGAAACATTATTAAAATATTTTCCCATTATTGATGGGCAAACATGCAGTTAAATATAGATGAAAAAATTAATAGAACATATACACACATACTGTGCTAAAACATACAGTGTTATATAAACAGCACAGTGTCTGTCTATTGTGTCTCAATCATTTATGTTGTTATTATATTGCTGCTTTAGAAATATTACGCCTTTATTTTTTCAATGGAATCAGAAAAGAAGAAGAATTCACCAAATTCGAGTATTACAATATTTCACAAATGAATGGCAATGGCATCTCAGGCCTTTATCAACATGTGCTGGGACACTGAGGTCATATATAAGTTCAACTTATTCTAATGTAAGTAATGTATTATTTGATAGTTAGTGAGCTTAGGGGGTCATTCCGAGTTGATCACTCGCTAGCTAGATTTAGCAGCCGTGCAAATGCTATGCCGCCGCCCACTGGGAGTGTATTTTAGCTTAGCAGAAGTGCAAACGGTATTATCGCAGTGCGCCTGCAAAAAATTTTTGTGTAGTTTCAGAGTAGCTCAAAACCTACTAAGCGCTTGTGATCATTTCAGACTATTCAGTTCAGGATTTGGAGGTGTCAGTGTATCATGGATGTTAATTGTTTCTAGCTATATTGTAACAGCTAATGTAATTCAAAATAACATTTGAGTATCTTCAGAATGTCTTAGGTAATATACACAGCATTATTTAGTCTCATTCAATACTTGTTACCAGCTATCATCAATAGAATCTAATGTTTCCCTTAGGTCTCCAACTGAGAGTTTATTTTGCTACATACAGTATATTCTGAGTCAATATGTACATTTTACTGCCTTACTACTTTATAAAGGCTGAACCCCTTGGTAAAGCTATAAAGTATTGAAACATGCATGTTAGCAGTATGTCTGATCTATATGTCCTAATGAAATGTATACAATGTTGAAGTATGCTATGCAATAGGCTTACATAATCATTATCTGAATAGGGAGCAGCTCAAAACCATAGCAGTGCATATGAACATTCAGTAACATAGCTGCAGCTAATCCTTTTACCTTAGTACTGAAGTTACAATGTTTCAATACCTCAGAATCAGGGCCGGTTCGAGAGCCCTTGGCGCCCCGGGCAGGGAATGGGGGCGTGGCTTAATACATGGGGCGTGGCCAGTTACGCCCCCTGTACAGTAGAAGCGCCGCTTAAATGCTAAGCGGTGCGCGATGACGTCATCGCGCACCGCACAGCAAAAGGTCCTCTCCACGAAGGGAAACTAGACACGTAGCATCTAGTTCCCTTCGCGGAGAGGACCTTTGCTGTGCGGTGCGCAATGACGTCATCACGCACCGCTCAGCAAAGGTCCTCTCCGTGAAGGGAAACTAGACGCTACGCGTCTAGTTCCCTTCACATGGGACCACAGCCGCAGAGCCGGGGGACACAGCGGGCAGCGGAGGGTACAGCAGTGGCGGATCTTGCCATGGTGCGGCGCCCTCCAGAAGGCGACAGCGCCCTCTGGAAGGCGGCTCCCCGGGCAAAAGTCCTGCTTGCCCGTGGCAAGATCCGCTACTGCTCAGAATATACTGTATGTAGCAAAATAAACTCTCAGTTGGAGAACTAATGAAAACATTAGATTCTATTGAAGACAGCATGTAACAAATACTGAATGAGACTAAATAATGCTGTGAACATTTCCTGTCACAGACACAAACTGCTGCTACAGTACTTATATGTTATTTTTAATTAGCTGTTACAATATAGCTAGAACCAATTAATATCTATGATACACAGACACCTCTCCCATATACTGTAGTTTAAAAAGTCCATCTACTTTGTTTATATAAATTAATGGAGCATTGCTTTTTTTTCAGGTCTTTTCAATGAGGCCTCATACAATTTAACGCCCAACCCTGTTAAAATAAATGACCTAATAAATATAGGGCAGATACACTATAGCAGGTTATTTTTGAGGTTGGGAGAGTTCATTAATAGTAGTATATAGAAGTTGTCAGTCCCTTGTTAAGGATACTTTTGTACCTGCAAAATTAATTTATCCTATTAATAACAAATAATTATCAGATTATATTTATACAATAGCATCTTTAAGGGGACATTTTCTGTTTGTGAAGGCTATACCTCACTGTTAAAGTAACATCATCTGGAGTTATCAATAGCCCACATATAATATATGCAATAAATATGAAACTAAGGTCACTAAATATTTAAAAATAAATTATTTATTTTTAAATAAATTGAAGATGTAACCAACCTCATTGTCCCAGCACATGTTAATAAAGGCCTGAAATGACATTGGCCTTAATTTGTGAAATTTATTATCACTTGAGTTTGGAGAATTCTTCTTCTTTTCTGAATCCATTTAAGAAATAAAGGATTTATACATCTTAAACAACAATATATCAACAACATAAATGATAAAGACACAAGAGATAGACACTGTGATGTTTTATAACACTTTTATATTATTTTTCAAGCACAATATATGTGTGTCTATGTTCTATCAATTTAACATCTATATTTTACAGTTTGTTTGCCCAGCAATAATGGGGAAATCTTTTAAAGATGTTTCATTAAAAGCATGTTTTTAAACACACTTTTTTTTTTTTGCACTATTTTGGTTGTCAAGGTTGCACCCCTGCAAATAGCATTATCTATTATTAAATATAGCAGGGTTAAAATACATTTACCAAAATGCATGTGTGCAGATACATTATTTGTTGCTCCTCACTCGTGAACTTTCAAACTACAACAGGAAAAAAGTACAACAGAGTGCAGATTTACTAAAAAAAAGTGATAAATAGCATGAATTGTCTCAATAGGTATAATATGGTCTGCAGATCTAATATATAATCTAAAATTAATTAAGTCAACTGACAAAGTCTATCAGCTTATGGAATTGTAAATACAAAGTACAATATAACAAGTTTAAAACATATATAAACATATACTTTTGTATTATTAAGATGTTTGAAATAACATGATTTATTCATCTAGAATTAGCAGGATTATAAAATTAGTACAGTAAATGGAATAGAAAAAAGCTTCCGTTCGTAGCAAATATAGCACATGTATTTTTTGCTTTACATGAGGAAAATAGCAAAAATAATAAAACATCCTTACCTTTAATTCTTCACCTTGTCTTTGTAAGACTTACAGGAGTAATAGATTAGTTCTTCGGTGTACTTATAGAGAAGAGAAAATATGATATACTTTCATGTGGTTTCTAATATAAAAAATAACACTATTTGATTAGAAAAAAGTTTTTTTCATTATTCAAAAATTAAATATTTATTCATTTCAATCTTTATTGTGTGCTAGCAAGGCCAAAATCACTTTTTGTAAACAGTCTTTGTCTCCTGCACATCTGTGGTCCCAGGATGTTGGGACAGAACAATGAGACAGAAAAAAAATAATATATCTATATGAAAAGCAGTGTTCCGTTTATGGAAAGCTGGTGCTGGGAGATTGTGGTTTCAAATACAGCTCTACATGAAGTACAGGTTATACAGTAAATCATATCTGTCTATTATTATAAGTGTGGCTATTGCATGTCTTACTGAAAATAAAATGTGGTACTAGTGACATGTAGAATCTGTAGGGTATTACACTATACCTGCCTCGGTAGGACATTTGTAGACTTTTTCTTAAACGCAAAACTGTTGGATAAAAAACTCATTTTCACATTCTAAAAATCACTCTACACAGTATATTTCCTGACAATTGTATTACATGCAAAGTCTCCTAAAAAATGATAACAATGCAAATGGTACTCATAGCATGAAGCCATCCAGATTAGCCAGGTTATAGAGTTATTCCATGATATGTGATGAAGGGGATCTACTGTACATTAAGATCTGCTATTCCAAATGCATGGGGTTTACAGCTACCTGGATAAGTGAAAGAATATTTCCAACCAGATCCTAAGATGATATTAGTACTCCATTTGCATAATAAACTTTGGACACTATAGAAAAATAATATGTATAAAACATATCTGTGTATATATATATATATATATATATATATATATATATATATTTATAGAGAGCGATTAATAAATATATAGATATACTGTATGGTGTTATAAACATTTAAAAAAGTAGTATGGCATTTAGCAAAAAGAATACTTATCCAAATATATTTTACCTTTTCCCTTTTGCCTACTGTGTATCCATAATCCTATCTCTGATGCATAATTGTTTTAATTATATTTAGCAATAAATATCATCTTGTATACTTATCATGGTAAAGTTTACAGATATGGGGCAATATATAATAGCAACAGAGTTTACCCAGGTCCGGGATTTCATCTGAGATTTGATGTAATTTTAAAGCAGCAATCATTTACGGGTCAAAACCAAGTTGGTTTTGCCTTGTGAATGATTACCTCTTTAAAATTATGGCTATACTTGGACAAAATCCTGGATTTCTGTAAACTAAGATACTATTACAAATAACTCATAGATTTTTTTTATTGTGTTTATTGTCAGTATAGATCTTAGTGGTGCAAACATAATATGCAGTGCATTCAGCCTCCTTAGACAGAATGGTGAGTCCTACAGGGATCTACACAGAACATAGATAGTGAATATACTTCTGTCAGTCATAATCTCATCTTTTATTAAATGTTTTTTAAGTTACTGATACTTTTATAAACACATTTAAAAAATATGTTAGTATGCAATGTACATGGTCATAAAATCGTTGTGGTTAAAATGTTTTGTTTAACTTAAAAGAAGCACAATATAATATTACACAAAATATTTTTCATTATAACAGTACTACAGATCACATATTTGCATTGTTAATCTATAATGCAATAAATGTATCAAAACTCACCTTTAGATTGCCTTAAAAAAAAGAACATAGGAAAGGAAAGACTCTTATTTATACAGTGTGGATCCATAATCAATGAGCAGTTAATTAAGATGTTACTGTGTGGATTAGAAAATTACTGAATTGCATCACCCATACATTTTGCCTTTGGGGTTTGATTACAAAGTTTTTAGAGATAAATTAGCAAAGCTTTAAAAGTTCAACTTGTTAAGATCAATTTAAAGTTTAGTTTTGTTATACAGGAACATTGTGTCTTTAATTTAAGTCAAAATACTGAAAAATATTTACAAATTTAAACTTTATATTTTCTCACATTGGGATATATTTACTAAAATTCGTATTTTTCCGAAAAAGGTCAAAGATCAATCACGAATGACATCGACAGTGTAAAATTGCAACTTTTTGAACTGATTACGACTAATTTACTAAGCTGCCGTATTTTGCCTTTTCGGGTTTTCCGATGTCGATGTCATTCGTGTTTTTTTTCCGTTTTTTACGGCAGTGATTAGCAAAACACTGCCGACTTTTTCAAAATGAATCTCGGCCGGATCTGTGTGATCCGTGCTGGGGTTCATTTTTTTTTTTAATAAACACTGTAAAACTTTAAAAAAAATTGCGTGGGGTCTCCCCTCCTAAGCATAACCAGCCTCGGGCTCTTTGAGCCGATCCTGGTTGCAGAAATATGGGGAAAAAGTGACAGGGGTTCCCCCATATTTAAGCAACCAGCATCGGGCTCTGCGCCTGGTCCTGGTTCCAAAAATATGGGGGACAAAAAGCGTAGGGGTCCCCCGTATTTTTAAAACCAGCACCGGGCTCCACTAGCTGGACAGATAATGCCACAGCCGGGGGTCACTTTTATACAGTTCCCTGCGGCCGTGGCATCAAATATCCAACTAGTCACCCCTGGCCGGGGTACCCTAGGGGAGTGGGGACCCCTTCAATCAAGGGGTCCCCCCCCAGCCACCCAAGGGCCAGGGGTGAAGCCCGAGGCTGTCCCCCCCATCCAATGGGCTGCGGATGGGGGGCTGATAGCCTTTGTTGATAGTTATGAATATTGTTTTTAGTAGCAGTACTACAAGTCCCAGTAAGCCTCCCACGCAAGCTGGTACTTGGAGAACCACAAGTACCAGCATGCGGTGGAAAAACTGGGCCGCTGGTACCTGTAGAACTACTACTAAAAAAATACCCCAAAAATGACAAGACACACACACCTTGAAAGTAAAGTTTTAATACATCCATCCACACAAACATATACACATACTTACCTTATGTTCACACACAGGTCGGTCCTATTGTCCAGTAGAATCCATGGGGTACCTGTTGAAAAAATTATACTCACAAAATCCAGTGTAGATCGGTCCTCTTCAAATCCATTTGTAATCCACGTACTTGAGAAAACAAAAAAACGGAGTCCCGACCACGAACTGAAAGGGGCCCCATGTTTTCACATGGGACCCCTTTCCCCGAATGCCAGAAACCCACTCTGACTTCTGTCTAAGTGGGTTTCTTCAGCCATTTAGGGAGCACCACGTTGTAGCACCCTCCTGATCGGCTGTGTGCTCCTGTACTGACTGACAGGCGGCACACGGCAGTGTTACAATGTAGCTCCTATGCGCTACATTGTAACCAATGGTGGGAACTTTCTGCTCAGCGGTTGACTGAAAGTGACCTCACCGCTGAGCAGAAAGTTCCCACCATTGGTTACAATGGAGCGCATAGGCGCTACATTGTAACACTGCTGTGTGCCGCCTGTCAGTCAGTACAGGAGCACACAGCCGATCAGGAGGGTGCTACAACGTGGCGCTCCCTGATTGGCTGAAGAAACCCACTTAGACAGAAGTCAGAGTGGGTTTCTGGCATTCGGGGAAAGGGGTCCCATGTGAAAACATCGGGCCCCTTTCAGTTCGTGGTCGGGACTACGTTTTTTTATTTTCTCAAGTACGTGGATTACAAATGGATTTGAAGAGGACCGATCTACACTGGATTTTGTGAGTATAATTTTTTCAACAGGTACCCCATGGATTCTACTGGACAAGAGGACCGAACTGCGTGTGAACATAAGGTAAGTATGTGCATATGTTTGTGTGGATGGATGTATTAAAACTTTACTTTCAAGGTGTGTGTGTCTTGTCATTTTTGGGGTATTTTTTTAGTAGTAGTTCTACAGGTACCAGCGGCCCAGTTTTTCCACCGCATGCTGGTACTTGTGGTTCTCCAAGTACCAGCTTGCGTGGGAGGCTTGCTGGGACTTGTAGTACTGCTACTAAAAACAATATTCATAACTATCAACAAAGGCTATCAGCCCCCCATCCGCAGCCCATTGGATGGGGGGACAGCCTCGGGCTTCACCCCTGGCCCTTGGGTGGCTGGGGGGGACCCCTTGATTGAAGGGGTTCCCACTCCCCCAGGGTACCCCGGCCAGGGGTGAGTAGTTGGATATTTGATGCCAAGGCCGCAGGGCACGGTATAAAAGTGACCCCCGGCTGTGGCATTATCTGTCCAGCTAGTGGAGCCCGGTGCTGGTTTCAAAAATACGGGGGACCCCTACGCTTTTTGTCCCCCGTATTTTTGGAACCAGGACCAGGCGCAGAGCCCGATGCCGGTTGCTTAAATATGGGGGAACCCCTGTCCATTTTTTCCCCATATTTCTGCAACCAGGGTCGGCTCAAAGAGCCCGAGGCTGGTTATGCTTAGGAGGGGGGACCCCATGCATTTTTTTTTTTGAAAAATTAACACTTTCCCACCCCTTCCCACTGATATACATGCACGGATCTCATGGATCCGTGCATGCCTATCCAATCACGGCTCAAAAAAGCAGCTCTGTTTTTTTTTAGCACTTTTTTACGAATTGTAATTTTTCACGGCAGTGTTTGGCTCTTTTGAGATTTGCACTTTTTAGTAAATGACCGAGTTCTGCTAATTTGCTGGCGTATTTGACCGATGGTGTATTCAATCGTATTTTTTTTCTTGGACTTCCAAAAAAATACGAATGCCCTCATCACTGCCGAGATTTCAGTTTAGTAAATTACCGAGATGACACTTTGAAGAAAAAACGGCATCTCGGTCAAAATCGGGACCTTAGTAAATATACCCCATTATGTTTATACCATTTTGCTTTTACAAAATGCATGATATAAGCATTTTTTTTTAAATAACTATTGTATTGATTTATTTTCTTAAAAGGTGACATTCAAATACAATGCAGATGAGGCAGTGATTTAACATAAATAGGGTAAAGTCAGCAGTTGTCAGCATAATATAATCATACAGTAAAGAGTAGCACATCAAATCTGTCACAATAATAGTTAAGATCAATGGCAGTGAACACCACTGACAAAATGCAATTGAGAAATGGGTGAGAAATGTAAGAGTCAATTTAAAAAAAAAGGAAATAGTGGGATGGAGGGTAGGGGACAACGAGTAGTGGCATCAGAAGGGTGTGTGGCCCGCACCCAGGTGTCACCCTTAGAGGGGATGACACCAACATGCCATCTTCTCACACGCACAGGAGCTGGGTGCTGCAGTGTGAAAGTCTCTGGCAGCACTCTGATCCTGTCATACACACGGAGCACACACTGCATTTACTGGTTTCCGGAGGCAGCCCATCTTCTACGGGTGATGCAGAGCTGCCCCCAGAGTGATATCACCGGGTTCCTCATGAGGCCACGCCCCCTTTGCCTAACTTCAGTTAATGTAGGTGAGGCAGATGGAGTCCACTTTCTGACAATAGTTTTATTTTGCCACTCTCAGTCTGATTTTCAGAAGTGGAAAAAAATTAGAGCTGGCTTGTGCTGAGAGGTGGGATGCCCATAAACTGCTAGCACTAAAAGCATAGGGATTACATGTGTAGGGAGCCTTGTGACAATAATACTGTTAATAAATGTCAAAACTTTAATCCAAAACCTAGCAACCTTCTTGCATTTCCAGAAGCAATGATAAGTTGCATCTTTGCTAGAACACTTACGGCAACAGCCTGTTTCATGTGGGACAAAATGTTTCAGTTGGGAGGGTGAGATATATGCCCTATTTATACATTTGATGTTTATCTCTTGCAGGAAAGAGGACTTCAAATGTTTTAGGGTCTTAGTGTAATAAGCTAATACAGAATAAGAGAAAGGAAGGCCTGTACTCAAGGCATCCTAAGCTGCATACACTGGAGCCCATATGTCCATGATAATGAGGTTTTATAGTGATATCTAATTCTACATGGGTACAGTTTAATAAAATTAATTAGCATTTCAGACCTATCAGGAGGGGATAGTAGATGATCAATTTTTAAAGAAAGTTTGGGCAAAAGGACACCACTGTAAATTAGAGATGTGCAGTGGGCACTTTTTGTGTTTTGGTTTTGGATCTGGATGATTTTAAAAAAAAAAACATAAAAACAGCTAAAATCACAGAATTTCGGGGTCACTTTGCTCCTACAGAATTATTAACCTCAATAACAATCATTTCCACTCATTTCCATTCTATTCTGAACACCTCACACCTTACAATATTGTTTTTAGGCCTAAAAGTTGCATTGAGGTAGCTGTATGACTAAGCTAAGCGACACAAGTGTGCGGCACAAACACCTGGCCCATCTAGGAGTGGCACTGCAGTAGCAGACAAGATGGCTTTAATCAAAAACTAGTCCCCAAAAGCACATGATGCAAAGAAGAAAAAGAGGTGCTATTAGGTAGCTGCATGGCCAAGCTAAGCAACACAAGTGTGCAGGACAAACACCTGGCCCATCTAGGAGTGGAACTGCAGTTACAGACAGGATGGCAGATATAAAAAATAGGCCCCACCTGCACATGATGCAAACAAGAAAAAGAGGTGAAATGAGGTAGCCATATGACTTAGCTAAGCAACACAAGTGTGTGGCACAAACACCTGGTCCATCTAGGAGTGGCACTGCAGTGGCATAAAGCATGTCAGATTTAAAAAATAGGCTCAAAACAGCACATGATGCAAAGAAGAAATAGAGGTGTAATGAGGTAGCTGGATGGCCAAGCTAAGCGACACAAGCGTGCGGCATAAACACCTGGCCCATCTAGGAGTGGCAAACAGGATGGCACTTAAAAAAAGTAGTTCCCAAATAGCACATGATGCAAAGAAGAAAAAAAGGTGCAAGATGGAATTGTCCTTGGGCCCGCCCACCCACCCTTATGTTGTATAAACCGGACATGCACACTATGACAAACCAATCATTTCAGCGACAGGGTCTGCCACACTACTGTGGCTGAAATGAGTGGTTTGTTTAGGCCCCCACCAAAAAAGAAGCAATCTCTCCTTGCACAAACTGGCTCTGCAGAGGCAAGATGTCCACCTCATCCTCATCCTCCGATTCCTCACCCCTATTACAGTGTTCATCCTCCTCACTGAGTATTAATTCGTGCCCACTGGAATCCACCATCACAGGTCCCTGTGTACTTCCTGGAGACAATTGCTGGTAAAGGTCCTCCCGGAAGACTTTATAATTCATTTTGATTAACATCATCTTCTCCAAATTTGTGGAAGTAACCTCGTACGCAAGGTTACCGGCTGCACTAAACACTCTTTCGGAGCACACACTGGAGTGTGTGTGTGTGGGGGAGGGGGGGGGCAACTTAGGTAAAATAAAGCTAGTTTGTGCAAGGGCCTCCAAATTGCCTCTTTTTCCTGCCAGTATGCGTACGGACTGTCTGACATGCCTACTTGGATGCTGTCACTCATATAATCCTCCACCATTATTTCAATGGTGACAGAGTCATATGCAGTGACAGTAGACATGTCAGTAATCATTGGCAGGTCCTTCAGTCTGGACCAGATGTCAGCTTTCGCTCCTGACTGCCCTGCATCACCGCCAGCGGGTGGACTAGGAAATGTTATCCTTTTCCTTGCAGCCTCAGTGGCGTGAGAAAGTGAAGGAGGAACTGTTGATGGGTCACGTTCTGCTTGAGTTGACAATTTACTATCCAGCAGGTCTTTGCACCTCTGCACAATTGTGTCTGCTGGAATGAGAGATAGAATGTAGGCTTTAATCCTAGGATCAAGCACGGTGGCCAAAATGTAGTGCTCTGATTTCAACAGATTGACCACCCTTGAATCCTGGCAAAGCGATTGAAGGGCTCCATCCAAAAGTTCCACATACTTTGCATAATCGCTCACTCTTAGCTCCTCCTTCAATTTATCCAGCTGCTTCTGCAAAAGCCTGTTGAGGGGAATGACCTGGCTCAAGCTGGCAGTGTCAGAACTGACTTCACGTGTGGCAAGTTAAAAGCGTTGGAGAACATTGCACAAGATGGAAATCATTGCTTGAGTCAGGTACATTACCCCTTTTTTGCCTATATCAGAGGTGGATGTATAGGCTTGAATGGCCTTTTGCTGCTCCTCCATCCTCTGAATCATATAGAGTGTTGAATTACACCTCGTTACCACCTCTTGCTTCAGTTGATGGAGGGACAGGTTCAGGAGTTTTTGCTGGTGCTCCAGTCTTTGTCATGCTGTGGCAGAATGCCGAAAGTGGCTTGCAATTTTTCGGGCCACCAATAGCAACTCCTGCACACCCTTCTCATTTTTCAAAAAATTCTGCACCACCAAAATAATTGTATGTGCAAAACATGGGACATGGTAGAATTTGCCCAGATGTAATGCCTGCACAATATTGGTGGCATTGTCTGATATCACAAATCCCCAGGAGAGTCCAATTGGGGTAAGCCATTCTGCAATGATGTTCCTCAGATTCTGTAAGAGGTTGTCAGCTGTGTGCCTCTTATGGAAAGCGGTGATACATAGCGTAGCCTGCCAAGGAACAAGTTGACGTTTGCAAGATGTTGCTACTGGTGCCGCTGCGGGAGGCCATACATCTACCCAGTGGGCAGTTACAGTCATATAGTCCTTAGTCTGCCCTGTTCCACTCCATGTCCATGGTTAAGTGGACACTGGGTACAACTGCATTTTTTACGACACTGGTGACTCTTTTTCTGACGTCTGTGTACATTCAAGGTATCACCTGCCTAGAGAAGTGGGACCTAGATGGGATTTGATACCGGGGACACAATACCTCAAGCAAATCTTTAAGTGACTCTGAACTAATGGTGGCTACCGGACACACCTCTACCACCAACATAGCTGTAAAGGCCTCAGTAATCCGTTTTGCAAAAGTATGACTGCTGTCATATTTCATCTTCCTCACAAAGGACTGTTGGACAGTCAATTGCTTACTGGAAGTAATACAAGTGGTCTTCCGACTTCCCCTCTGGGATGACGATCGACTCCCAGCAGCAAAAGCAGCAGTGGCAGCAACAGTAGGCGTAACACCCAAGGATCCTATGGAGAAATCCCATTTAGAAGAGGACTCCTCAGTCTTGACAGTGACATGGCCTGCAGGACTATGGACGTTCTTGCCTGAGGAGGAAGTTGTCGTTGAGGGAGTTGGTGGTGTGGATTGCAGGAGCTTGGGTACAGGAGGAAGAAGAGATTTAGGTGTTAGTGGACTGCTGACACTCTTACCCAAAGTTTCTGAAATTGGCAGTGACTTCTGATGAATGCACAGCAGGTGATGTATAAGGGAGAATGTTCCTAGGTGGTTAACGTCCTTACCCTTACTTATTACTGATTAATAGAGGCAACAGATGGCTTGACACCTGTTGTCCAGATTTGAGGAGAAATAATTCCCCACTGAACAGGTGGCTTTTTTGGTAGTTTGCCCAGGCTTCACAATGGGCTTCTTCATCCCAAGGACAACAGGTGTCTCCCCCGGTGCCTGACTTAAACAAACCACATCACCATTAGAATCTTCATCGTCAACTACCTCCCCAGCACCAGCAACACCCATATCCTCATCCTGGTCTACTTCAACAGTGACTTCTTCAATTTTAACTTCAGGAACTGGACTGTGGATACTCCTTCCAGCACTTGCAGGGGGCATGCAAATGGTGGAAGGAGCCACCTCTTACCGTCCAGTGTTGGGAAGGTCAGGCATCGCAACCGCCGACACACTTGGACTCTCATTGGGGATTTGTGATACCATCTCAGAGCTCACAGGTCTTTTCTGTGCTCTTTCCAGCTTACTGAACTTTGGCTTATTGGATTTTACACGCCCTCCACTATCGCATTGGATATCAGCCTTGGCAGACAATGTTGATGTCATGTCATTGTACAGTATATGTCATGGCTAGTGGCAGCAGCTTCAGCACTAGGAGGAATTGGTTCTATTTGATCTTTCCCTATTTTTTCCTCAAAATTTTTGATCTCAAATATTTTTTGGGACACTACCACTGGTCTGATGCAGCACAACACGTTGTTGTTATAATTTTTATACAGCAGCAGTGGACATATAGCAGCAGCATATATCATCACTGGAATTACTGATGACACAGGACACTACCACTGGTCTGATGCAGACCAACAGGTTGTTATAATTAATTGACAAACATATAACACACATATATATATAGACCTGGCCGGTAATAAAATTAATTTATAATAAAACTTATCATTCCATAAATGTAAATCTCACATCATACTCTCTAAAACATGGCCTATCAATGATGCATCACTGGTATGTTAGTCAACTGATAACATATATATAATTACGCTGAGGGGCCCCTGATAACTAGGATTCAACCCTAAACTGATTAGCAGCGTGTAACATCCAGTGTTCAATCACAATTGTATCCGTATAGGCCAATGGGATGCTGAATGTGTTAATATCCAAATAACAGGTTAATTGGTTAGTAGAGCCAGCAATGTCCGTAATTTAGATCAGGTTAGATGTTCATTAGTAAGTCACTAGTAAGGAGGACTGCAGTGACTGTTACACGCTGCTAATCAGTTTAGGGTTGAATCCTAGTTATCAGGGGCCCCTCAGCGTAATTATATATATGTTATCAGTTGACTAACATACCAGTGATGCATCATTGATAGGCCATGTTTTAGAGAGTATGATGTGAGATTTACATTTATGGAATGATAAGTTTTATTATAAATTAATTTTATTACCGGCCGGGTCTATATATATATGTGTGTTATATGTTTGTCAATTAATTGTCTGAAAAATGTGTTATTAAAAAGCACAAAATGATTTCCGGTATGCAGCGCTTTATTTGTTAAATAGTTGTCAGTTTTGGTACTTTTTTTGGGGAGAATCAGTGATCTCCTGGATAGAGCTGCAGCATATCCGGACATCTAGTGGTTTTATTTAGGAGATTCCTTGCTAAGTCAGCGCCGAGATATATACTTTTTTCCTTTTTATAGGTTGTTATAATTGTTATACTGCAGCAGTGGACATTTAGAAGCAGCGTATATCATCACTGGAATTACTGATGACACAGGACACTACCACTGGTCTGCACAACACAGTACCACTTTATACAGCTACACTAGATATATGGCAGCAAAGAACACCAACACTGTGAATGGCTGGACTGATACAGCACAATACACTGACTACACTGGACTGGTCTGCACAACACAGCCCCACTTTACAGCTACACTGAATATATCTGCCTGGACTGATACAGCACAATACACTGACTACACTGGACCAGTCTGCACAACACAGCACCACTTTACAGCTACACTGGATATATGGCAGCAGAGAACACCAACACTATGACTGTCTGGACTGATGCAGCACAATACACTGAGTGACTACACTGGACTGGACTGAGCAGCACAACACTTGCCACCCCACTTTCCCGCCTAAACACACAGATACTGAACACTGAGGACACGTCCTCTCTATACACTCTCCGATACAAGTGAAAATAGAGGGGACGCGCGGCTCCTTATATGGAATCCAAATCCCGCGAGAATCCAACAGCGGGATGGTGACATTTTGCCGCATTTTGGTTTCTGAGTCAAAAGGGAAAAATCGAGCCTAGCTCGGATCCTGACTTGGAAGGCAACGTTTGGTAGGGTTCGGTTCTCTGAAAACAAACCCGCTTATCTCTACTGTAAATACTGTACATAAAAAAAATTGGACTGGGAGATATGAAATTTGTCCTTTAGCTGTTGGAAGGAATACAATGTGCTTTCAGGGTCAAATACATCTCAAATTCTAGCTATTCCACATTTTCTCCATTGTACAATCCTGGTATGAATTTTAGGTTCCTTCAAAATGTAATACAGTGTATCTGGTAGCAAGATCTGAACAATTTAATTTTTCATTAATGGCTATCAATACGGAATTGGTGTCTTGAAATATAATATCCTGAAGAACATCTTGAGTAACAATAGCTTTCACTGATTGCACAAGTGTGCCCAGCAAGTATCAGGAAAATAGATCACTTTCCAGCACCAGATTGTTAAATATATGAATATCTAGCAGCCAAACCACAACATAACAGAGCTACAGATAATTCTGATATGCCATAATCTCTGAAAAGCTGACGCAACCTTGCAGCTTACCTGGCATCATTAAATCCGGGGCATCTATCGCTGCCACGAAAAAAAATTGAAGACAAATTTTGTGCATTTAAGTTCATTAGCATGCAGGTTGATTGGGAACGTTCGCACATTGCGCTGCAGGGTAGGGGGCACTGTTGCTGGCACTTATCAATTATCTGTTTTAATTACTTTCACTTGTAGCTTCCCCCATTTTTGAAGCCCAGCATCTCCTGACTGCCGCTGTCTCTTACCCTGACCCCTTCTGTCGCTGATACCTAAACAACATTTATGAATTCAACTTGAGATTTCTTAATTATTCAGTCACACTGTCCTTTATTACATTTCAAGATGTCGACATATCCAGGATTTGAACCCATGGTCTGTGGCATTGCAGCCGGCAATACATTAATTGAGCTATCTGCTCTTGCATAGAAAGGTAGATAATTCTAAGGTAGAGAAGTCTAACTATTTTAAGCTTACCTTGTATTTTGTAAAAAAATGGTCAGCATTATGGCTGAGCAGATCTATGTAGTGTGTGGCTGCTAGAGATTGGACGTGTAGCTGAACACTACATAGATCTGCTCCATTGCAATGCTGATTATTTTTTTTTCCAAAGTACAAGTCGCTTCAAATAGTTTTTATGCAGGATCAAATAGCTCAATGAGTGCGGTGTTTGATTAGGATTCAACAGGTTATACAGTAGGTTTGAATCCTGGGTATGGCAGTATATTGAAATGTGTTATTTAATAAAGGGTATTGTAACCAAATAACAACAAGCACTCAAGTTAAGTGCATGAATTTGATATATAGAGGATTTGTGTCAAAATTCATTTTCTTGCAATGTACTATAAATGTGTGTAATATATATATATATATATATATATATATGCAAACAAATATAAAACCACAGCCCTCACCACCCCAGAATTGGGATGCAATGTCTGCACTCACCACTCATAGGGTGGGGTGCATGCAGCCCATGGCCACCTAGTGTACCTTAATAAGCCATAAGATGTGTGGCAGGTACACATTAAACCTAGTGGGCATATTTGTAGCTATATTATGTGTGATACAGTTACCAGGTTTTAATTTTTAAGACTTTGTGATAGTGTAGGACCCGCAAGAAGGTGGGGTACCTTGCCGAGCAATTTGTGGGCTTCCGTGCATTGGCCAATTCATTAACTAAACCCCCATCATTTATTTATTAATGTTGTGAGGATAAGTGAGCTTGCTATGGTGAGTGCTGAACTTAATGTTTGTATATATATATATTTATTCCATACACCAATAACCTTACAGTTTCACATGTCCCATTAAGGCTTATTAGACATGATCTAAATTTCAGAAACCTGACTCCTTAATGGACGCGTTCCTTGCACAATACAGATATGGTATGCCATCACAGCCTGTGGGTAAGTGCAGATTCAGCACTCTCACAGAGTGAGATTGCTGTCACTCACACAATATTGGAGCTGCTAAGTCACAGATTTGTGGGCTCATTGGAATACACACATGCATTCTATGAAACTGAAGGTCTGAGCAGAAGACAAAGCTGCTTGGATAAGGTAAGAGTGTTGTTGATTGGAGGGAGGAGACAGAGCAGTGTGGATGGGGTAATAGAAATGTGTGTATAGAGGGAAGACTAAGCAGCACTGATGGGGGGACAAATAAATAAAGGGGGTAATTCAGACTGCAGCGATCGCAGTCTGAATTAGTTTGTGGGGTGCGCATGTGCAATGGCTGCACTGCACATGCATACCCCGGGAGCCCAGTGAGATGCTATCAGCATCTCACTGGCTGCAATCACCTTGCCTGATTGACTGGCAGAGGCAGTTGCAGGGAAGGAGGGGGTGTGCCACTAGAATGCCACTGGCAGGGCATGGTCTGCACAACTGAGGCATTTCCAGACCATTGGGGGTTAGGCTGCGGTGGTTATCCCCCTGCCAAGAGCGCAGTAGCTGCACTGCCAGAGAGCCACATGTCAGGTACAAAAGCATCGCCACCGTGTTCAACCCTTTTATACCTGTGGGGGGTAGGTCTTGACATGTGGGGCAGACTAGCCCTGTGCTGGGCATCCCCCCGCATGTCAGAGTAAATGATCGTAAATGTGCTAAATGTAGCACATCTATGATCAACTCTGAATTACCCCAACAGATGGGTGTAGGTAAGACAGAGTGCAACAGATGGGGGTAAGACAGTGGCATGATGGTGGGGAGACAGCTGTGTGGATGGGAGGACAGTGCCATGTGGATGAGGGGGAAAGAGCAGCACAGTTGTGGGAGGGGTAAGAGCAGTACAGATGGAAAGAAACAGCATGGAGGAGGAAGGCAGGGCAGCATGGATGAGGGGAATACAGTCCCAACATCGGAGGGGATACAAATTTTTACCTTCCCTTGGGTGGTGACAGCTAGGCCTACTCCTTGGGTGGGTTGGATAGCAAAACCCCCCCCAATAGTGACCCATGAAACTTACCTTTAGGATGTCTGCGATGTCCGCTATGTGAATGGGGTAAGTGTGGTGTGGATAGGGGGTAGATTAAGCAGCAAGTATGGGAGGGAAGACAGAGTGGTGCGGATGGGGGCAACGATGCAATTGGGTTTAAAACACTGGCACGGATGGGTAGAAAACTGGTGCAGATGGGATAGAAGACAGTGTGCCATGTATTGGAGGAGGCAGAGTGACGCTGAAGAGGGAAACACTGAGTAGCACAGAGAGAAGGAAACGGTGGTACAGACAAGGCACAGGTGGGGAAAGACAGATGGTGCAGATAAGTTAGTAAAGACTAGCACAGATGGGAGAACACAGAGGTAGGGATTTGGGAAGACAGAGCAGTATGGGGATGTATAGGGGAAGTTAGTGTAGATGCATAGACCGTAGTTGAGTTATTATAGTTTTAGCAATTAACCAAGATGTTTGAGGGAGCTAAATGTGTATACTAACTGAGATGGATGTATGGTGTGACAAGGATGTTGTAACAAAGTGGAATTGTTCTGGTGACCTAATGGGATGGTTGTGGGCACTATGTGGGGTGGGAGCACCACATAACTGCTCAGACCTTCAGTTGCATAGACTGCATGGGGTATATTTACTAAGCTTACGATTTTGACCAATTTTATTTCTTTTTTCAAAGTGCCACCTCGGGAATTTACTAAACAGAAATCTCGGCAGTGATGAGGGCATTCGTATTTGTTTTGATAGCAGAGATCACAAATACGAATGAATACACCATCGGTCAAACACACCTGTTTAGGTATACAACCTGGTAATTTACTAAGAATTTGTATTCACAATCACTGCCGGCAATAGTCAAACACTGCCGGTAAATGTTACAATTCTTAATAAAAAGCAGTTTTCAATTAGACCTGCTTATTTATCCATATTCTGATTGTCTGATTGGCATGCATGGATCAGTGAGATCCATGCATGCTTATCAGTGAGAAGGGGTGTGAATGGGTTAAAAAAAATGTGCGTGGGGTCCCCCCTCCTAAGCATAACCAGCCTTGGGATCTTTGAGCCAGTCCTGGTTGCAAAATACAGGGAGGAAAATTACCGGGGTCCCCTCATATTTAAACAATCAGCAGCGGGCTCTGTAACCAGTCCTGGTTCAAAAAATATGGGCTACAAAACACGTAGGGGTCCCCCATATTTTTTAAACAAGCACCAGGCTCCACTAGCCAGAGAGATAATGCCACAGCTGGGGGACACTTTTATATAGGTCCCAGAGGCCGTGGCATTACTCCCCAACAAGTCACCCCTGGCCGGGGTACCCTGGAGGAGTGGGGACCCCTTAAATCAAAGGGGTCCCCCCTCCAGCCACCCAAGGGCCAAGGATGAAGCCCGAGGCTGTCCCTCCCATCCGTGGGCGGTGGATGGGAGGCTGGTAGCCATTGTGTAAAAGTAAAGAATATTTTTTTGTAGAAGAACTATAAGTTCCAGCAAGCCTCCCCCACAGCCTGGTACTTGGAGATCCACAAGTACCAGCATGCGGGAAAATAATGGGCCCGCTGGTACCTGTAGTTCTACTACAAAAAATACCCCAAAAAATACACAAGACACACAACATGACAGTATAACTTTAATTGACATACATGCACACTTACACACACACATACTTACCTACCTACTTTATTCTGACACGGAGCACCTCGGTCCTCTTGTCCAGTAGAATCCACGGGGTACCTGAAAATAAAAATTATACTTACAAACAATCCAGTGTAGATCTTCTTTCACTTTGTACTTGTTGAAAAGTAAAAAAATGAAGAACCTGGTCTACGCTACTAAAGGGGTTCCACACTAGCGGGACCCCCCATGATTCCAGTCAATGAAGGTCCCACCAGCCAATCAGGGAGCACCACATCATGGCACTCTCCTGATTGGCTGTGCGCAACTGCACTGTTAATCAGGAGGAGCACACTGGTTTCAATGTAGCGTAGCGGCACTCCATTATAACCAATGATGGGAACTTTGCGGTCTGCGATTAACCACAAAGTTAATTGGGGTCACCTGTATTTTTTTAACCAGGACCGGACGCAGAGCCCGGTGCTGGTTTTTTAAATATGTGGGGACCCCAGTAATTTTTTTCCCTGTTTTTTTTCAACCAGAACCGGCTCAAAGATCCAGAGGCTGGTTATGATTAGGAAGGGGGACCCCACTCATTTTTTTTCCGATTTTTAACAATTTACAGACTTCATATAATGTACACAATGAAGCTGTCCACAGATCTCACTGATCCGGCCGGGATTCATTGTGTTAAGTCCGGCAGTGTTTTACTAATCACTCCCGCAAAACACTGCCCGACAATACAAATTACATTGACATCGGAAAATACAAAAGAAGACAACTCAGTAGCTTAGTAAAATACATGCACTTTATTCAAAAAGTTGAAAAAAACACGAACAATGTAATTCGAGTTTAATCTCCCACCAAATCACTACAAATCTTAGTAAATATACCCCATCATGGCCCTCATTCCGAGTTGTTCACTCGCAAGCTGCTTTTTGCAGCTTTGCACACGTTAAGCCGCCGCCTACTGGGAGTGAATCTTAGCTTCTTAAAATTGCGAACGAAAGATTCGCAATATTGCGAAAAGACATCTCTGTGCAGTTTCTGAGTAGCTCGAGACTTACTCGGCATCTGCGATCAGTTCAGTGCTTGTCGTTCCTGGTTTGACATCACAAACACACCCAGCGTTCGCCCAGACACTCCTCCGTTTCTTCAGCCACTAAGCGTTTTTCCAAGAAACGGTAGCGTTTTTTCCCACACGCCCATAAAACGGCCTGTTTCCGCCCAGAAACACCCACTTCCTGTCAATCACATTACGATCGCCTGAACGAAGAAAAAGCCGTGAGTAAAATACCTAACTGCATAGCAAATTTACTTGGTGCAGTTGCAGTGCGGAAATTGCGCATGCGCACTAAGTGGAAAATCGCTGCGATGCAAATAAATTTACAGAGCGAACAACTCGGAATGGCCATGTGTGTATTCCGATGAGCACACAAATCTGTGAATTAGCAGCTCCACCATTGTGTAAGTCAGAGCCGGATTAAGACCATGGGGGGCCCGGGGCACTTAAGAGAGTGGGGCCCCTAATAGAGAAGGCAGAAAACATATATATATATATATATATATATATATATACACGGTGTGAGTGTTCGTGGTGACTGGAGCCACAGGTCACTGACCCCCTCACCACAGAAACAGGCGGCACTCCTCGGATTTAGTAGTGAAAAAATTATTTATACAGCAAACAGCATGTCAAAGGATTTGACATGCTGTTTGCTGTATAAAGATTTTTTTCACTACTAAATCCGAGGAGTGCCGCCTGTTTCTGTGGTGAGGGGCTCAGTGACCTGTGGCTCCAGTCACCACGAACACTCACACCGCGCATGCATCTGAGGAGGGCACCCCGGTCTGTATCATTGTTATTGTTCCTGAGTGCCGACTATTTCCACCATATATATATATATACACATATACACACACATATACATATATATATATATATATATATATATACATATACACACACATATATATATATATATATATATATACACACATATATATATATATATATATATATATTTGCCTCCCCAAGCAGCACACACCCCCTGCCACACCGCAGATCGGATCTCTCTTCCGATCCGATCTGCGGTGCTGTGCTCCCCGGATCCCGTCCTCACTGCAGCAGCGGGCGCACAGACAGGACAGCTGAGCTGAGCGACGGCTCAGCTGTCCAATAAAGTATGAATGAAGCAGCCTGCCGCTCAGTCATTGGCTGGGCACGCAGGCTGTTTCATTGATACATTATTGGACAGCTGAGCCCAGTGGCGTAACTAGAATTTTTTCTCCCCCAAGCCAAAAAATCCTTAGGCGCCCCCCCCCATACCCCCTGTAATTGGCACTAGCAAAGGTAGAAAAATGTGCACGCCGCAGGCGCGCGCCGGCAAAAAGGGTGTGGGGCTTTGTCGAAATGTGCGTGGCTTTGCATGGAGGGCGTGGCATTGCAGGAAAAGACTACCTTATACCCCAGTTTTGCAACCTGCACGCCCAGACGTTGGCCACCACAGGAAAGAAAAATAATCCTGATTCATGCCCCTTACATTATTTGTCATTTTTCCTCCTTATAGTAATGCCCAGTATACATTATTCCACATACTGCAATGGCCCTTAGACATTATTCCACACACAATAATGCACATGACACAATATGCACACACTGTAATGCCCCAGACATATTATGCCACACACCGTAATGCCTGTGACACATTATGACAGGAATCGCAATGCCCGTTATACATTATGCTACACATTGCTATGCCCCTGATACATTATAGCACATACAATGTCTGTGACACAGAATGACACACACCACAATGATCCTGAGACATTATACCACATACCACAATGCCCGTGATATAGTATACAACACACCGTAATGCCTGACACATTATGACACACACCGCAATGTCCGTGATACATTATGCCACACACCGTAATGCCCATTACACATTAAGTTCTACAGTAAGGCTTCTAATTACTTTTAAATTACCTGCTTGTTGCCAGGGGTTTCATGCTCTTGGTTCCATGCACGGTGCCAGGGGTTTTCATGCTCAGGGTGTCATGCTCGTTGCCAGGGGTTTCATGCACTGGGTGTCATGCTTGTTGCTAGGGCCATGCTCCCAGTGCCACATATGCCCCCAGTGCCAGATATTCCCCTACAGTGCCAGGTATATGCCCCTAGTGCCAGATATTCCCCCACAGTGCCAGGTACATGCCCCCAGTGCCACATATACCCCCCCCCCAGTGCCACATATGCCCCCTCAGTGCCTGCTCCCCCCAGTGCCAAATATTCCCCCACAGTGCCAGGTATATGCCCCCAGTGCCAGATATTCCCCCACAGTGCCAGGTATATGCCCCCAGTGCCAGATCTTCCCCCCCACAGTGCCAGGTATATGCCCCCAGTGCCAGATCTGCCACCCACAGTGCCAGGTATATGCCCCAAGTGCCTGCTTCCTCCCCCCCCCATGTGTTGGAGGGACACGGAGCGCATCGCGCGTCTCTCTCCTGTGTCCCTCCTGGCTCTCCCCCGGCTGGTCTAATAAAGGAAGTGCCGGTTCGTGAGCCAATCAGAGTTCACGAACGGCACTTCCTTAGACCGGCCGGGGGAGAGCCAGGGAGGGACACAGGAGAGACGCGCGATGCGTTCCGTGTCCCTCCAACACAGCAGGGAGGGAGAGGAGACCGCAGATTGACATGCGGACGCTCGTCCGCATGTCAATCTGTTCTAAGGGAGCCGGGGAGCACAGCACCGCAGATCGGATCGGAAGAGAGATCCGATCTGCGGTGTAGCAGGGGGCCCTTTTGGAAAGGGGGGCCCGGGGTACGTATCCCCCGGGCCCACCCCCCTTAATCCGGCTCTGGTGTAAGTGACAGCAATCTCACTCTGTGAGAGTGCTGAATCTGCACTTACCCACAGGTTGTGATGGCATACCATATCTGTACTGTGCAAGGAACACGTCCATTAAGGCGTCAGCCATAATGATCAGAATTTCATTGCGTTTTGTAGTTTGAGTGGAAGAGTTACAACAGGTTTCTGAAGTTTCAATCATGTCTAAGAAACCTTAATGGGACATGTGAAACTGTAAGGTTTTTTGTCTATGGAATTTCATAGCTTTTTTTCAATTTTTTTAAATTCAGAAATGTAAGCATTTCACTGTAAGAATAAACATTTGATTTTTCAAATGTTTAATGAAAATGTTCATACAGTATAACATCACTGTTTTGAGCAAAATGCAAAAATGATTTTATTTACTAGAGATAAGCGGGTTCGGTTCATTGAGATCCGAACCCCCCGAAACTTTACCTATTTTACATGGTTCCGAGGCAGCCTCGGATCTTCCCGCCTTGCTCGGTTAACCCGAACGTGGCCGAACGTCATCATCCCGCTGTCGGATTCTCGCGAGATTCATATTCTATATAAAGAGCCGCGCGTCGCCACCATTTTCACTTGTGCATTGGAGATTGAACGGAGAGGCTTGGCTACGTTCTCTGCCTGAAAAGCTCCATATCTGTGCTCAGGGTGCTGCAAACATCTGTGCTCAGTGTGCTGCAAATATTTGTGCTCAGTGTGCTGAAAATATTTACGTTCTTTGCCTGAAAAGCTTCATATCTGTGCTCATGGTGCTGCAAATATCTTTGCTCAGTGTGCTGCATTTTGGTGACCAACAGTATATAGTTGTACAGTACAGTAGGCCATTGCTGTATCTTGCAGCTCTGTGTCACTGCAAGTATCCATTCCATATCTGTGCTGCATTTTTGTGAGCAGTATATATTAGTACAGTGCAGCATTTTGGTGACCAACAGTATATAGTTGTACAGTACAGTAGACCATTGCTGTATCTTGCAGCTCTGTGTCACTGCAAGTATCCATTCCATATCTGTGCTGCATTTTTGTGAGCAGTATATATAGTAGTACAGTGCAGCATTTTGGTGACCAACAGTATATAGTTGTACAGTACAGTAGGCCATTACAGTATCTTTCAGATCCATGTCACTGCAAGTATCCATTCCATATATGTGCTGCATTTTTGTGAGCAGTATATATAGTAATACAGTGCAGCATTTTGGTGACCAACAGTATATAGTTGTAAAGTACAGTAGGCCATTATTGTATATTTCAGCTCCATGTCACTGCAAGTATCCATTCAACATCTGTGCTGCATTTTTATGAGCAGTATATATAGTAGAACAGTGCAGCATTTTGGTGACCAACAGTATATGGTTGCACAGTACAGTAGGCCATTGCTGTATCTTGCAGCTCTGTGTCACTGCAAGTATCCATTCCATATCTGTGCTGCATTTTTGTGAGCAGTATAGATAGCAGTACAGTGCAGCATTTTGGTGACCAACAGTATATAGTTGTACAGTACAGTAGGCCATTACTGTATCTTTCAGCTCTCTGTCACTGCAAGTATCCATTCCACATCTGTGCTGCATTTTTGTGAGCAGTATATATAGTAGTACAATGCAGCATTTTGGTGACCAACAGTATGTTGTCGTACAGTACAGTAGGCCATTGCTGTGTCCTGCAGTTCTATGTCACTGCAAGAATCCATTTCATATCTGTGCTGCATTTTTCTGAGCAGTATATATAGTAGTACAGTGCAGGATTTTGGTGAACAACAGTATATAGTTGTACAGTACAGTAGGCCATTACAGTATCTTTCAGCTCCATGTCACTGCAAGTATCCATTCCATATCTGTGCTGCATTTTTGTGAGCAGTATATATAGTAGTACAGTGCAGCATTTTGGTGACCAACAGTATATGGTTGTACAGTACAGTAGGCCATAACTGTATCCTGCAGCTCTGTGCCACTGCAAGTATCCATTTCATATATGTGCTGTCTTTTTCTGAGCAGTATATATAGTAGTACAGTGCAGCAGTTTGGTGAACAACAGTATATAGTTGTGCAGTACAGTAGGCCATTGCTGTATCTTGCAGCTCTGTGTCCATGCAAGTATCCATTCCATATCTGTGCTGCATTTTGTGAGCAGTATATAAAGTAGTACAGTGCAGCATTGTGGTGACCAACAGTATATAGTTGTACAGTACAGTAGGCCATTACTGTATCTTTCAGCTCCATGTCACTGCAAGTATCCATTCCATATCTGTGCTGCATTTTTGTGAGCAGTATATGTAGTAGTACAGTGCAGAATCATGGTGACCAACATTATATGGTTGTACAGTACAGTAGACCATTGCTGTATCTTGCAGCTCTATGTCACTGCAAGCATCCATTCCATATCTGTGCTGCATTTTTTGAGCAGTATATATAATAGTACAGTGCAGCATTTTGGTGACCAACAGTATATTGTTGTACAGTACAGTAGGCCATTACTGTATATTTCAGCTCTGAGTCACTGCAAGTATCCATTCCATATCTGTGCTGCATTTTTGGGAGCAGTATATATAGTAGTACAGTGCAGCATTTTGGTGAACAACAGTATGTGGTTGTAAAGTACAGTAGGCCATTGCTGTATCTTGCAGCTCTGTGTCACTGCAAGTATCCATTCCATATCTGTGCTGCATTTTTGTGAGCAGTATATATAGTAGTACAGTGCAGCATTTTGGTGACCAACAGTATATAGTTGTACAGTACTGTATCTTTCAGCTCTGTGTCACTGCAAGTATCCATTCCATATCTGTGCTGCATTTTTGTGAGCAGTATAAATAGTAGTACAATGCAGCATTTTGGTGACCAACAGTATGTCGTTGTACATTACAGTAGGCCATTGCTGTATCCTGCAGCTCTGTGTCACTGCAAGTATCCATTCCATAACTGTGCTGCATTTTTGTGAGCAGTATATATAGTAGTACAATGCAGCATTTTGGTGACCAACAGTATGTCGTTGTACAGTACAGTAGGCCATTGCTGTGTCCTGCAGTTCTGTGTCACTGCAAGAATCCATTTCATATCTATGCTGCATTTTTCTGAGCAGTATATATAGTAGTACAGTGCAGCATTTTGGTGACCAACAGTATATAGTTGTACAGTACAGTAGGCCATTATTGTATATTTCAGCTCCATGTCATTGCAAGTATCCATTCCATATATGTGCTGAATTTTTGTGAGCAGTATATATAGTAGTACAGTGCAGCATTTTGGTGACCAACAGTATATGGTTGTACAGTACAGTAGGCCATTACTGTATCCTGCAGCTCTGTGCCACTGCAAGTATCCATTTCATATATGTGCTGTCTTTTTCTGAGCAGTATATATAGTAGTACAGTGCAGCATTTTGGTGAACAACAGTATATAGTTGTGCAGTACAGTAGGCCATTGCTGTATCTTGCAGCTAAGTGTCCATGCAAGTATCCATTCCATATATGTGCTGCATTTTGTGAGCAGTATATATAGTAGTACAGTGCAGCATTTTGGTGACCAACAGTATATAGTTGTAAAGTACAGTAGGCCATTACTGTATCTTTCATCTCCATGTCACTGCAAGTATCCATTCCATATCTGTGCTGCATTTTTGTGAGCAGTATATATAGTAGTACAGTGCAGCATTTTGGTGACCAACAGTATATGGTTGTACAGTACAGTAGACCATTGCTGTATCTTGCAGCTCTGTGTCACTGCAAGCATCCATTCCATATCTGTGCTGCATTTTTTAAGCAGTATATATAATAGTACAGTGCAGCATTTTGGTGACCAACAGTATATTGTTGTACAGTACAGTAGGCCATTACTGTATCTTTCAGCTCTGAGTCACTGCAAGTATCCATTCCATATCTGTGCTGCATTTTTGTGAGCAGTATATTTAGTAGTACAGTGCAGCATTTTGGTGAACAACAGTATGTGGTATTAAAGTACAGTAGGCCATTGCTGTATCTTTCAGCTCTGTGTCACTGCAAGTATCCATTCCATATCTGTGCTGCATTTTTGAGAGCAGTATATATAGTAGTACAGTGCAGCATTTTGGCGACCAACAGTATATAGTTGTACAGTACAGTAGGCCATTGCTATTGATATAATAATATTACTGGCTTATAATACCACACATTAAAAAATGGAGAACAAAAATGTGGAGTGTGAAATAGGGAAATATCAAGATCCACTTCCACCTAGTCCTGAAGCTGCTGCCACTAGTCATGGCAGAGACGTTTCAATGCCATCAACGTTATCTGTCAAGCCTGATGTCCAATGTCATAGTAGAGAGCATGTAAAATCCAAAAAACTAAAGTTCAGTAAAATGAACAAAAAATCGAAATTAAAAGCGTCTGAGGAGAAGCGTAAACTTGCCAATATGCATTTACGGAGTGGCAAGGAACGGCTGAGGCCCTGGCCTATGTTCATGGCTAGTGGTTCAGCTTCACATGAGGATGGAAGCACTCATCCTCCCGCTAGAAAACTGAAAAGAGTTAAGATGGCAAAAGCACAGCAAAGAACTGTGCGTTTTTCTAAATCACAAATCCCCAAGGAGAGTCCAATTGTGTCGGTTGTGATACCTGACCTTCCCAACACTGGACGGGAATAGGTGGATCCTTCCACCATTTGCACGCCCCCTGGAATTGCTGGAAGGAGCACCCACAGTCCAGTTCCTGATAGTCAAATTGAAGATGTCACTGTTGAAGTACACCAAGCTGAGGATATGGGTGTTGCTGGCGCTGAGGAGTAAATTGACAAGGAGCATTCTGATGGAGAGATAGTTTGTTTAAGTCAGGCACCCGGGGAGACACCTGTTGTCCGTGGGATGAATATGACCATTGACATGCCTGGTCAAATTACAAAAAAAAAATCACCTCTTCGGTGTGGAATTATTTCAACAGAAATGGGGACAACAGGTATCAAGCCGTGTGTTGCCTTTGTCAAGCTGCAATAAGTACGGGTAAGGGCGTTAACCACCTAGGAACATCCTCCCTTATACGTCACCTGGAGCGCATTCATCAGAAGTAATTGACAAGTTCAAAATCATTGATTGACAGCAGAAGCAGTCCACTGACAACTAAGTCCCTTCCTCTTGAACCCAAGCTCATGCAAACCACACAACCAACTACCTCAGTGTCAATTTCCTCCTAAGACAGGAAGGCCAATAGTCCTGCAGGTCAGGTCATGTCACTGGCAAGACTGATGAGTCCTCTCCTGACTGGGATTCCTCCGATGGATCCTTGAGTGTAACGCCTACTGCTGCTGGCACTGCTGTTGTTGCTGCTGGGAGTCGATCTTCATCCCAGAGGGTAAGTCGGAAGACCACTTGTACTACTTCCAGTAAGCAATTGAATGTCCAACAGTCCTTTGCGCGGAAGATGAAATATCACAGCAGTCATCCTATTGCAAAGCGGATAACTCAGGCCTTGGCAACTGTGTTGGTATTAGACATGCGTCCGGTATCCGGCGTTAGTTCACAGGGACTTAGATAAATTCTTGAGATAGTGTCCAACCTGGTACCAAATACCATCTTGGTTCCACTACTCTAGGCCGCCGATACCGAGAATGTACACATATATCAGAAAAAGACTCACCAGTGTCCTAAAAAAATTCAGTAGTACCCAATGTCCACTTAACCACGGACATGTGGACAAGTGGAGCAGGGCAGACTCAGGACTATATGACTGTGACAGCCCACTGGGTAGATGCACTGTCTAGCGCAGCAACCACAGCAGCGAGAGCACCAGTAGCAGCATCTCGCAAATGCCAACTCGTTCCTAGGCAAGCTACGCTTTGTATTACCGCTTTCCATAAGAGGCACACAGCTGACAACCTCTTACGGAAACTGAGGAACATCATCGCAGAATGGCTTACTCCAGTTGGACTCTCCTGGGGATTTGTGAATTCAGATAACACCACCAATATTGTGCATGCATTACATGTGGACAAATTCCAGCACGTCCCATGTTGTGCACATACATTGAATTTGGTGGTGAAGAATTTTTTTTAAAATAAGAGGGGCGTGCAAGAGGTACTGTCGGTGGCCTGAAGAATTGCGGGCCACTTTCGGCATTCAGCCACCATGTGCCGAAGACTGGAGCACCAGCAAACACTCCTGAACCTGCCCCGCCATCATCTGAAGCATGAGGTGGTAACAAGGTGGAATTTAACCCTCTATATGCTTCAGAAGATGGAGCAGCAGCAAAAGGCCATTCAAGCCTATACATCTGCCTACAATATAGGAGGGGGAATGCACCTGACTCAAGCGCAGTGGAGAATGATTTCAATGTTGTGCAAGGTTCTGCAACCCTTTGAACTTGCCACATGTGAAGTCAGTTCAGACAATAACAGCCTGAGTCAGGTCATTCCCCTTATTAGGCTTTTGCAGAAGCAGCTGGAGAGATTGAAGGAGGAGCTAAAATGGAGCGATTCCACTAGGCATGTGGGACTTGTGGATATAGCCCTTCATTCGCTTAACCAGGATTCACGGGTGGTCAATCTGTTGAAATAAGAGCACTACATTTTGGTCACCGTGCTCGATCCTATGTTTAAAGCCTACGTTGTATCACTCTTTCCGGCAGACACAAGTCTGCAGAGGTTCAAAGACCTGCTGGTGAGACACTTGTCAACTGAAGCGGAACGTGACCCGTCAACAGCTCCTCCTTCACATTCTCCCACAACTGGGGCTGCGAGGAAAAGGCTAAGAATTCCGAGCCCACCCGCTGGCAGTGATGCAGGGCAGTCGGGAGCAAGTGCTGACATCTGGTCCAGACTGAAGGACCTGCCAATGATTACTGACATGTCGTCTACTGTCAGTGCATAATATTCTGTCACCATTGAAAGAATGGTGGAGGATTATATGAGTGACAGCATCCAAGTATGCACGTCAGACAGTCCGTACGTATACTGGCAAGAAAAAGAGGCAATTTGGAGGCCCTTGCACAAACTGGCTTTATTTTACCTAAGTTGCCCACCCCCTCCTGTGTGTACTCCGAAAGAGTGTTTAGTGCAGCCGGTCACCTTGACAGCGATTGGCGCACAAGATTACTTCCACAAAATGTGGAGAAGATGATGTTCATCAAAATTAATTAAAATCAATTCCTCCGTGAATACATTCACCATCAATTGCCTCCAGAAAGTACACAGGCACCTGAGATGGTGGATTCCAGTGGGGAATTAATACTCTGTGAAGAGGGGGATGTACACAGTGAAAGGGGTGAGGAATTGGAGGATGATGATGATGAGGTGGACATCTTGCCTCTCTAGAGCCGGTTTGAGCAAGGAGAGATTGATTGCTTCTTTTTTTGGTGGGGGCCCAAACCAATCAGTCATTTCAGCAAAAGTCGTGTGTCAGACCATGTGACTGAAATGATGGGTTTGTTAAAGTGTGCATGTCATGTTTATACAACATAAGGGTGGGTGGGAGGGCCCAAGGACAATTCCATCTTGCACCTCTTTTTTTTATTTACCTTTGCATCATGTGATGTTTGGGGCCAATTTTTTTGAAGTGCCATCCTGTCTAACACTGCAGTGCCACTCCTAGATGGGCCAGGTGTTTGTGCCGCCCACTTGGGTCGCTTAGCTTAGTCATCCAGCGACCTTGGTGCAAATTTTAGGACTAAAAATAGTATTGTGAGGTGTGAGGTGTTCAGAATAGACTGGAAATGAGTGGAAATTATGGTTATTGAGGTTAATAATATTACATAATCAAAATTACCCCCAAATTCTATGATTTAAACTGTTTTTGAGGGTTTTTTGAAGAAAAAAAAAACACCCAAATCCAATACACACTCGAATCCGACCAAAAAATTTCAGGGAGGTTTTGCCAAGACGCGTCCAAATCCAAAACACGGCCGCGGAACCAAATCCAAAATAAAACACAAAACCCGGTGCACATCTCTATTATTTACCAAACAGAATTGTTATACTTTTAACTTTGGTGACAATACTTTGCTGCCTTTGCGGATGATGCAGCCTGTGACTGAGGCTGGAGGCATGTGTGAAATGCATTGCGTGTATGTGTGAGGTGCCGTGCGTGTATGTGTGTGTGTGTGTGTGTCAGGTGCCGTGTTTATATATATATTTATATATATATATATATATGTGTGTGTTTTTCAGGTGCTGCGTGTATATATCTCTGTGTGTTTCAGGTGCTGGGCGTATATATGTGTGTGTTTCAGGTGCTGCACATATATATGTGTGTGTGTGTCAGGTGACGCGTGTATATATGTGTGTGTTTCAGGTGCTGCACATATATATGTGTGTGTCAGGTGCCATGCGTAAATATGTGTGTGTCAGGTGCCACATGTATATATGTGTGTGTCAACTGGCGCACGTGTGTGTATCTGGTGGCATGCATAAATATGTGTGATTCAGAGGCTGCGTGTGTGTGTGTGTGTGTGTGTCAGGTGTCACACATGTACAAACATACATACATGTGTGTGGTGCCACCGCGCATGTATGTGTGTGTGTCATGTGCCGCACTTGTACATGTGTGTGTGTTTGTTAAATTCTACGTCTGTGTATATGTGCATGTGTGCCAGGTGCTGTGTAAATGCGACATGGGTGTGCGTGTGTGTCAGGTGCTGCGTGTATATGTGTGTGTGTCAGGTGTTGCATGTATATGAGTGTGTGTCAGGTGCTGCGTGTATATGTGTGTGAGTGTGTCAGGTGCTGTGTGTATATGTGTGTGTGTGTGTGTGTGTGTGTCAGGTGCTGCTTGTTTATGTGTGTGTGTGTGTGTGTGTGTGTGTCAGGTGCTGTGTGTTTGTGTGTGTGTGTCAGGTGCTGCGTGTTTATGTGTGTGTGTGTCAGTTGCTACATGTTTATGTGTGTATCAGGTGCTGCGTGTTTATGTGTGTGTGTGTGTGTGTCAGGTGCCATTCGTGTACTTACACGTGTGTGTGTGTGTGTGGTGCCATGCGTGTACGTACATGTGTGTGTGTCAGGTGTCACGCTAGTGTACGCACATGTGTGTGTGTCACGTGTCGCGCGTGTACATACACGTGTGTGTGTCAGGTTTAGTGCGTGTACGACACTTGTGTGTGCGTCATGTGTTGTTTGTGTGTCAGGTGTCGCACGTGTATGTATTCATGTGTGTTAGTTGTGTGAGGTGCTGTGTCAGGTGCTGCACGTGTATATGTGTGTTAAATGCTACATGCGTGTATGCGTGTGTGCTAAGTACTGCATGTGTATATTAGTGTGTCTGATGCTGTGCCTGTATATGTGTGTGTCTGGTACTGCGTGTGTATGCATCATTTGTCATGTGTGTGTGTCAGGTGTTGTGAGTGTATATATGTGTGTATAAGGTGTTTCACGTGTATATGTGTGTGTCAGGTGCTGTGCTTGTATATGTGTGTGTCAGGTGCTGTGTGTGTTAGGTGCTGCGCGTGTATATGTGTGTGTGTGTCAGGTGCTGTGCATGTATACGTGTGTGTCAGGTGCTGCATGTGTATACATGTGTGTCAGGTGCTGTGTGAATGTGTGAGTGGTAGTTGCTTTGCGTGTATATGGGTGGCAGCTGCTTTGCGTGTGTATGTGTGTGTGTGAGGTGCTGAGAGTGTATAGGTGTTAGGTGCTGTGAGTGTATATGAGTGTGTGCGTCAGGTGCTGCGTGTTTGTGTTAAATGCCACGTGTATATATTGTATGTGTATCAAGTGCAGCCTGTCTATGTGTGTGTCAGGTGCTGCGTGTCTGTGTGTGTCAGGCGCTGCATGTTTATATTAGTGTGTTATCTGTTGCGCATGTGTGTGTCAGTTGCTGCGCGTGTATATGTGCATCTGGTGTTGCATGTGTATATGTGTGTGTTAGGTGATGCGCCTGTATATGAGTGTTTGTCAGGTGCTGCGAGTGTATATGTGTGTGTTAGGTTCTGTGCGTGTTAAATGAGGTGTGTGTGTGTGTGTGTCAGTTGCTGCATGTGTATATTAGTGTGTCTGATGTTGTGCTTGTGTGTGTATATGTGAGTCAGGTGATGCCTTTGTGTGTGTCTGGTTTTGCACGTGTATATGAGTGTCTGGTGCTGCGTGTGTGTTAACTGTTGCACCCCCCAACACACACATACCGAGATCTCTGGATCTGCTCTCACTCCTGAGTAGCGCTGTCTTCCACAGATGCTGGTAGGTGTCTTTCCCCTCCTGCCTGTCACCGGCTCTGCTGTAAGCATTCTTCAATGACTCCTGTCAGCAAGCACTGCTTGTATGACTGCAGATCAGTGGTTCCCCTCACACCCCTATATAAAGAATAAATAAAGATATATGTATATATATATATATATGTGTATACATATATATATATATAGTGGAAAGCAATACTCAGGGCACAGGGGACTGGACGGCACAGCATGCAGGCATAGGACTGGACGGGGGAGGCACTCAGGGCACAGGGGACTATAGAGGGGGGCAACACGCAGGGTGCAGAAGACTTATAGAGGCGACACATAGGGTGCAGCGAACTGTTAGGGAGAGGTGACATGCAAGGTTGCAAGATGCAGGGGACTGTACGGGGTGGTGACACGAAGGTGCAGGGGACAGTACCGGGTGTAAGTGACATGCTGGGTGCAGGAGACTGTACTGAGGAGGTCGACATGCAGGGTGCAGGGGACTGTACGGTGAGGGCAACATGCAGGGTGTAGGGTACTGTAAGTGGGGCAACATGCAGGGCCAGGGGACTGTACAGGGGGGGAGCGGTAACAGACAGGGTGCAGGGGACTATAGGGCTTGGGGGGTAACATACACAGGAATGTACATGGGTAGGGCAACATGCAGGATGCAGGGGACTGTACGGGGGTGTGTGACTTGAAGGGCGCCGGGGACAGTACCGGGTGTAAGCGACATGCTGGGTGCAGGGGACTGTACTGAAGGGGTCGACACGCAGGGTGTAGGGTACTGTAAGTGGGGCAACATGCAGGATGCAGGGGACTGTACGGGGGTGTGTGTGACTTGAAGGGCGCCGGGGAAAGTACCGGGTAAAGCAACATGCAGGGGACTGTACTGAAGGGGGGAGCAACAAGCAGGGCGCAGGGGATTGTAGATGCTGGATGCAGGGGACACTACCGGGGGAAAGTGACACTGAGGGTTCAGGGGACTGTACTGAAGGGGGGACTGTATGAGGGAGCAGCATGCAGGGTGCAGGGGACTGTGCAGGGGCTGATAAGCAGGGCGCATGGGACTGTACATGGGGCAACACGGAGGGCATAGGGGATTTTACAGGTAGGGAGAAAACGCAGGGCACATGGGAACTACATGGGGGAGGGGACACGCAGAGCACAGGGGACTGTACGGGAGGTGACACGCAGGGCTCAGGGTACTGTACGGGGCACAGGGGACAGTACCAGAGGAAAGGAACACGCGGTGTACAGGGGAAGGTTTTGAAGGGGCGACACAGAGCACAAGGGACTGTACTGAAGGGGTCTACATGCAGGGGACTGTACGGGAGGTGACACGCAGGGCTCAGGGTACTGTACGGGGCACAGGGGACATTACCAGAGGAAAGAAACACGCAGTGTGCAGGGGAAAGTATTGAAGGGGGCGACACAGAGAGCAAGGGACTGTACTGAAGGGGTGTACACGCAGGGTGCAGGGCACTGTCTGTACAGGGGTGGGCAAGATGCAGGACGCAGGGGAGTGTACAGTGGTGGTGACAGACATAGGGAAAGCGACATGGGAAAGGGAAAGCGACATGCAGGGGACTGTACAGGGGTGACAGGCAGGGTACAGAGTACTGTATGGGTGGGAGGCAACACGCAGGGGAGTGTACGGGGGGTAGAGTGAATTTCAGGACACAGAGTACTGTACATGTAAGAGGGTGTGGCATTCAGGGGACAGTGCTGGGGAAAACTATGCGTAGGTCACTGGACATGGGGAAAGCAACACACAGGGTGAAGAGAACTGTACTGAAAAGGGGGCCACGCTGGCTGCAGGGAACTGCGTAGGAGGGGACTGTATGGAGAGTGACACCTAGGGTGCAGGGAACTGTATAGGGGGCAACACACAGGGTGCAGGGGACTATATTTGGGTGGGCAACACACAGAGGAATGTATGGAGGGGCAACGCACAGATACTGTATGAAGGAGCGTAATGCAGAGCGCAGGGGACTTTATGTGGGTAGCAACACACAAGGAGCAGGGGATTGTACAGAGGGTATCACACGGGGAGCAGGGGACTTACTGGGGGTTAAATGTAGGGGACTGTATGTGGGGGTGACATGCAGGGTGCAGGGGACAGTACTGGGGGAAAGCAACATGCAGGGCGCAGAGGTCAGTAACGGGAGAAAAAGACATGCAGGGCAAAGAGGGCAACATGTAGGACGCAGGGGACTGTACTGAAGGTGGCAAAAGACAGGGCACAGGGGACTGTACAGGAGGGGTGACATGAAGGGTGCAGGGGACAGTATGGGGGGCCGCATGCAGGGTGCAGGGTGCAGGGGACTGTACGGGAGGGGTGACATGCAGGTTTCAGGGGGCTGTACTGGGGGGTGACACGAAGGGGGCTATATGGGGGGTGACACACAGGGGACTGTACGGGACAACATGCATAGCATAGGTGACTGTATGGGGAGGCGACACACAGGGCACTGTATGGGTGAGGGTGACACACAGGGGACTACCAAGGTGAGCGACATGTAGGGGACTGTTTTGGGGGCCATACACATGGGGAAGGGGGCGGCACACAGGGTGCAAGGGACTGTACAGGGGGGTGACTTGTAACAATCTGGGCAGCACTCACCTGGTGAGAAGGAGCAGGAACAGGCATGGAGGAGTACACCGATGGCCATCCCTATTTAGAGTGATCCCAGGCACTGGGTATACAGACAGAGAGGGGAGGCAGTCAAAGGAAGAGGGCTGTCAATGAACATATCAGGGTGGCTGCAGGGAGGATCAGTGGGTGCAACAGGCACACAGCTCGGATGGTGGAGCCGGTCTCAAAGCACAGGGGGAGAAGCGAGGGAGCAGAGAACACAGCACGGGGGGAAGCTGGGCACACAGCATGGGGGTGGTGGGTGAGCCTGGCACACAGCACGGGGGGGGGGCAAGACAAGCAAATAGCACAGGCGGAGACAGGCACACAGAACGGAGTGGAGAGTAGGGGATCCAGTCAGACAGAATGAAGTTAGGAGCAGGGGAGTCGAGCACACAGAACGGGGGGGTAGCAAGGCACACAGCATGGGGGGTATCCGGACACACAGAACGGGGGAGGAGCGGGGGAGGCAGGCACACAGAAAGGTGTAAAGCAGTGGGGGAACTGGGTACATCGGGGGGAGTAAATGGGGAGCTGGGCACACAGAATGGAGGGAGGAGCAGGTGGGTAGCTAGACACACAGAATGGGAGGGTGGAGCCAGGCACACAGCACTGGGGGGAGGAACGGGAGAGTCGGGCACACAGAACGGAGGGGGGAGCTTGGCACACAGAACAGAGTAAGGAGTGGGGGGTTGCCATGCACAAAGAGTGGGAGGGTGTTTTATGGGCTCTTATCATGAGGGGAGGAGCGGCGGTGCCAGGCAAACAGCATGGGTGGGAAAGCCAGGCACACAGCACAGGGTGGGGTGGAGTCAAGCACACAGAAGGGGGTGGCAGCTCGGCACACAGAACGTGCGGGGGCTGGCATACACAACGTGGAGATGAGCGGGGATAGGTAGACACAAAGAAAGGGGAAAACGTGGGTGCCAGGCACACAGCACGGGGGAGAAGCAGGGGTGCCATCCACACAGAGATGAGGGAGGAGTGGGGGGGTAGCCAGGCACACAGAACGGGGCTGGGGTTGGGTGGTGGAGCTAGACGCACAGCTCGAGGGGAGGAGCGGAGGAGCCGGGCACACCACAAGGGGGGAAGAGGCAAGGGGGAGCCTGACACACAGCAAAGGGAGGGGGGAGTGGGAAAGCCAGGCACACAGCACAGGGTGGGGAGGAGCCAAGCACACAGAAGAGGGTGGCAGCTAGGCACACAGAACGTGAGGGTGCAGACATACACAACCACAACGTGGAGAGGAGCAGGGGTAGGCAGACACACAGCAGGGGGAAAATGTGGGTGCCAGGCACACAGCATGGGGGGAGGAGCAGGGGTGCCGTACACACAGAGAAGAGGGAGGAGTGGGGTGTAGCCAGGCTCACAGAACGGGGTGGGGGTGGGGCAGTGGAGCCAGGCGCACAGCTCGAGGGGAGGAGCGGAGGAGCCTGGCACACCACAAGGGGGGAAGAGGCAAGGGGGAGCCTGACACACAGCAAAGGGGGGGGGAGTGGGGGAGCAAGGCACACAGAACAGAGGGAGGAGTGGGAGAGCCAGGCACAAAGCATGGGGAGGAGCGGGGGAGCCAGGCACACAGAATGGAGGGAGTAGCCAGGCACACAGAATGGGGGATGAAGGGGGCGGTAGCCAGGCACACAGAATGGGTGGGGTGCTTGTAGCCAGGCACACAGAATGGGGGGAGGGAGCTGGGCACAGCACAGGGGGAGGAGCAAGGGAGGCAGGCACACAGAAGGGGGGAATGTGGAAGCCAGGCACACAGTACAGGGGAGGAGCGGGAGTGCCAGGCACACAGAACGGAGGGAGGAGAGGGAGGGGGTAGCTAGGCACACAGAATGGGGGGGGGGGGTAGAGCCAGGCACATAGCAAGGGGGAAGAGCAGGAGGGCCAGGCACACAGAATAGAGGAAGGAGCAGGGGAGCTAGGCACACCGCAGGAGGAAGGCAAGTGGGAGCCGGACACACAGCACATGGAAGGGGGAGCAGGAAAAGCCAGGCACACAGCTGGGGGCACGGTTTTATGGGTGCACAGCACAGGGAGAGGAGAGGGGAGATGGGCATCCAGCGTAGGGGGAGCCGGGCACACAGCACAGGGAGGAAGAGCTAGCCAGGAACACAGCAGGGGGGTTCTGGGCACAAAGAAAGGGGAGGCGTGGGGGAGGGAGGCACGCAAAAGGGTGGGGGGAAGGGAGAGCCAGGAACACAGCACTGGGGAGAAGCAAGGAAGCCAGGCACACAGAACAAGGAGGGAGTAGGGGAGCCAAGCACACAGAATGGGGGTGGGGGAGCCAGTCACACAGAATGGGGGTGGGGTGGGGGTGTTTCCGTGCACACAGCATGGGGAGAGGAGCTGGGAATTTAGGCACACAGCAGAGGGGGTTGGAGACAGGAACACAGCACAGGGGGGAGGAGCAGAGGAGCCATGCAAACAGCATGGAGGGAAGAGTGGGGGAAGCAGGCACAAAGAATGGGAGTGGGGGTGGGCCAGGCACACAGAACAAGGTTGGGCAGGTGAGCCATGCAAACAGAATGGGGGTGAAGTGCGGGGGCGAGTTAGGCACACAGAACGGGGGTGGGGAGCGGAGGTGGGTGTGGGGGAGCCAGGCTCACAGAACAGGGGTGGAGGCGGGTGAGCTAGGCACACAGAATGGGGGGGCACACAGCACAGGGGGGAGCGGGAAAGCCAGGCACACAAAATGGAGTGAGGAGAGGGGGAGCCGGGCACACAGAATGGGGGAATGTTTCTGGGCAATCAGCACAGTGGGAAGGAGCTGTGGTGCCAGGCACACAGCATGGGGGGAGGAGTGGGGGAGCTGGGCACACAGCACGGGGGAGAGCTGGGCATACAGCACAGGGGGGAGGAATGGGGGAGCTGGGCACACAGCGAGAGGAGCAGCAGGCACAAAGCAGGGGGACGTGCACACAGCGGGAGTGGAGGAGAGCCGGGCACACAGCGGGAGTGGAGGGGAGTCGGGCACACAGTAGGAGGGGTTAGTCGGGGAGCTTTGAGAAATATATGACAAAAAAAAACACACACAGTGGGGGGGGGGGGGAGTTGCCGGACACACAGCGGGGGGTTGTACACACAGCAAGTGGGAGGGCGAGGGGGGGTGGCCGGACACCCAGCGGGAGGGGAGGGGTGGTGTCAGGACACACAGTAGGAGGGGGGTGGATGGACACAAAGAGGGAGGGGGGTTGGCCGGACAAACAGCAGGAAGAGGGGGGTGGCCGGACACACATTGGGAGGAGGGGGTGGCCGGACACACAGCAGGAGCAGGGGGGTGGCCAGACATACAGCGGGAGGAGGGGGTGGCTAGTTACATTGCGGGGGGAGGTGGGGTCCGAGGAGCTGTGTAGGCCACTAGAAACCACCAGACAGGTGAATTTCTTTCAGTGCTGAAAACCCTGCAACCATTTTTCTTCATGTGGATATGGCGGGTATTAGGAGCTCTCATACCCGTGGGAATCCAAAATTGGGTGCAAGATTTGCAAGGTTTTTTTTATCTGTGTTAAATTTCTCAAACATTTGCACACAATTTGTTTTACAGTATACTAGAAGGAAGAGAAAAAAAAGGTATGATGCCCTCTTACATCTAGTTAAATACAGAATGTTGGCTTAAGGTAAAGGGGGAAATGTTTTGAACAGATACTTTTTATATGTTATGAATAGAATTAAAAAATATTTGAGAAAATTAAAATGCAATTGCCGTATTTATTAATGGAACAATAACAGAATTTTAAGGTGTATGTGGTATAAGATTAGTTTGAAAGAAACATATTAAAATCAGAAAATACATTGTTACATACTGTAGGGCAGTCATTACCAACCACGGTCCTCAAGGCACACTAACAGTGCAGGTTTTGGTGATATCCAGGCATCAGCACAGGAGACTTAATTAGTAGCTCAGTTATTTTGATTTAACCATCTGTGCTGTTGCCTGGATATCACTAAAACCTGCACTGTTGGTTTGCCTTGAGGACTGTGGTTGGGAATGCCTGCTGTAGTGGATGATTAAAAATGTTATTAGGAAGATCTATCAAAATTGCGGGGGGGGGGGGGATAAGTTAAGGTCATGCTGCAGGAAAGAAGGGTTAGGGAGGTTAGGGGTAGTTTGCTTACCAAGTAGGTGTCGGGATCCTGAGTGTCAGGATGCAGCTTTTGGTATTTTGATTGCCGGCATCCCAAGCACTGGGATCCTGATGTCATCCCACTTATACAGCTGTCTTTGTTATGTGCTCTATTACTGTGCTGTGAAAGAACATTGTATTTACTATAGAATGCAGGAAGACCAGTAAAACAAATTGTTATCACAGTGATTCCTCACTTTTCATCACTATTACGATACCTTCAGATCTCTGTCTTGATAAGCTTTCACTACCCTCGCTGAAGTCCTGGAGTACCTGAGTTACAACACATGTGCTATGCTTTATGGGACTGATACAGGTGAAGCTATTGTTTTGGTCTTTGTTCGTAAAGCTTATCACTTGTCAGAATACTGTTCATGAGATACAATGGTACTATTAAAAAAATAAACAGATATATTAGAGGAACTGGTTTAAAAGTGTGTACATACGGTGAGATGCTTGCTATATCCGATTTTCCTTGAACTCCCCCAGAGCACAGATAGCACAAATTTTGACTATCTTTACTTTCGATTTTGTCTATGAATGATTTTGACTAAGTGACAATTTTGACTATACTTTGTACTTAATAACACACTAGATAGTCAAGATTGACTTGCCTGCACAATCTATCCAGCCTTACAATACCAACCCCACGGGAGCGTGCATCGGGATCAAATTGGTATCACAAGCTGCCTAACACATTGAGATATACACTAACTTTCCTTAAGAATTTGACTATATAGTCCGAATATTACAGATGTATCTTACTGTGTGTACACACCTTAAGATGGGCTGGAGCTTTGATTGTGGTATTTCAATCTATAAGGACAACCATCAGAAGTAGATTGAATCATACTTACCTACTCTCCCGGAATGGCCGGGAGGCTCCCGAAAATCGGGTGACCCTCCCGGCCCCACGGAAGAGCAGGCAAGTCTCCTGATTTGCGGGGTCCCCCCCTGCCCGTCCGCCCACTTAGTGTGTAAAGTGGGCGGTCCGGGCAGTCGATGACGCGATTCTTGCAGAATCGCGTCATCATAGCCACGCCCCCTTCAGTGTAATGCCGGTGATCGCGGCAATACAGAGCGGGGGGCGTGGCTTAGAGGAGGTACCGTTGTGACCCCGCCCTTGCTCCGCCTCCGCTCGCCCTTGCTCCGCCCCATCCCACCTCCGGGCCACCCCCTCCTTTTCGTCTAGCCTCCCCTGCCCGCAGAGAGCAGCCAGAATGTCGGCAACTATGGATTGAATACAGATGTGTCCTCCTTCTTTATTATTGCATTTGTGTGAGATTCTGATAGTGTCAGGCATCTTTCTTGCATTTTTTTACTAAAAATGTGTCTTAGTTACAAAACAATTTAGCTAGGAGTCACCAGGTGACGGTGCTGATGAAAGAGATATATGACACTTGTATATATAAAGTGCTACAATAGTGCAGCTGCAGCTTTTAAGTTCTGTTGTTCTTCATACACAAGCTAAGTCGCACACACAGATATATAAAAGTGCTGTCTGTATATTATATAAAGTAAATCAGAACAGTCTCTCTGTGTATCTTAGTTGAATCATGTAGCAACTAAGATGTTTTTTGGCAAAAAACATGCCTGTCGATAGCAGAGTTGTATGGGTCCTGGCAGCTCACTCATGCCAGACATCTCACACTGCATTGCATATACAGGCTAGATGTATGACAACACATTTGTATATCACCTTATGAAGCACTGTGTGTACAGTACTAAAAAGGAGACAAAGAACACAGTATAGGATGACACAATTTTGTATCCTCTTAAAGTAAACTGTATCATCCAAGTATTAAGGTGACAAATACAATTTTTTTTGAGGTTTGGCAAGATCACTAGAGGATCTTAACCACAAAGGCTTCCTTTGTGATGCACTCTTTTAGAAATGTATATTATTATTAGTGATGAGCGGGTTCGGTTTTACTCGGTTTTACTCAGTTCTCAAAACGGCATCTTATTGGCTCACGGATGTCACGTGTTTTGAATAGCCTATAAGGTTCGGGTTTGAGAACCGAGTAAAACCGAGTAAAACCGAACCCGCTCATCACTAATTATTATAGAATTAAAAAATTTTTTTAATGTACTTTGTTAAAATTAGTTATTGTGTTAAGCTTAACAAAGAGTAAGTGTTTACCAGTCAGTATCTGTATAAGACAGAAAGACGAATTATAGCAGTACAATAAATATAGTGTACAATTTGGTTTGGGCTCAGACAGGGCCGGATCAAGGCTCCAGGGGGCCCGGGGTACTTTAGACAAGGGGGGCCCCTGAGGGCTAAATATAGTGTATATACTGAGGAAGGGGAGGTTTCTTACAAATATATATATATATCTAAAGGTGGGTATACACTGGAAAGATATATCTGCAGATCAATTGATCTGCAGATATATCTATGGACGGATCGGGCAGTGTGCTGTGCATACACACTGCCCGATCCATTTGGGACTGATGTCATGAACTGGGCGGGCGTGTACACACGCCCGCCCAGTTCAGCTGTCAAGCACCGCCGGCCGCCGCAGCATGTGTACGGGCAGTCGCCCGACCGCCGTACACACACAGCGACTCGCCAATATATCGGTAGATATATTGGCCGTTGGCTGTGCTGCGGGGCCGACGCGATACGTCTGTAAACAACGGAGTTCACAGATGTATCGGCCGTACACACTGGCCGACGGACCCGCGATATATCGGCCGTTCAAGAGAACGGACGATATATCGGCCAGTGTGTACGGGCCTTAAGATTGATAAAAGTGTGAGCAGAAAGCTGTTGGAGGCAGCAACAAAGGATAGCACTTATTATTAAATAGAAAATTAGCATACATACACACAACACACACATAGCATACATAAACACTCACAAACAGCATACATACATACCACACAGCATACACACCAACAACATATACACACAGTCACACACACACACTACAAACCAAAACCATATATATATAAACACACACACACACACACACACACACACACACACACACACACTACACACCACCAACAACATATATATACACACACACACACACACACACACACACACACACACACACACTACACAAAAACAACATATACACACACACACACACCAACAACATACACACACACACACACACACACACACACACACCACTAACCAACTGAACAGAGGAGAGGAGAAGAGGAGGAGATTCTGCCTGAGTCCATGTGAGTTAAACACAGGAGCTACTGCTGCTGCACATGCTCAGCAGCTCCCTCTACGGTGTTATAGAGGCAGAGAGCTCAGCTGATCAGAGGCAGAGCTCAGTGAGGTGCAGCCGTACAATTCATTCATGGCAGCTCGTAAGTGCCTGTGGGTGGCCCCGCCGGGTGCAGAGACGGGCACAAGGCTGTCTCCGTCTCTGAAACACAAAATTTGTCTGCAGAGGGGAAAGTTTGCACCACTGCCACCAATGAATGAACTTCCTAAAATAAAATAAAAATACCAGTGTTTGACTGCAGGCACGGGGGGCCCTTAAATATGGGGGGCCCAGGGTAATGTGTCCCCTGGGCTCCCCCCTTAATCCGGCTCTGGGCTCAGATTGTTCTATATTTACTTATTCATTTAATTAGAAGAACAGATGCAATACCCTATCCTACAATGATATTGACATAAATATTTTTGTCAGCCCAACTAATTGACTATATAAAAAAAAATTACATTAACATGTTATTGGTTTTCTCACTCTCACTTACAAAGCACTCACCCACTCCTCTCCCATTTACATCTCTGAACTTATCTCCCTTTACTCTCCCACCGGTCTTCTTCGCTCTGCTAATGCACGCCAGCTCTCCTGTCTTCTGATTACTTCCTCCCACTCCTATCTCCAAGATTTTTCACGTGCTGCTCCCTACATTTGGAATTCTTTACCTCTCCCCCTCAGACTCTCCACGTCTCTACAAAACTTCAAACGGGCTCTTAAGACCCATTTCTTTACCAAACCCAGCCAAATCTCATCCTAACGTTCCACGCTCTCTATGTACCCCATATGTGTCACCCCTGTCTGTCTACCCCTCCCCTTAGATTGTAAGTTCTCACGAGTAGGGCCCTCTTCCCTCATGTGCTTATCCTTTCCTTACTTTAATAATCCTCAACTGCCCAAATCAAGCAGTTTTTTGGCCACCTGGAACTTCTCTGTCATTTACTGGTGTAGTTATGCTTAGTTACCCTGTACTTGTCCTAAAATGTCATCAACTGTAAGTCACTGTTTCCCTGTTTTGATTATGTGCATATGTACTCTGTAATTGGGCGCTGCGGAACCCTTGTGGCACCATATAAATAAAGGATAATAATAATAATAATAATAATGGGTATATTTATTAACAAAGGAAGCCTTCATGGTTAAGATCCTCTAGTGATCTTGCCAAACCTCAAAACATAGATACTGGAATTGCTTCCTGGCGCACTTCCAACCTTACTTATTAAACGTAATTCTTAATTAAGAAAAAAAAAATCTTATTGGTTGGTTACAATTAAATATACTATTTTTTGAATACATACTTGTGCATAGTCTTTTTGGGTCAAGTACCTTCCACGCAGTGAAATACAAATGTTTATCAGCCAAGGATATTTTGTGGTAAAATTACTAAGATGAGAGTTCTGTTTAAGATCGGATGTTGCCCATAGCAACCAATCAAATTCCAGGTATTATCTTCTAGAAGGTGCTAGATAAATGAGGAGTAGAATCTGATTGGTTGCTATTGGCAACATCCCATCTTTAATACAGTAGCACTCCCATCTTAGTAAAACCCTATGTACAGTATCTAATTTTAATAACATATGAAGCAAAAATTGAGCAGACTGAAATTGTTACAATACATACAGATTCAAGAAAACTAAGGGTATAAACTAACTAAATAGGAAGGAGTTATTTTCACAGCTCATATACTACTGTATTTGGGTATTATGTTAATTATATTTATGAATAGAGACAACACAGCATTGTTTCTAACAATATTTTTCAAAATTGTCTTTTTTCTTATTGCATTATTTTTTTTATTATTTATATATTTTCCATATTTCGTTCTCAACTGCCCTATTATAGAGCATACATGGATAACCAGACATTACAAATATGGAAATAGAAGCACTAAGTGGCCTTTAAAGATGTGAAATTTTGGTGTTGATACCATTTTAAACATATTAAATAAAAGTTAATTTTATGATTGTATTTGTGAGGGGTTAAGGGCACCCATTTCTAAACTGATTCCTTGTTCTCTCGTCAATATACTGTGTTGTGATGTGATTGTAAAGAGAGCACTGAAGTGCTGTGGAAAAGTGTATCTTTGAACTTACCAGATATTCAGAGTGACCAAGAGACAGCATACAGGTTCCTTTGGGTCACTGTGAATATATGGAAGATTTAAAGATATACTGTTCCACAGCACTTTGGATGAATTGAGGATTGTTTTTACTTTGTATAAAAAATAAGAGACATTGACTTTTATTTTATCTGTGGAACTCATTCAGCGCCATAATTAGGATTGTTTCTTTTGCCAAATATCTATTGCTTTGGAGAGGATGGTAAAAACTCTATAGATCAGAAAGGGCTGCTATTTGTGATATATCGTGTGCAATCTCTCCATCATTTATCTACTTGTTATGATGTAATTGGTTAAAACATTAATTCAACCATTGTGGGTAAAAATGTGAAATTAAATAAAATTTGTCGGTCTCACTTTAGATTCTTCTCTGCTTATCTGAATGATATTCTGTGTAAAAATTATAAATAAAAACAAATTTCAGACTACACAAATATGAAGAGAAGAGAAAGGTTTGTATTTGTAAGGTGCACAAAAAGAAAGGTTTATTTAAAGAATCACTCTTAATAAAACATGAATTAAATATTTCCTATTATTGCTGGGTAGACATACAGTTAAATATACATGTTAGAATTAATAGAAAATAGACACACATATATTGTGCTGAAAAGAAAAAGTGTTATAAAAACAGCACAGTGTCTGTCTATTGTTTCTCAGTAATTTATGTTGTTAATATATTGCTGCTCTCAAATTATTACTCCTTTATTTTCTTCAATGGAATCAGACAAGAAGAATTCTCAAAATTTGAGTACAAAAATATATCACAAATGAATGCCAGTAACATCTCAGGCCTTTATCAACATGTGTTGGGACACTGAGGTCATATATATGTTCAATTTATTCTAATGTAAATAATGTATTTTTTGATAGTTTGCATGCTTAAGTTCTTATTTATTGCACATATTATAATTGGGCTATTGATAACCCCAGAATATGTTACTTTATCAATGAGGTACAGCCTTCAAATATATAGTAGATGAACTCTTGAAAACACTATTGTATAAATATAACCTGCTAATTACATTTTATTAATAGAATAAATCGGTTTTAGAGGTAGAAAAGTATGCTTGACAAGGGACTGAGAACATGTAACATAGTAACATAGTAACATAGTATCTAAGGTTGAATAAAAAACAATTGTCCATCAAGTTCAACCTATTTGTGGCCTCCTATGTAGGATTATTTGGTCTAAAATTTTGACTGATGCTGATGTCTGCCATTACGTTTTATCCTTCTTTTTATAGTAACTATAGTGCATGACTAAGCACCATAACCCTGGATATCCTTATCCATTAGGAATTTATCTAACCCTTTCTTAAAGGTGTTGACTGAGTCTGCCATTACAACTCCCTCAGGCAGGGAATTCCAAACACGTATTGTCCTTACCGTGAAAAAGCCTTTAAGCCGTATTGGGCGTTATCTCCTCTCTTCTAACCTGAACGAGTGTCCATGAGTCTGTGTTGATCTAACAAAAAACAGGTCCTGCGCAAGATCTGTGTATTGTCCCCTTATATATTTGTAGATGTTGATCATGTCCCCTCTTAGTCTCCTCTTTTCCAATGTAAACATGCCTAGTCTTGCAAGCCTTTCCTCGTATTCCAGTGTCTCCATGGCCTTAATTAGTTTGGCCGCCCACCTTTGAACCTTTTCTAGCTCCAGGATATCCTCTTTGTAATATGGTGCCCAGAATTGTACACAGTATTTAAGGTGTGGCCTCACTAGTGATTTATATAATGGGGCTATAACACTCATCCCTTGTATCGATTCCCCATTTTATGCATGCTAATATCTTATTAGCCTTCTTTGCTGCACTCCTACTTTGGGTACTGCTGCTTAGTTTGCTATCTATGAGGACAACTAATTTCTTTTCCAGTACAGAATCCCCTAATTTTACCCTATTTAGTATGTAGGTGTTATTTTTGTTCTTGTTACCACAGTGAATTACCTTACTGTTAGGTTCCTGGTGCTCAGAACAGGGGAGATGTTGCGCAGTGAGTCCTGAGCACCAGAACGTGACGCTAAGACAAGGTGTGGTGTGAAAATGGAATGGGAATAGCCCCTGGCACCCTATCTCTGTTGTCTCGCCCGTGCTGTCAGTACATTCTTGCGAGACTATGGTTGCTTGAGCCCATGGAAGCCGCGTTTGAAGGGCGGATTACTTCTGCCCAACTCCGATGCCCCCTCAGGTCTTAATGAGAGACAAAGAGTGAACTGAGACAGGGTGATAACAAGGGGCCCTCTAACTAAACAACAAAAGCCAGGGGCTACTGACTAGCCTAAAACTAAATGTATGTGCGGCTTGCCGCCAAAGGAAAAGAACTACAAAGGAAATGCTGTCCACACGCTGACACAATACTTTTGTGTACCGGCGGTGACAGCATAAGCAGAACCCTCTGCAAAACACCAGTGACAGATATAACCAAGGAATACAGCAGCCAAGGCCAACGGACGCGGCAAAGCCCCTACTCACGGAACCGGTACAAATACTGGCAAATGGACAGGAACCCCCAATGCTGCCGGCACAGACTCTCAGAACTGGAGGACAGGCAGAATCCCAAACGACAGACCGGTGGACAACAAGAAGCCAGAAACTCGACCAGGCATAGGTAAAGCCACAGGACTTCGGGACAGGAACGCTTCACGGTAGGACACGGGATCAGACACAGGAATCGACACAGGAACCGACACTCTGGAAGCAGCTAGACTGACACTGCTAAACAGGAGCTCAGGAACTTGCAGGAACAAGCTCAGAATACAAGCACTCTGGGAGACTGGAAACCTAGAAATATCACCAGCGTCTGTGAATTGCAGTCAGCCAGCATATAACAGAGAGGCCTAATTAATTATCTTGTGCAGCTGCCCTGTTGCATGACTCCTAAACTGACAAGATGCAATTAGCCGACAGGTGAGGCCAACCACATGGACACAGGCTGCAATTGCACAGACTCACCACTGACAGCAAACCATAATCTTCTAACCAGAGCAAAAGGAAATCCTGGCCTGCAAGAGAACTACAAACATAAAATAGGAATGAACCACTACCTGTGGTTCATAACAGTATCCTCTCCTAAAGGGTCAGCTCCGAGCACCCCATGACACCCACGGGGAACATAAACAGAAGTATAACATAAAATACCTAACCGAAATGCAAAACAGGAATGAGCCACAGCCGTGGCTCATAACAAAACCCCCCCACTTGAGGAGTGGTCAAAGGACCCTAAAATTCAGACTTTTCAAAACAAGGGATACAAAAAAAACCTGACACACTAGTTTAACAGACAAGAAAACAGAAAAAAGCTGCAGCAACAACTTGTAACAGTGCCCTCCCCTTGACGGTGGCCACTGGACACAAGACAAGGGGGGGGGGGAAATCCTTTTTTTATATATATATCAAGGCAAGAGTCAAAAATGATTTCTTTTTCGTCTTCTTCTTTTTACAAAGCTCTTTATGTCTGACCAAGGTAATTCGCCAAACATTGTCTTATCTGATCGTACCACCAAGCAAGGCTGCGTTCAAATCAGAGATTGGTTTCTTAACCTTGGGAGCTGAACTTTCAGGCAAAGTACTACACATAGAAGAAGACAGAAAAGCACATCCTGCAGTCAAAACAACGGGCTGAGACTCTTGTGCCGATTTCACAGTATACGGTGAACTCTCAGCAGATAAGACGGGTGACCTAGAGGAACCTGAACCAATTTCTTTGGAACCATGGTGGTCATTCCGAGTTGTTCGCTCGCAAGCTGCTTTTAGCAGCTTTGCTCACGCTAAGCCGCCGCCTACTGGGAGTGAATCTTAGCTTCTTAAAATTGCGAACGATGTATTCGCAATATTGCGATTACAAACTTCTTAGCAGTTTCAGAGTAGCTTCAGACTTACTCGGCATCTGCGATCAGTTCAGTGCTTGTCGTTCCTGGTTCGACGTCACAAACACACCCAGCGTTCGCCCAGACACTCCCCCGTTTCTCCGGCCACTCCTGCGTTTTTTCCGGAAACTGTAGCGATTTTTCCCACATGCCCATAAAACGGCCTGTTTCTGCCCAGAAACACCCATTTCCTGTCAATCACACTACGATCGCCTGAGCGATGAAAAAGCCGTGAGTAAAAATACTAACTTCATAGCAAAATTACTTGGCGCAGTCGCAGTGCGGACATTGCGCATGCGCACTAAGCGGAAAATCGCTGCGATGCGATGAAATTTACTGAGCGAACAACTCGGAATGACCACCCATATCTTTTAATAACTGCATCACTGAATGCTGGGGGATCCTGAAGAATGGGATCTTCAGCTTTCATTAGGCTGGTCACCCACTCAAAAGGCTCTCTTCTAAAGGAATATATCAGATAGAGCACAAGGTTCTCTGAAGTGATGCCCAGAAATGGTCTAGACAACAAAATGACGTAATAGTGTTTGTAAAGCGCCAGAAATTGGACTAAGTCCCCACCAAAGATTATAGATGTTGAGATATCAACAGAGTCAGGATCTGCTTCCTTCCCATCTAACTGACAAGAGTGCTTAGCTAGGACCTGGTCACTATTGATCTTACTCGAGGCTGAGACTTTCTGAAACCCACCCGGGGCAGTGACTTTCTGAACCCCACCCGGGGCAGTGACTTTCTGAACCCCACCCGGGGCAGTGACTTTCTGAACCCCACCCGGGCCATGACTTTCTGAACTCCACCCGGGGCAGTGGCCTTCGGGAACCCCGCTGGGGCAGTGGCCTTCGGGAACCCTGCTGGGGCAGTGGCCTTAGGGAACCCCGCTGGAGCAGTGATTTTCTGAACCCCACCCGGGGCAGTGGCCTTCGGGAACCCCGCTGGGGCAGTAGCCTTCAGGAACCCCGCTGGGGCAGTGGCCTTCAGGAACCCCGCTGGGGTCAGCACCCCGGATTCTTTTACTGGGACTGGACCGTCGGCCTCCCACTCAGGGATCGGGCCGTCGGCCTCCCTCTCTGAGTCGATAATTATCGAAACTTCTCCAGGGACTATGACTTCCGGGACTTTTGCTGAAGCTATAACCTTCAGAACCTCCACTAATGCTATGCCTCTTAAGTTCTTTCCTGGGGATGCGCCCTCTATACCCTTCTTTGGGGCTGCGTCTCTCGAGACCCCACTTGGGGATATTACTTCAAAGATCCCTTCTGGGGTTTTGCTTCTCGAGTTCCCTTCTGGAGCTATGGTTTTAGATACCCTTTCTGGGGTTGCACTTTTCAAGTCCCTACCTGGGGTAACAGCTTCTGAGACCCCTTCAGGTATGGACACCTGAGCTATCATATTAGATGTCTCTCTATAACCTAGAGTACTGGGTACCGCACCAGCACTCTGGGCACCGGGTACCCCTCCAGCACTCTGGGCACCGGGTACCACTCCAGCACTATGGGCACCGGGTACCGCTCCAGTGCTCTGGGCACCGGGTACCACTCCAGCGCTCTGGGCATCGGGTACCACTCCAGCGCTCTGGGCATCGGTTACCACTCCAGCGCTCTGGGCATCGGGTACCACTCCAGGGCTCTGGGCATCGGGTACCACTCCAGGGCTCTGGGCTTTGGGCACCACTCCAGGACCCTGGGCTTCGGGCACCACTCCAGGGGTTTGCAAATCTGCTTCAACTGGAAAATCAAGAGAGGAGAGAAACATTCTCCTTTGGTTCCTGAATCTATAATGGGGCTCCCTAGCCCAAGGACCCCAATTATAGGACAGAGTGCTTTTTAGTGTAGGTTGTGTGACAAGCTCCTCTGACACAGTAGAGACAGGAGTAGGTCTTGTATCCTGACTAAATTTGGCCAGAGGACAGGACTTGTCGCCACACTTTGGCTTGCGCAACTCACAGGTCTGCAAATAGTGGCCTAAACCCCCACAATATAGGCATAAATCTACGTTTCTGCGACGCAGACGCTCCTCTTCTGAGAGCCTGGGCTGCAGAAAACTTTTAAACCTTTTCTCCTTAATTAAACATGAGGATTCACTTGTCACCATACTGTGAACAAGAGTCTCTTTATAGGATGAACTCTCAACAACTTCTGGCAAAATAAGCAAAATTTTGGTCAGAAGGTTTTGCAGTTTCTTCAAGGATTGCTGCAAAACTTCCAGCCGCTCAGGTTTCAGAGCACTGAAAGCAGAGTTCAGGGCTTAGAGAGATGCCTGCAGGGCTCGCATAGTAGGCATAGGAGGATTACAAACTAGACAAGACAAGACTAGACAAGACAAGACTAGACAAGACAAGTCTACACAAGACTTTTTCTTTTTAACCAGACAAGACTAGACTGGATTCTTAAACTAGACAAAACAGGACTGGATTTTTAAACTAGACAAGACAGGACTGGATTTTTAAACACCGGACTGGATTCTGCAAACTGAATTCTAGACAGGACTGGATTCTTAACACCGGACTGGATTATGCAAACTGAATTCTAGACAGGACTGGATTCTAAACACCGGACTGGATTCTGCAAACTGAATTCTAGACAGGACTGGATTCTAGACTAGACACTGGACTGGGCCAAAAAAGAAAAAGTTTTATTTCTTTTTTGTGGTTAGGCTGGTGATAATTTTAGGTTCCTGGTGCTCAGAACAGGGGAGATGTTGCGCAGTGAATCCTGAGCACCAGAACGTGACGCTGAGACAAGGTGTGGTGTGGAAATGGAATGGGAATAGCCCCTGGCACCCTATCTCCGTTGTCTCGCTCGTGCTGTCAGTACACTCTTGCGAGACTATGGTTGCTTGAGCCCATGGCAGCCGCGTTTGAAGGGTGGATTATGTCTGCCCAACTCCAATGCCCCCTCAGGTCTTAATGAGAGACAAAGAGTGAACTGAGACAGGGTGATAACAAGGGGCCCTCTAACTAAACAACAAAAGCCAGGGGCTACTGACTAGCCTAAAACTAAATGTATGTGCAGCTTGCCGCCAAAGGAAAAGAACAACAAAGGAAATGCTGTCCACACGCCGACACAATACTTTTGTGTACCGGCGGTGACAGCATAAGCAGAACCCTCTGCAAAACACCAGTGACAGATATAACCAAGGAATACAGCAGCCAAGGCCAACGGACGCGGCAAAGCCGCTACTCACGGAACCGGTACAAATACTGGCAAATGGACAGGAACCCCCAATGCTGCCGGCACAGACTCTCAGAACTGGAGGACAGGCAGAATCCCAAATGACAGACCGGTGGACAACAAGAAGCCAGAAACTCGACCAGGCATAGGCAAAGCCACAGTCGTTCGGGACAGGAACGCTTCACGGTAGGACACGGGATCAGACACAGGAATCGACACAGGAACCGACACTCTGGAAGCAGCTAGACTGACACTGCTAAACAGGAGCTCAGGAACTGGCAGGAACAAGCTCAGACTACAAGCACTCTGGGAGACTGGAAACCTAGAAATATCACCAGCGTCTGTGAATTGCAGTCAGCCAACATATAACAGAGAGGCCTAATTAATTATCTCGTGCAGCTGCCCTGTTGCATGACTCCTAAACTGACAAGATGCAATTAGCCGACAGGTGAGGCCAACCACATGGACATATGCTGCAATTGCACAGACTCACCACTGACAGCAAACCATAATCTTCTAAACCAGAGCAAAAGGAAATCCTGGCCTGCAAGAGAACTACAAACATAAAATAGGAATGAACCACTACCTGTGGTTCATAACAGTATCCTCTCCTAAAGGGTGAGCTCCAAGCACCCCATGACACCCACGGGGAACATAAACAGAAGTATAACATAAAATACCTAACCAAAATGCAAAACAGGAATGAGCCACAGCCGTGGCTCATAACACTTACACTTGTCTGTATTGAAGCGCATTCTCCATTTTGCTGCCCATGCTTCTAATTTAACTAAGTCATTCTGAAGTGACTCAGCATCCTCCTCCATATTTATAGCCTTACACAATTTGGTATCATCTGCAAAAATGTACACCATGCTCTCTAGACCTTCTGTTAGGTCATTAATGAAAATATTGAACAATAGCTGTACTAATACTGAGCCTTGTGGCACACAACTTAGCACTTCAGTCCAATTTGAAAAAGAAACATTAACCACAATGCGCTGCTCTCTATTATCTAACTAATTTTTGATCCAAGTGCATATTGTGCATCCTAGCCCTATTTCTTGTAGCTTGTAGATAAGTCGCATGTGCGGTACAGTGTCGAAAGCTTTGGCAAAGTCTGCAAAGATTACATCCACCTCTTTACCCTGATCGAGGCTTGCACTTACTGTTTCATAAAAGCCAAGTAAGTTGGTTTGACAGGATCTGTCCTTCACAAATCCATTTTGATTCCTTTTAATGACCTTATTGACTTCAAGGAACTTCTGAATACTATATCTTATAATACCTTCCAATAATTTCCCCACTATAGATGTAAGACTAACTGGTCTATTATTACCCGGTTCAGCTTTACTTCCCTTTTTGAATATAGACACTACTTCCACTATACGCCAGTCTTTGTGAACCATACCTGATATTACTGAATCCTTAAAGATCAATAATAGCAGTTTTGCAAGTTCAGAGTGAAGCTCCATTAGAACCCTTGGGTGAATTCCATCGGGACCCGGTGACTTATTAATCTTAAAATGTTTTAATTTGTCACAGACTTCCTCCTTGCTTAAATAAGTACCTATCAGTGGGATATTCTAATTATTGAGATTGTGTGTTAGTCCCTGAATTGGGTCCTCTCTAGTAAATATTTTTGAAAAAAACTAATTTAGTGTGTCCGCTATGTCATTATCATTTTTGCTTAAGGCTCCCAACTTGTCTTTTAAAGGGCCTATACTCTCCTTCTTTAATCTCTTGCTATTAATGTATTTAAATATTTTTTTGGGATTCACTTTACTTTCCTTTGCTACTAGTTTTTCAGTTTCTACTTTAGCCGTTCTTATTTCCTTTTTGCATATTTTGTTAAAGTCCTTATAGTGCTGAAATGACTCTGCTTCCCCATCAGATTTGTATTTTTTAAATGCTCGCCTTTTCTTGCCCATAAGTTCCTTTAACTTTTTGTTAAGCCACATTGGTTTATGATTAGAATTCCTTTTTTTGCTGCTCGTAGGAATACATTTGAGAGTATTTTTAGCTAGCAGGGATTTTATTACATCCCATTTCTCCGTAGTATTTTTTTCTAGAGACAAACCTTCCCATTCAATATCTCTGAAAAATACCCTCATCATTTCAAAGTTGGCTTTGCTAAAGTTTAGAGTCCTAGTTAAAGCAATATAGGACTGATTATGAATACTAATATTGAATGTGACCATATTGTGGTCACTGTTTCCTATGGGTTCACATACTATACCTGCTACTACCAAATCCCCATTGTTTGTTAATACCAGGTTTAAGATTGTATTGTACCTGGTAGGTTCCTCAATTAGTTGGACTAAGTAGTTATCATTTAGTGTGTTTAAAAACATATTACCGCTAGCAGTGTCACATGAATAGTTTTCCCATTTTATCTCTGGATAGTTAAAATCTCCCATCACTACTAAGTCCCCTACTCATGCTGCTCTTTTCATTTGCTTCAGTAACAATACCTCATCAGATACATTAATACTATGCGGGCTGTAGCATACACCCAATACTAACTTTTTTATTCCTGTATCTCCGCATGCAATTTCTACCCATAATGTCTCAACAGTGTCTACAGTCCCCTCCTGAATATCTTCCACTATATCAGGTTTTAAAAATGGCTTTACGTAAAGACACACCCCTCCACCGGGTTTATTTAATCTGTCTCTCCTAAATAACGTATAGCCCTCTAGATTGACTGTCCAATCATGAGATTTGTCCCACCAAGTTTCAGTAATGCCTATAATATCATACTGTTTGCTTGCTCCAAGTATTTCTAGTTCGCCCTTTTTACCAGTAATGCTTCTAGCGTTCACATACATACAACTAAGATAAATATTTCCCCTTGCTTTAGGGACATCTTTCACCTTATGTAGCAACGATGACCTGTAATCGTCATTAGTTAGTGCTTTGGTAAAATCTCTTTTAGTACCCATGTTAGTAACCTTACCGGCTGCTCTTACCCTCCACCTTAACTTCTCCCCCATTTAGTTTACTACCACCATCCCCACTATTCTCACTGCATGACCCATAGTTTCTAGCTAAACCCTCCCCCCAGGTTCCTAGTTTAAAATCTCCTCCAACCTTCTAACCATCCTTCCCCCCAGCACCACTGCCCCCTCCTCTTTCAGGTGCAATCCATCATGACAAAAGAGATGGCGCCTGACTGAGAAGTCCGCTCAGTGTTCCAGGAACGCAAACCCCTCTTTTCTGCACCAATCCCTAAGCCACACATTTACCTCCCTAATCTCCCTCTGTCTCCCTGGACTAGCGCATGGTACAGGTAATATACAATACTATTAATAATTCACTCTCCCAACCTCAAAATTAATCTGCCATTTGCCTTATATTCATTAGGCAATTTATTTTAGCAGAGTTGGGAGTTTAATAATATGAGCCCTCTTTAAAAAGGCCTGAAGATAAAAAAATGCTAATAATTAATTCATATTTTATTAAAGGAGCCGAATTCTGTTTTCAAAATATATGGGAGAGGTATCAGTGTATAATGGTTGTTAATTGGTTCTAGATATATTATAACAGCTACTGTAATTCAAAATAACATTAAAGTATCTTCATAATGTGTAGCAGCAATTTCGAAGTTTTAGCAAAATTCGAAAGGTGGGGGCTAACTGGCACTGTATGGGATCTGAAGCAGGCTGTGAGGGAGGTTATGGGGTCCCCTATATGACACCCTTGGGAATAGACAATAGCAAAGAGATGTAACCACTCCCTAGTAGGCGCTAGATCCGTGTAGATATGATATCTCCAATATAGATTATTGGGAGCCGCAGGTGTTGAGAAACCAACGCATTTCGGGACTATGCTGTCCCTTTTTAAGCCTTGAAAAAGGGACAGCATAGTCCCGAAACACATTGGATTTGCCCTGCTGTGCCTTATTCCATTATCAAGATGGGTAACCTCTGAATGCTGTGGGTCACGTGGACGGTCATTTGGGAATCAAATCTCTGGAGCCTACAGCAGGGTATTTCCCGGGGTACTCTGCTTTCTAAACACCTGTGGCTCCCACCAAATATATGGGTACGATCAGCTTCCTACCTTCATTGTGATTCACCACATGTGTTTTATAATACTATATTTTTGTCTTATTTTATGTTTATTTTATGAAATATTTTATCATATTTTGATACCTCATTTGACATCTATATTGGAGATATATCTACACGGATCTAGCGCCTACTAGGGAGTGGTTACATCTCTTTGCTATTGTCTCAGTTTTAGCAAATGTTAGAAAAAATACACAGCAATATTTAGTCTCATTAAATACTTAGAAAAAAAGAAGAGAATCTTCCCAGATCCAACCAAATACCCAATAATTAAGTATACAGATTTGTCGCAGCCTTCATATAACCAAGGGATACTCAACTTTTATATAACCAAGTAAAACAAAGAAAAAATTTCAAAGCGCTGACACTCTGTATATATATGAAGATATTTTCATTTGTATTTTCACTTCAGTTTTTTAATACCATAGATACATTGAAATAAAAATAAAAATAAAATCAGCAGTATAATTTAAAAACACAATTTTTCTATTAATAAATTTTTCTATTAATACATTTTTCAATATAGACCATACAAATATCCCTCCTTTCTTTCTGGTCCTCAGAAATTGTTTCCAATTAATTGTTACATTAGTGAATCTCAAATGTATCCAACTAATCTCTGTGGAACAGAAAGATTAATTGCTCCCCTTTCAATCTGCAACAAAGTGATTTTACTGACTATGCAGTTATATACAATAAAATGCACATTTAAAACTGTAAGATAACATTGCAATGTCCATGTTTCAAAGATTTTTGCTGTGTGGCAACAGAGTCGCAATTTTAATCCATTTTAACACCGAGTTTGGTTAACTAATTCAGCTGGGACACGTTGGAATTTTTACTCACAGAAATTAGTTTTAACAGTGTGTATATAGTTGAGGTGTTTGTGCCCTCTTTTCCATAGCAGGAAAAGTCATTTGCACATTTATTGCTTATTAATATATATGGCCATGTATTTATTTTAGAAGTATGGAGCAACTTTACCCCTTTCGTCGTCCATGCAGAAATTGTACTGGTCAGTAAGGCTCCCAGCTCTGGTAGCTGAATCCCTTTTTTTAGCCTTATCCGGAGAGCCAAGTCCAGTTCCACGTGGGTTTGCGGGGGGCTTGTATGGTCAAAGAGGGGTCTGTATATCTGCTGGCACTGCTCAATACGCATTCTCCGCCTCACATCACCATTGGCGGCTTCCTCAGTTAGTGAATGTCCTGGGTGTCCCGAGGCTCTTTTTTATTTCACATTTTTGTGGTGCACGCATGTGCTCATCTGCTGCGTTTCAAGCCTCATTTTAGTGATGGTTGTCTCATATGCAGCTTTGGTTTCTATCCACTTTATTATTCTGAGACTACAGCCAACACCTGAGTCCATTTTTGAATCATCTGGATCCTTAGCACATACGTATTAAAGTGTCTGTACTTGCATGGACTTACTTCAAGTTGTTATTTGTAATTCCTTGCTATACAGACTCATTATATACCACATATATCCTCTTAATAAAGGCTAATTAGTTTCATTACTTATATAAAACCGGATCACCTCTTATAGACATTAGTTCATCAATAGTTCATATATGAGTTAATATAGATCATTACATTCTCTATTCTATAACTGGGTACCTTCATTTTATTTATATTTATATATTGTATTATTTTAATATATTATATTCATATTCTTCATATACATATATATATATATATATATACTGTACATAAAATATCACTCATATCAGTACTGTTTATACACATCTTTATTATTTAATATTTCCTAAACCACAATCCTATATATAGTTATTGTTTTTTTTCCTTCACAGAATTTTTATCTATATACTTATAAATCTCACTCGGCATCCACCCGAGAGATCATACTAAGAAAATTTTGACTGCCTCCATAATATACCCTACCATTTTTACTAAGTAATCTCCCACATAATCTACAAAGGAGAGGTATTGGTGAGAGCAAAAGTATATCTAAAATGACCCCTTCCTCTTTTATACTTAACACCTGACCTTCCACTCTGGATGGCTCGGATGGACATCCGATGTCATCCAGAATGTATGCCAAGTGAAAATTAGCATGAGGTGTATATAATACATACACATATGATGAAAGTCTTTCTACCACATATACAGTATGTACCCCAAAGATTCGTTCTTCTTAATGGCTGTTAGGAACTTCCATCGTCTCTTTACTGATAATAAGGAGACTATGTTAAATATTGTTAAGTTCCACTGTGTCATTAAGTCCATTCGGAAACATTGTATTTAGATGGAAGATCCAAAATGCTTCTCTTCGACACAAATGGCTGAACCTGTCTCCCCATCTACTTGTGAGTTTAATCTGTTCAATTCCTTTGATTTTAATATTATTAGGTGTGGGGTTAGGACAGTGTGCAGTGTGGCTGGAGAGAGGGTGTGTTTTTATACCTTTATTGATGTTCCTCCAATGTTCCATGAACCTTATATTTAGTGTACGTGTAGTACAACCTACATACTGCTTTCCACAGCTACACTGTACAATGTATACAACATATGTCGACCTGCAATTAATAAATTGTTTAATTTGGAAAACTTTACCACTTAGATTAGATGTGAAATCAATTTATTTTTTGTTTGTATTTACATGTGTTACATGCCGTTATTCCACACCTATGAAACCCTTTGGGTCTAATGGGAAGCCATATGTTTTCGATTGTGGGGTGTTCATACTTCCGTTTGAAGTAGCTGGAAACTAATTTTGATTTTAAATTCTCAGATTTTCTGAAGATTATTGTTCCATTTAGATCTACCACCTCCTTTAATATCCTGTCTATTTTTAAAAGTTCTGAGTTTTTCTTAATTATTCTTTTAATTTCATAGGCACAGCTGTTGTATTTTGTCGTAAAAAGTGCTGATCTCCCCTCCTCCAAGTTTGCTCTTTCTTACTCTTTCCTGGTCTTCCATTCTATAGCCAAAACGTTCCCTCTGTCTAATTTCCTAACTTCTTTCATGGCATTTTGTTTAATGCCCCATGGATATCCTTGCTCCCAAAATGATTCGAACATAGTTTGGGTCTATTTTTCAAATAGTTCTTCTGTTGAGTAGTCCCGCTTAAGTCTGATAAGCTGTCCCTTTGGCATATTATCCTTCCAACTTTTTGCATGCAAGCTCCTATAATCGAGATACCTACTCTGATCCACTTGGTTTATATATGTGGCAGTTTACAATCTATTCCCCTCTACTAAGTAATCAGTAGATTATTCTTATCTTTACTTGATGTAGATGTGAATTTAAGACAGTATTTATTATTATTAATGTATGTGAGAAATAAATCAATAGACTGCCCCACACTAATTCCTCCTCAAATTGACCCAAATATAGGTTTGCGAAGCTCGGGGTGAACCTTGTCCCCATAGCGGTCCCCCGTGTTTGTAGATAAGTAAAGTTATCAAACAAAAAACAATTGTGTTCTAAAATACATTTTATCGATTTTAATATGAAGCCACGTAGGGAGTCTGTCATATCCATATCTTTATCTCGATAGTGTTTTGTTGCTTTAATAACCAATTCATGTGGAATGTTTGAGTATAGCGCTTCTACATCACATGTCAACAGAGTGTACTTTTGTATCCACTCTATTGATTTAATAAGATTTAGGAAATGTTTAGTGTCTTTGACATATGATTTGAGACTCCCCACGTAACTTTGTAAGTAAAAATCAACAAAAAATGGCAAATTATTTGTTAGTGACCCAACACCCGAAATTAAAGGGTGACCGGGAGGTGATTGGAGTGATTTATGAAGTTTAGGTAGATAATAAAAGGTGGGTGTGACTGGGTGTAAATTATACAAAAAGTGAAAGGTTTCCTTGGAGATTGCACCATCACAGAGGGCTATATCCATTAAATCTCTAAGGTCTTTCTGATATAGGGTAGTGGGATCACGTTCCAACTTGATGTAAAAGTTTTTGTTTAATTGGCTCTGTGCCTCACATATATAATCAGCTATGTCAATGTTCACGATCCCACCACCCTTATCTGCAGGTTTAATAATTATTTCCTTATCAGATTAGAGTATTTTTCAGAGCTTTTCTTTCTCCCTTACTTAAATTATCTTTACATTTCCTCTTCTTTGCCTTTTCACACATTCATTTAAATTGTTCTAAAGTACTGTTATAGAAGTCCTCAATGTATGGTCCCTTGTATTGTAGTGGATAAAACTCAGATTTTGTTTTGAATCTGTTCACTCTTCTCGTATCGTATATTTTTTCAGGTTCCCTTTGTTGGTCGGAATTTTCCTCAAGAGACTCCAACATTCTTAGAGCTTCCTGATCCTCACCATCCAAAATTATCAGGGTTCCTGACATTTTGTATTTTTTCATTGCTTTTAAAGCAAAATACATTTTTCTGCTTAATCTTCTTGTATATTTATTTAAAACCACAAAAAGAGTAAACAGACTCTGCTTGGTTACGGGTGCAAAATTTAAACCCTTTTCCAGAAGTAACATTTGATCCTTGCTGAGTTTTTTGTAAGATAAATTAAAGATACCTTTACCTGTTCCCTCCTCTTTTACCTGACACAGATACTTTTTGTGGGATTTCCGCCTACCTCCTTTCGATCCCCTTGTTCTTTTTCTCTTATCCTTTTGGTCTGTCCCATTTTGTTTTCTCAGGATATGAGATTGCGCCTCTCTAAAAAAGGAAGATTACCAGGTGATTGTAGGTCTTCATCAGTTTCAGATTTTCTATATCTGAATCTGTTCCATAGTTGCTTGTCTATTGGGCTATGATCATATTCTGGGGTTTGTTCAAGGGCTTCATATCTATTGTGAGTAGTGAAAGTTCTAGGTTTATGCTCCCAATGTTCTGATCTCTTTTGGCCATAAGTCTGGAACCCTTTCCCTTGTCCTTTTTTCTTATTTTCCCTGCTATGGAATAGAGGACACAAACACCTAAACAATATACATGCTGTTAAAACTCAATTCTGTGAGTAAAAATTCCAATGTGCCCCAGCTGAATTAGTTAACTAAACTCGGTGTTAAAATGGATTAAAATAGTGACTCTGTTACCACACAGCAAAAATCTTTGAAACATGGACATTGCAATGTTATCTTAAAGTTTTAAATGTGCATAGTTAGTAAAATTACTTTGTTGCAGATTGAAAGGGAAGCAATTAATCTTTTTGTTCCACAGAGATTAGTTGGATACATTTTAGATCCACTAAGGTAGCAATTAATTGGAAACAATATCTGAGGAACAGAAAGAGGGATATTTGTATGGTCTATATAGAAAATTGTATAAATAGAAAATTAGTGTTTTAAATTATACTGCTGATTTGAAGGTTTTTTTTTTAACTTCATTTTATCTATGGTATTAAAAAAATGAAGTAAAAATAAAAATAAAAATATCTTCATATATATATATATATATATATATATATATATATATATACAGAGTGTCATTCAATACTTGTTACAAGCTATCATCAATAGAATCAAATGTTTCCCTTAGGTCTCCAACTGAGAGTTTATTTTGCTACATATAGTCTTAGTCAACGTGCACTTTTTACTGCATTGCTGCTTTATCAAGGCTGAACCCCTTGGTTAAGCTGTAAACTAGTGAAACATGCACATCAGCAGCGTGTCTGGTCTATATGTCTTAACGAAATGTATCTTTGTTGGCGCACATGATATATTTAAAAATTTACTTTTAATAAGTCCGTTAAAATTGTCCAAATGGACAATTTTAAAGGATTTATTAAAAGTTAATGTTTAAATATATCATGTGCACAAGCAAAGAGCAATTCTTTCCCTTCTTTTTTCTGTACAACTTGTCTCTGGTAGCAACCCCGAGCATCTAGTAATAAGTGAATGATCTTTTGACGGCTATAACTCGGGGTTTCCCTTTCAAGTTAATACTAACAATTATTTAGCTGGTGCAGAGCACATCCCATCCCCCCATCCCTTTTATGCTCCAATGAAATGTATACAATGTTGAAGTATGCTATGCAATGGGCTTACATAAATATCTGAATAGGGAGCCAGTGGCGCACCCAAGGGGGGTTTCCGAGTACCCAGAAACCCCCCTCCACTAAAAAAAAAAAAAATTTTTTTTTTTAGCTGCATGAGTATTATTAATGACTGTCTAGCGTCCTCTGCAGCCTGCTGTCTTCCTGGTGGCACTTGCAAGTGCAATAAAAGTTTACATTATTTTAATTATAGTACATATGTATCCATGTGCATACATATATACACATGTATATACATACATACATACATATAAACACACACACACACACACACACACATATGATATATATTTATACATGTGTATATATATATGTGTACTGTATGTGTGTGTATATATATATATATATATATATACATGCATGTTTAATATGCTATGTATATGTGTATATGTATGTGTGTGTGTGTATGTATATGTATATATATATATGTGTAGATATATGTATATATATATATATATATATATATATATACACACACACACACACACACACACACACACACTAGTTTTACGGACCCAGCATATACTGGGTCACCTCAGTCCCCACCCCCGTGATTGGCTCTGCCCAGTTCTGGAAACCCCCCCATGCAAATCCTGCGTTTGCCACTGGGAGCAGCTCAAAAACATAGCAGCACATATGAACATTCAGTAACATATTATATCTGCAGCTAATCCTTTCATCTTAGTACTGAAATTACAATATTTTAAAACCTCATAATATAAGTAGCAAAATAAACTCAGTTGGAGAACTAATGGAAACATTAGATTATATTGAAGTTAGCTTGTAATAAATACTGAATGAGACTCAATAATGCTGTATACATTTTACTGTCCCAGACACAAACTGCTGCTGCACATTCGAAAAATACTCAAATGTTATTTTGAATTAGCTGTTACAATATAGCTAGAACCGATTAACATCTATGATACACAGACACCTCTCCCATATAGCTTGAAAAGTCCAGCTACTTTGTTTATATAAATTAATGGAGGAATTGGTTTTTTTTCATGTAATTTCAATGAGGACTAACTTCTATATTTTACTGTGTTTGCCCAGCATGGGAAAATCTTTTAAAGATGTTTCTTTAAAAGTAAGTTTTTAAATAAACGTTTATTTTTGCACACCTGTCAAATACAACCACATTCTCTTCTCTTCATATATTTGGACTCCCTTTTGGTTGTCAAGGTTGCACCCCTGCAATTAACATTATCTATTATTAAATCTAGAAGGGTGAAAATACATTTACCAAAATGCATGTGTGCAGATACATTATTTGTTCCTCCTTATTCCTGATTTTTATACTTACAACAGGACAAAAGTACAATAAAGTGCAGATTTACTTAAAAAAGGGAAAATAGCATGAATTGTCTCAATAGGTACAAAATGATCTGCAGATCTAATAAATAATCTAAAATGAATTAAGCTAACTGACAAAGTCTATCAGCTAATAGAATTGTAAATATAAAGTACAATATAAGAAGTTTGAAACATATATAAACATAGACTTTTGTATTATGAAGACGTTTGAAATAACATCACTTATTCAGATATCTAGAATTAGCAGGATTATATGAGTACAGTAAATGGAAAAGAAAAAGCTTCAGTTTGTAGCAAACATAGCACATGTCATTTTTACCTTACATAACGAAAAAAGCAAAAATAATAAAACACACTTACCTGAAATTCCTCACATTGTCTTTGTCAGACTTACAGGAGAAATACAGGGTGTCCCTTAAGTCTAGACACAGAGTTATTGGTTCAAGTTCACGTGAAATTAGCAAAACGTATCAACCTTTGCATCACAAATGATGGAAATCATATTGAAGATCTTATTTGTTAATATCAAATAATAGCGTTGCACAAGTAGTGAGGACTCCTGAACAATCGGTAAGGGACTCTGTAGGAGAGGAATAGGCATGGCAGACAGCCTCATAAAGGGCTAGAAGCAGCTCCCTATCCTCTCCAAGACACCGACTGACCCCTAGCTGCCCTGCGTGCCGCAGTGCGCTTTTAACATAAGCGACATCACGCACATCGGGACGTCGGGAAGGACAGTCTGTCCGGAGTCCTCACTACTTGTTTGTAGCCACCCTCCCACTACACACCTCCAGCAGTCCTCAGGGGTACCCCTAACCAACACAATTTGGATACCACCTGCAGACCTCGACTAACCTGTTTAAAACAAAGGACATTAGTTTCAATTGGCTCTGAACAGCATTACCACAGGACACTATAAATACAGAGAGGTGGGATGCCAACCCCTGTATGGACTTTTAGCACTCACAATTAGAGTATACTATTTTTCACTGACATTACCTATTCTCATTAATATTTATGTTTTTTTCATATTACAATTGGCAATTAATACTGTCAGCTTTTCATTTTCACCATATGTGTGATTAACGCATTATTCTTAATTAAAAGTAATTTATTTCACATTATTATAACTTTTTTTTTACTACAATAAATTGCATTATTCAGATCTCACCCATATCTCAGGCACAATATCAGGTCTTTTTACCCTACTCAGATTTTGAAGCTCATAGGGGTTAGCTTCCTCTGATAAGTGCTGCCAAAAACATTATACACCTGTGTTGTTGAGCGCAAGTGTACCCCTTTCATAGAGAAAGAAAACTCTTAGCTAGCACCTAAGTATATGGATTGAAAAAAAAAGGACTGCAACATAGAGATATCTGTGCCTGGGAAACCAAACCATCTGAGTGTTTAAAAATGATGCCAGGTTACCATGTCAAAAACCTTTCCAATATCTTAGGATAGCAGGACACCAGGGTAAAGTTACCAGACAATTAAAAATAATAATGCAAGAGTCAGGACTTTGCAAACATTCATCATGGAGTGCCACCCCCAAACAAAACCAGTCTGATCATTGTGAACTGTGTCAGGTACAACAAATGTTAGCCAATGTGCCAATATTTTTGTGATAGTTTTATAGTGTGAGTTCAGTAACGAGAGTCTGTATGAGGATAGAAAATCCAGAAATCTTCCGGCCTATTTTAGCTAAGATCTTAAAAAGTGTGAGATTGAAATATAGGGGAATGGAACCACTTTTCACTATGGCATTATAAAATGTGGTTAAGAAATATAGGTGTAAGTTTAACTCTAAGGATTTTATAGAATTCCCCGATAAGTCCATAAGGACCCCGGGCTTTAGCCATCTTAAATGAGGTAATAACCTACCCAATTTTTTCCTCAGTTATGGGACCTAGCATGGTATCCACTTGTGAAGATGTGATTTAGGGTAGCATTATGGAACTCCAGAGATCACTTTATACAAGGTTTGGAATATCTTCTGATGAAGCTGCCTGACCTAGCCCAGGGAAACGCATTAAGGACATTAACTGACATTGCTATCACTCACTTCCACCTAAAGGAGGATCCGGATATGGACTTTTTCTGATCATCATTGTGGACAGCTATCTCCATTATGCACCACTGCACTTCAGCAGCATCTATGTGGAAACCCAGTGATTATTCCTACACAAAAATCTCAGGCTGCATACCTAGAGGCTAGTGATGTGCACCGGAAATTTTTCGGGTTTTGTGTTTTGGTTTTGGATTGGGTTCCGCGGCCGTGTTTGGATTCGGACGCATTTTGGCAAAACCTCCCTGAAAATTTTTTGTCGGATTCGGGTGTGTTTTGGATTCGGGTGTTTTTTTGCAAACAACCCTCAAAAACATCTTAAATCATAGAATTTGGGGGTCATTTTGATCCCATAGTATTATTAACCTGAATAACCATAATTTACACTCATTTCCTGTCTATTCTGAACACCTCACACCTCACAATATTATTTTTAGTCCTAAAATTTGCACCAAGGTCGCTGGATGACTAAGCTAAGCGACCCAAGTGGCCGACACAAACACCTGGCTCATCCTCTTTTGTTTCTGACCATCCATCTAAACGGCACCGTTGCCTCCAGGGATCCATTCCTTATTACAGTGGAGGACTTCTCTACTCATACCGCAGACTTACTGTGGTCATCATACGGTGCCAGTTAACACAACCCGGTGGTTATCACCAGCTACGGGCAGCGCTTCGATCCTTAGCACCACTGCACTGACGGTTTTGGCCGGCACCACAGCACAGCATACCGTCCGCAAGTAGCGGTTACAGTGGCCATTCCATCAGGTGTCCTGGATCTGGCCGACACAACCCGGCGGCTAATACTGGTTACGGGCAGCACTTCAATCCCCAGCACCACTGCACTGACGGCTTCGGCTGGTGCCACAGCACAGCATACCGCCCGCAAGTAGCGGTTACAGTGGCCATCCAATCCGGTTTCCTAGATTCACAATCCCTTGCATATAGGGCTATACAAGGATTTCCACCAGCCCTAGAGAATACACAGGTAATTACCCTGCATCTTCAACCGGATTGATATACAAGGAACAAGCCCGTGTAATTAATTCCACACAATTTCTCTATTTATTTACTGTGGGCCTGTACAGGACTTCACCGGGGACGCTCGGTGACATCAACCCCCAGGAGAGGTAATATCATATATTATCCATCATATATTTGACTGCCGGGCTCCTATCCGTTTATAATATTGGAAAAGGGGCTGCTCTATTTACATATGAATACGTTTATTCTCTTAACCAACTGAGTGAACAATCCCTGGAGACATAAACTGTAACTATTTAGTTACAATTGCTGCTACAAAGTATCATCATTATACTCTGAATGAGGTGAACATTAATTCCTTTTGATACTGTGTGCCTATAGATTGGTGTGTTTAGTATAGACATTTTATGTTTTTTAATGCAATGTTTATTCATTATTGATATATTGAATATAACAATAAAAACTTTTTTATTAATCATTCTTGTCAACTCTCCACACAATTTTTACCCATCTGCAGTACCCCAAGCGCAGCCATTTCTCCTTTGTCCATATTTGTTCCCTAAAAGCACACGGTACAGTGTCTTTCCGGCAGCGCTCAGGTGCTACTGCACATTGGTAAATTAACTACTCAGGCGCTTTGGCAGTTTTTTAGTAGTCTGGCCCATCTAGGAGTGGCACTGCAGTGTCAGACAGGATGGCAGATTAAAAAAATTGTCCCAAACAGCACATGATGCAAAGAGAAAAAGAGGCGCAATGAGGTAGCTGTGTGACTAAGCTAAGCGACCCAAGTGGCTGACACAAACACCTGGCCCATCTAGGAGTGGCACTGCAGTGTCAGACAGGATAGAACTTCAAAAAAATAGTCCCCAAACAGCACATGATGCAAAGAAAAAAAGAGGTGAAATGAGGTAGCTGTGTGACTAAGCTAAGCGACCCAAGTGGCCGACACAAACACCTGGCCCATCTAGGAGTGGCACTGCAGTGTCAGACAGGATGGCAGATTAAAAAAATTGTCCCCAAACAGCACATGATGCAAAGAGAAAAAGAGGCGCAATGAGGTAGCTGTGTGACTAAGCTAAGCGACCCAAGTGACTGACACAAACACCTGGCCCATCTAGGAGTGGCACTGCAGTGTCAGACAGGAAGGAACTTCAAAAAAATAGTCCCCAAACAGCACATGATGCAAAGAGAAAAAGAGGTGAAATGAGGTAGCTGTGTGACTAAGCTAAGCGACCCAAGTGGCCGACACAAACACCTGGCCCATCTAGGAGTGGCACTGCAGTGTCAGACAGGATGGCAGATTAAAAAAATTGTCCCCAAACAGCACATGATGCAAAGAGAAAAAGAGGCGCAATGAGGTAGCTGTGTGACTAAGCTAAGCGACCCAAGTGACTGACACAAACACCTGGCCCATCTAGGAGTGGCACTGCAGTGTCAGACAGGATGGCAGATTAAAAAAATAGTCCCCAAACAGCACATGATTAAAAGAAAAAAAGAGGCGCGATGAGGTAGCTGTGTGACTAAGCTAAGCGATCCAAGTGGCCGACACAAACACCTGGCCCATCTAGGAGTGGCACTGCAGTGTCAGACAGGATGGCACTTCAAAAAAATAGTCCCCAAACAGCACATGATGCTAAGAAAAAAAGAGGCGCAATGAGGTAGCTGTGTGACTAAGCTAAGCGACCCAAGTGGCCGACACAAACACCTGGTCCATCTAGGAGTGGCAATGCAGTGTCAGACAGGATAGCACTTCAAAAAAATAGTCCCCAAACAGCACATGATGCAAAGAAAAATCAAAGAAAAAAGAGGTGCAAGATGGAATTGTCCTTGGGCCCTCCCACCCACCCGTATGTTGTATAAACAGGACATGCACACTTTAACAAACCCATCATTTCAGCGACAGGGTCTGCCCCACAACTGTGACTGAAATGACTGGTTGGTTTGGGCCGCCACCAAAAAAAAAGCAATCAATCTCTCCTTGCACAAACTGGCTCTACAGAGGCAAGATGTCCACCTCCTCCTCATCCTCCGATTCCTCGCCCCTTTCACTGTGTACATCCCCCTCCTCACAGATTATTAATTCGTCCCCACTGGAATCCACCATCTCAGGTCCCTGTGTACTTTCTGGAGGCAATTGCTGGTGAATGTCTCCACGGAGGAATTGATTATAATTCATTTTGATGAACATCATCTTCTCCACATTTTCTGGAAGTAACCTCATACGCCGATTGCTGACAAGGTGAGCGGCTGCACTAAACACTCTTTTGGAGTACACACTGGAGGGGGGGCAACTTAGGTAAAATAAAGCCAGTTTGTGCAAGGGTCTCCAAATTGCCTCTTTTTCCTGCCAGTATACGTACGGACTTTCTGACGTGCCTACTTGCATGCGGTCACTCAGATAATCCTCCACCTTTATTTCAATGGTGACAGAATCATATGCAGTGACAATAGACAACATGTCAGTAATCGTTGGCAGGTCCTTCACTCCGGACCAGATGTCAGCACTTGCTCCAGACTGCCCTGCATCACCGCCAGCCTGTGGGCTCGGAATTCTTAGCCTTTTCCTCGCAGCCCCAGTTGTGGGAGAATGTGAAGGAGGAGCTGTTGACGGGTCACGTTCCGCTTGACTTGACAATTTTCTCACCAGCAGGTCTTTGAACCTCTGCAGACTTGTGTCTGCCGGAAAGAGAGATACAACGTAGGTTTTAAATCTAGGATCGAGCACGGTGGCCAAAATGTAGTGCTCTGATTTCAACAGATTGACCACCCGTAAATCCTGTTTAGAGAATTAAGGGCTCCATCCACAAGTCCCACATGCCTAGTGGAATCGCTCTGTTTTAGCTCCTCCTTCAATCTCTCCAGCTTCTTCAGCAAAAGCCTGATGATGGGAATGACCTGACTCAGGCTGGCAGTGTCTGAACTGACTTCACGTGTGGCAAGTTCAAAGGGTTGCAGAACCTTGCACAATGTTGAAATCATTCTACACTGTGCTTGAGTCAGGTGCATTCCCCCTCCTTTGCCTATATCATAGGTAGCTGTATAGGCTTGAATGGCCTTTTGCTGCTCCTCCATCCTCTGAAGCATAAAGAGGGTTAAATTCCACCTCGTTACCACCTCATGCTTCAGATGATGGCAGGGCAGGTTCAGGAGCGTTTGCTGGTGCTCCAGTCTTCGGCACGTGGTGGCTGAATGCCGAAAGTGGCCCGCAATTCTTCGTGCCACCGACAGCATCTCTTGCATGCCCCTGTCATTTTTAAATAATTCTGCACCACCAAATTCAATGTATGTGCAAAACATGGGACGTGCTGGAATTTGCCCAGATGTAATGCACACACAATATTGGTGGCATTGTCCGATGTCACAAATCCCCAGGAGAGTTCAATTGGGGTAAGCCATTCTGCAATGATGTTCCTCAGTTTCCGTATGAGGTTGTCAGCTGTGTGCCTTTTATGGAAAGCGGTGATACAAAGCATAGCCTGCCTAGGAACGAGTTGGCATTTGCGAGATGCTGCTACTGGTGCCGCCGCTGCTATTCTTGCTGCAGGAGGCAATACATCTACCCAGTGGGCTGTCACAGTCATATAGTCCTGAGTCTGCCCTGGTCCACTTGTCCACATGTCCGTGGTTAAGTGGACATTGGGTACAACTGCATTTTTTAGGACACTGGTGACTCTTTTTCTGAGGTCTGTGTACATTTTCGGTATCGCCTGCCTATAGAAATGGAACCTAGATGGTATTCGGTACCAGGGACACAGTACCTCAATCAATTTCTGTATTTCCCTGTGAATTAACGATGGATACCGGAAACACGTTTCTCACCTCCCAGGCTGCCAAGGCCTGAGTAATCCGCTTTGCAGCAGGATGACTGCTGTGATATTTCATCTTCCTTGCAAAGGACTGTTGGACAGTCAATTGCTTACTGGAAGTAGTACAAGTGGTCCTCCAACTTCCCCTCTGGGATGACCATCGACTCCCAGCAGCAACAACAGCAGCGCCAGCAGCAGTAGGCGTTACACTCAAGGATGCATCGGAGGAATCCCAGGCAGGAGAGGATTCGTCAGACTTGACAGTGACATGGCCTGCAGGACTATTAGCTTTCCTGTCTAAGGAGGAAATTGACACTGAGGGAGTTGGTGGTGTGGTTTGCAGGAGCTTGGTTACAAGAGGAAGGGATTTAGTTGGAAGTGGACTGCTTCCGCTGTCACCCAAAGTTTTTGAACTTGTCAATGACTTCTAATGAATGCGCTCCAAGTGACGTAAAAGGGAGGATTTTCCTAGGTGGTTAACGTCCTTACACCTACTTATTACAGCTTGACAAAGGCAACACACGGCTTGACACCAGTTGTCCGCATTTCTGTTGAAATAATTCCACACCGAAGAGGTGATTTTTTTTGTATTTTGACCAGGCATGTCAATGGCCATATTCGTCCCACGGACAACAGTTGTCTCCCCGGGTGCCTGACTTAAACTAACCACCTCACCATCAGAATCCTCCTTGTCAATTTCCTCCCCAGCGCTAGCAACACCCATATCCTCATCCTGGTGTACTTCAACAGTGACATCTTCAATTTGACTATCAGGAAATTGACTGCGGGTGCTCCTTCCAGCACTTGCAGGGGGCGTGCAAATAGTGGAAGGTGCCACCTCTTCCCGTCCAGTGTTGGGAAGGTCAGGCATCGCAACCACACAATTGGACTCTCTTTGGGAATTTGTGATTTAGAAGAACGCACAGTTCTTTGCTGTGCTTTTTCCATCTTAACTCTTTTAAGTTTTCTAGCAGGAGGATGAGTGCTTCCATCCTCATGTGAAGTTGAACCACTAGCCATGAACATAGGCCAGGCCCTCAGCCATTCCTTACCACTCCGTGTCGTAAATGGCACATTGGCAAGTTTACGCTTCTCCTCAGACGATTTTGATTTAGATTTTTGAGTCATTTTACTGAGCTTTATTTTTTGGGATTTTACATGCTCTCTACTATGACATTGGGCATCGGCCTTTGCAGAAGACGTTGATGGCATTTCATTATCTCGGCCATGGCTAGTGGCAGCAGCTTCAGCACGAGGTGGAAGTGTATCTTGATCTTTCCCTATTTTACCCTCCACATTTTTGTTCTCCATTTTTTAATGTGTGGAATTATATGCCAGTAAAATATCAATAGCAATGGTCTATTACTATATATACTGCGCACAACTGAAATGCAACACAGGTATGAATGGATAGTATACTTGACGACACAGAGGTAGGTAGAGCAGTGGTCTACTGTACCGTACTGCTATATATTATATACTGGTGGTCAGCAAACTGTGCAAAATTGAAATGCACCACAGGTATGGATGGATAGTATACTTGACGACACAGAGGTAGGTAGAACAGTGGCCTACTGTACCGTACTGCTATATATTATATACTGGTGGTCAGCAAACTGTGCAAAACTGAAATGCACCACAGGTATGGATGGATAGTATACTTGACGACACAGAGGTAGGTAGAATAGTGGCCTAATGTACCGTACTGCTATATATTATATACTGGTGGTCAGCAAACTGCAAAACTGAAATGCACCACAGGTATGGATGGATAGTGTACTTGACGACACAGAGGTAGGTTGAGCAGTGACCTTCTGTACCGTACTGCTATATATTATATACTGGTGGTCAGCAAACTGTGCAAAACTGAAATGCACCACAGGTATGGATGGGATAGTATACTTGACGACACAGATGTAGAGCAGTGGACTACTGTACCGTACTGCTATATATATAGTTATACTGGTGGTCAGCAAAATTTTGCAATGTCCTCCTACTATATACTACAATGCAGCACAGATATGGAGCATTTTTCAGGCAGAGAACGTATAATACTGGTTGTCACTGGTCAGCAAAACTCTGCACTGTCCTCCTACTATATAATACTGCTGGTCCCCAGTCCCCACAATAAAGCAATTAGCACACTGAGCACAGATATTTGCAGCACACTGAGCACAGATATGGAGCATTTTTCAGGCAGAGAACATAGATATTTGCACTTGCAGCACACTGAGCACAGATATTTGCAGCACACTGAGCACAGATATTTGCAGCACACTGAGCACAGATATTTGCAGCCCACTGAACATAGAAACTGAGAGGACGCCAGCCTCGTCCTCTCACGGTCATCTCCAATGCACGAGTCAAAAATGGCGGCAACGCGCGGCTCCTTATATAGAATGTTAATCTCGCGAGAATCCGACTGTGGGATGATGACATTCGGGCGCGCTCGGGTTAACCGAGCAAGGTGTATGGATCCGAGTTGCTCGGACCCGTGCAAAAAAAGGTGAAGTTCGGGCGGGTTCGGATCCCGAGGATCCGAACCCACTCATCACTACTAGAGACTGTGTTGAGCGCTGCCTCACCATGGATTGAGTAATACTAGTAGCTTTTATTTACTTATAAACTGGGGAGTTTCAAATTACCTCAAAAAAAGTCTGGGATCCCAACCTGTGGAATATATTATATTGTAATTATCACTATCTACTGATGGTCTTTCGATTCTCAGATATTCACTTTTTAAATTTACAGTGTTTTAATGTTTCTAATTTAATATCATCTGTCCTATGCATTTATTTTAGATTAACAGCACAGCTCTGGTCATCTAAAATTACTTTTGTATTACTATTGGGGCTTGACAACCCCTTCCAGCTGCTTTTTTGACAGTGTGTTGGGTTTATCACTAATTTTATTTGCTAAGGTCTGGAATAAGACCTGGCAAATAAAGTTTGTCATAGCAGCCAGTGAGAGTGCATAGTATACTATGTAGCTCACCATCATCATCAAATAAAGCAGTGATGGCTCTAAAAATAAGAGAAAGCATTTTTAAAGTGATAAAAATAGTATCCAGAGGAGGTGGTATGCTTAGTCACATACTGCACTTCTAAAGTATAAAACAAGGCCAATTTTTATGGTACATACATTTTTATTTCTGGGTCAGTTGTTGCTGAAATAGTTGGAAAGAGCTGGAGAGGTAGTATCTTGTCTGATTGGCTAAATAAGAATTGAACTTGTTATGACTAATTAATAAAGAGGGGAGCAAAGCTGAGCCAGGTAATTATAGACCAGTTAGTCTTACATCTATAGTGTGGAAAGTATTGGAAGGTATTCTAAGGGACAGTATTCAAAAGATCCTTGAAGCAAATTAGGTCATTTGTGAAGGACAGATTATGTCAGACCAACTTACTTGGCTTTTATGAAACAGTAAGTGCGAACTTGGACCAGGGAAAGGAGGTGGATGTAATCTTTTTAGACTTTGCCAAAGCTTTTGACACTGTACCACACATGCATCTTATCTATAAGCTACAAGAAATAGGGCTAGGGAGCACAATATGCACTTGGGTCAGTAATTGGTGATTGGTTAGATAATAGGGAGCAGCGCATTGTGGTCAATGAATCTTTTTCAAATTGGACTTAAGTTCTAAGTGGGATGCCACAAGGGTCTGTACTTGGACCACTTTTGTTCAACATTTTCATCAACGACCTTTCAGTAGGTCTAGAGAGCATGGTATCAATTTTTGCAGACGATACTAAATTGTGTGAGGTTATAAATATGGAGGGGGATGCTGAGTCTCTTCAGAATTACTTAACTAAACTGGAAACATGGGCAGCAAAATGGAGAATGTTATTCAACACAGACAAGGGTAAGGTAATGCCCTATGGGGGCAAGACCAAACATACCACCTACATACTAAATGGGGTAATATTAGGGAATTTTGTACTGGAAAGAGACTTAGGGGTTCATATAGATAACAAACTAAGTAGCAGTACCCAAAGTAGGAGTGCAACAAAGTAGGCTAATAAGATATTAGCATTCATAAAATGGGGAATTGATGCAAGGGACGAGAGTATCACACTACCATTATATAAATCACTAGTGAGGCCTCATCCTGAATACTGTGTGCAATTTTGGGCACCATATTACAAAAAGGATATCCTGGAGCTAGAAAAGGTTCAGAGGCGGGCGACCAAACTAATCAAGGGCAGGGAGACGCTGGAATACGAGGAAAGGCTTGCAAGACTAGGCATGTTTACATTGGAAAAGAGGAGACTAAGAGGGGACATGATCAACATCTGCAAATATATAAGGGGTCAATACAGGGAGCTTGGGAGGGACCTGTTTTCTATAAGATCAGCACAGAGGACACATGGTCACTCGCTTAGGTTTGAGGAGAGGAGTTTCCGCACATTGAGGCGAAAAGGTTTTTTCACAGTAAGGACAATACATGTTTGGAATTCCCTGCCTGAGAGAGTAGTACCTGCGGATTCAGTCAACACCTTTAAAATTGGGTTAGATAAATTCCTATTGGATAAAGGTATTCAGGGTTATGGTGCGTAGGCACGCATTATAGTTAATATAACTAGGCCTAACATAAAAATAACTTGTCCTATAATAAGACTGCATAGGAGACCACAAATAGGTTGAACTTGATGGACAATTGTCTTTTTTCAACCTTAGTTACTATGTTACTATGTTACATTGTTTGACCCTTGAGGACCATTTTAGCAGTCTGCCAGAACAAGATTTGATCAGACTTTTTTTCTGCAAATTATGACTGTACAGTAGCCATGCCAAATAGATGCAGAAAAGAGTGAAACTTTTGAGACATGGATAAGTATGTAGGGAACCTCCACTGCTTATGGGGCCTCGGGTGGTAGCATTTTTAACTGTTAGCCAGACCAGTGCAAAGTTTGAGAGAGTTATGTGTTGGATATCTATGTGGTTAATCAGTGGAATTAGCGTCAAGGAGAACAAAAAGGTAGTCCAAGAAAGATGGAGAACAGTGAGCTGCCGAAAGACACATATATGTACACAGTGTCATATTCCTAGCCCTCCAAAGGTTGGAAAGGTGAAACGGTTCACACATACTGTATAAGATATGTCAAACTGTGGGGAGGTAGAGTGGCTATAAGAGGCTCTGCTGTGGCCCGAAATGGGAGAGCCATATAAATCGGTAACCAGTGTTCTAATATAGCATCTATAACACATTGGGAGCATAAAGAGAGCAGAGAACATACCTTTGGGAGTTGAGAGACACATCTAAAATCAGATACCACCCATTAACATCAGTTGAGTTAGAGTGAATGACATAATCCACTGCTTGCCAATCAAAGATGGCCACACCTCTGGATTTAGAGTTTTAGGAGGAATAAGCTAAAAAATGTAACTGGTACCTAGTCATTTCCACATGTTCATCATCCATGATGTGGGTCTCCTAAAGCAGCGCAATATCAACCACCAGTTTATTAACATAAGTTAAAATCTTTGTTCATTTAATAGGGAGTTAATGCCCCCTACATTAAAGGTACCGATTTTCAAAAGACACATAGTAACATCAGTACAACTGAGAGCAAGGGGATAGTATTTTGGTCCAAAAGAAGAGAGATAATCAGAAGATCCATATCCACTGGAGCAATGACCCTAGATGCAAAAAAGAACCTATAGAAGACTGGTCAGTAAAATTGTATAGAAACTGGGTATAGGGGTAGGCTTGAGCTGGGAGTGGTGAAGGAATATCTAAACAAAATAAAATAAGATAAAAAAAAGGATTGGAGCCCCAGAAATGAATCTGTTGCCAAAGTTATGCCAGGGAAAACCCCAAAACTAGACAGGAAATCCATTGCAGGCAAGGATGAAAAAAGGAAACCTTAGTACCTTTAATTGGATTGGGTAAAATGGCGGTACTGTGTGTAGGTTGATTATTTCATAAGCACCAAACATTTTTTACTCCTTTAAGTAAATAGTTAAACAAATCTGACCCTTTTACCTGCCAATATTTCTCAATGTCTTAATGGTAGATATGTTTATTCCCTCTATTCAGTTGGTTTAGAATTATAGGCTGGCACAGGGAAATTATAAACTAGTAGACTCTTGTTGGGGAGCACTCTAATACACATGAACTGTTGTGGTCAAATGCCCATAACTAGATAAAATAAAATACTTTAATTATTCTCATTAAAAATGATATTGAGGCGTTCAATGAATTCCGATATGTGTTAATCAATAATGATGCAAAAATATAAAGCAAAATATATATATACACAATTCATAATTCAGGAAATGGAACAAGTTAAGGGAACAGGTATAGGCTGGCATCAGCTTCTAGAAAGTCTAACATGTTTCAATAATTATGCAAAGTTTTAATTCTTGAAGTGCAAAAAGAGTTGAGCTAATTTGAGAGCGTATACAGTACAGCATTGATTTTCCACAGCATATGTGCTTCATGATGATGGAAACTTTATTCATTTGCAAATACAATTGTCTTTTTACTGTTTATTACTGTCTTGATTTAATCTACTTAAGGAAATCAAACTACATTTGAAGAATATAAGAATTGTAACATAATTTCAGTTGATGGGCCTCAATTGTACACTATTCATACTGTACTTACAGTATCTTTAACAGTTTTTTGGTAACTGGTACTCACTTAATGGGCCAAACTTATCCTAAGTATGCAAATTGCTGAAAATGCACTGAGTTAAGATGCAGCAATTGGGCTTCTCACTTGTTTAAAAATCAGAGGTGGCATTAGGATAAAGGCACATCTGCAGCAAAAAAAGAAGCTGTGGCCATGTCTGTGTCCAGTTTTGAATCAGGTCCAATGTCTTCTATTAAATCAATGTCTTCTAATAACCTTTAGTTAGAAGTAATTGAGAAGAGACAATAAATCCAGAGGAAAGACCTAATGATTGGTGTGATATTGTAGATCAACATTTATAACGTCAATATGTGTAAAGTCTAGTGATGTTACTTCAAAGAGAAATGCAATGCATCCACAGGCTGAAACGTCTATCACCTGAGGGCCTTAATGAGTAATTTCAAATGGGATGTCTTCTGTAAAAAATCTTTGGCTATCTTCTCTAATATTAATGCCTTGGGAACACAGCAATGTTCCATAATGGCATTTTTTATACCCCACATAATATTATATTGCCTTTGGTTCATTACACTGGTCAACACTATGCCTATAGTCAATATTTTTTCAGACTCCTTAGGGTAATTTGAGGGTGCTGATTCTGAATATGACATTGATTTTTCCAGATTGGCTCTACTTTTTGAGATAATTGTGTACCCCATGAAAAACAGAGCAGAACCATGGTTCCAGACACCACGGCAGGTTAGGAGTCTGGTGGTGGCAGCGTAAACCCGCCCACTGTGCAGTGGGTGGAGTCAGTAACAGGCGGTTACTGATGGTAAGCGGGAATCCCCTATGAGGCCAGGTCCCGTGTGATCTAAACATGGGAACGGGACGCGAAAGCAGTGAGGGCTTTCGTACGGGACCGTCTGGACACAGTGCTGTTGGGTGGCACTTGTCGATTTTTTAAGCCCAGTGTCTCCTGACCGTTGCTGTGTCCTACCCTGACCACTTATTTCACTAATACCTATACAACATTCATGAACTCCACTTCATATTTCTTTGTTATTCAGTCACACTGTCCTTTATTACACTTCAAGATGCTGACATATCTGGGATTTGAACCAATTGCCTTGGGCATTGCAGTCAGACAATCCATTCATTAAACTATCTGCTCTTGCATAGAAAAGTAGATAATTCTAAGCTATAGAGGTCTAGATATTTAAAGCTTACCTTGTATTTTGTGAGAAAATGGTCAGCATTGTGGCTGAGTAGATCTATGTAGTGTGTGGCTGCAGGAGATTGGACGTGTAGCTGAACACTACATAGATCTGCTCCATTGCAATGCTGATTATTATTTTTTGCAAGTTGCTTCCCATAGTGTTCAGAATTATTATGCAGGATCAAATAGCTCAATGAGCAGGGTGTTTGATTAGAATAGAACAGTTTATAGGGTTGAATCCTGGGTGTGGCAGTATATTGAAATATGTTATTTAATAAAGGGTATTGTAATATATTCTATCTAAATAACAATGAGTTCTCCCAAGATAAGTGCATGAATGTGGTACTGTATTATTAAATCCCAAATTTTAACAATTTGTTTCCTTGGTTCATCTAAGCAAAAAAATTGAAGTCATGTCAGATTTATAAAACAAATATTTATTTAAAAAACCACGCTCATACAGTATAAAGCCTGAGAGGCAACATCCTGTCAGCCCGGGTCAAAGATATTAACAGAGAAAAACATGGCAATGCACTAGTTTTATAATATTTGGTTACACCCAATTCTCTTAACACTCCCACTGATCTAATACAAACTAGCAAAATCTTTCTACAATATTATGTTCATAATAGGACAAGATACCAGCTAGAAGCTAGTCAGCCTTATTTTGTGCCAATTACAATTCTCTTACACACAATGAGTCTGCTGATTTCCAAACTCTGTTTAAAGGTACATGTATCTGATAAGTTAACTAATGTCTATATAATGTCTATATAAAGGTCACCCATGTAACAAGGAGGGTTTTGATTTATAATATGATAGATATAGTTATATACCTACAAAATATGTGAGTGTATTGAATTAATAAAATAAATTATATTCCTTATGTACTTAGATAGATAACAGTATATAGAGGATTTGTGTCAAAATCCATTTTCTTGTAGTTGTCTATAAATGTATGTACTATATATATATATATATATAGAGAGAGAGAGAGAGAGAGATAGAGAAAGAGAGAGAAACATAGATACGGCGGCACTCTGGAGACAGATATTCGGTGAAACCAGCGGGTGGTTTATCAACGTTTCGGGGTTCGTAACCCCATCATCAGGACACACATAGAAATCATGGGTGAGAACAGCACCTCCTAGTGCATTAAATGAGATTCATATGTACGGACCTTCACCAAAAACACCACTGGATAAAGCAAATGCCATGTACAGTGGAACACATCCACTTGTAATTCGCTTTGATTTTAGGTTCACACCAGTGGTGCAAGTGGGCGGGTACGGGTGGGTACGGCGTACCCGTAAGAATTTAGCCGTGGGTACGCCGTACCCACACCGACGGGCCGCCGCTCCTCTTCCTTCCCTCCCTCCCCCACGCCACACCGCCGCACACGCCGCAACGCCGCTGATGTGAGGGCAGGAGAGGCAGGAGAGTGCAGCCTGCGCCTCTCGTTCCCCTCAGTCTCCGGTGGGTGTTTCAGTTTACTTCAGCGCCGATCCATGAGCCAATCAGAGCTCGCACCCGCGAGCTCTGATTGGCTCACGGATCGGCGCTGAATTAAACTGAGACACCCGCCGGAGACTGAGGGGAACGAGAGGCGCAGGCTGCACTCTCCTTCCCTCACATGACAGACAGGAGGACAGCGACGGCAGCAGCAGCGGTGAGTAGGGGAGGGGGGCATGTTATACCTGGCACTGGGGGGGCATGTATACCTGGCACTGGGGGCATATCTGGCACAGGGGGGCATATATACCTGGCACTGGGGGATATCTGGCACTGGGGGGGCATGTTATACCTGGCACTGGGGGATATCTGGCACTGGGGGCATATCTGGCACAGGGGGGGTATATATACCTGGCACTGGGGGATATCTGGCACAGGGGGGCATGTATACCTGGCACTGGGGGCATATCTGGCACAGGGGGGCATATATACCTGGCACTGGGGGCATATCTGGCACAGGGGGGCATATATACCTGGCAATGGGGGATATCTGGCACAGGGGGGCATGTATACCTGGCACTGGGGGCATATCTGGCACAGGGGGGCATATATACCTGGCACTGGGGGATATCTGGCACAGGGGGGCATGTATACCTGGCACTGGGGGATATCTGGCACTGGGGGGGCATGTTATACCTGGCACTGGGGGATATCTGGCACTGGGGGGGCATGTTATACCTGGCACTGGGGGATATCTGGCACTGGGGGGGCATGTATACCTGGCACTGGGGGATATCTGGCACTTGGGGGGCATGTATACCTGGCAGTGGGGGATATCTGGCACTGGGGGCATATCTAGCACAGGGGGGCATATATACCTGGCACTGGGGGATATCTGGCACTGGGGGGGCATGGTATACCTGGCACTGGGGGATATCTGGCACTGGGGGGGCATGTATACCTGGCACTGGGGGATATCTGGCACTGGGGGCATATCTGGCACAGGGGGGCATATATACCTGGCACTGGGGGATATCTGGCACAGGGGGGCATCTATACCTGGCACTGGGGGATATCTGGTACTGGGGGCATATCTGGCACTGTAGGGGCATTTCTGTATCTGGCACGGGGGGCAATGTATATCTGACACAGTGGGGGCATTTGTGTATCTAGCACTGTGGGGCAATGTGTATCTGACACTGTGAGGCAATGTATGGCACTCTGGGGGCATTTCTGTATCTGGCACTGTGGGGCAATGTGTATCTGGCACTGTGGGGCAATGTGTATCTGGCACTCTGGGGACATTTGTGTATCTGGCACTGTGGGGCAATGTGCATCTGGCACTGTGGGGCAATGTGTATCTGGCACTCTGGGGACATTTGTGTATCTGGCACTGTGGGGCAATGTGCATCTGGCACTGTGGGGCAATGTGTATCTGGCACTGTGAGGCAATGTGTATCTGACACTCTGGGGACATTTGTGTATCTGGCACTCTGGGGACATTTGTGTATCTGGCACTGTGGGCAATGTGTATCTGGCACTGTGGGGTTATATGTATCTGGCACTGTGGGGCAATGTATATCTAGCACTGTGGGGCAACGTGTATCTGACACTATTGGGGTCATACGTGTATCTGCCCCTCCCCCATATGTGTACCACGCCCCCATTTTCATTGGCCACGCCCCATGTGGAATTTGGCCACACCCATTTTTTTGTGCGCGCGCCTTCGACGCGCGCACACAGTACCCGTAAGACATTTTTTCTACTTGCACCACTGGTTCACACAGATAAATATAGCAGCCCTGACAAATCAGCTCAACAGCTGACTTATTTGTCTCAATGACAGAGGTCATATGACGGAAGAGAAAAATCCAAAAATCGCGTAATACAGTTTTAACACATAGCAGTACATGCCTGACTTCATCAGGAGTTTAAAATCCTTAGTCACCAGATTCTCTATTTATACCCATTATATACACTTAGGCCCTCATTCCGAGTTGTTCGCTCGCAAGGCGATTTTAGCAGTATTGCACACGCTAAGCCGCCGCCTACTGGGAGTGAATCTTAGCTTCTTAAAATTGCGAACGAAAGATTCTCAATATTGCGATTACAAACTTCTTAGCAGTTTCAGAGTAGCTTCAGACTTACTCGGCATCTGCGATCAGTTCAGTGCTTGTCGTTCCTGGTTTGACGTCACAAACACACCCAGCGTTCGCCCAGACACTCCTCCGTTTCTCCAGCCACTCCCGCATTTTTTCTGGAAACGGTAGCGTTTTTTCCCACACGCCCATAAAACGGCCTGTTTCCGCCCAGAAACACCCATTTCCTGTCAATCACACTACGATCGCCTGAGCGATGAAAAAGCCGTGAGTAAAAATACTAACTTCATAGCAAATTTACTTGGCGCAGTCGCAGTGCGGACATTGCGCATGCGCACTAAACGGAAAAACGCTGCGATGCGAAGAAATTTTCAGAGCGAACGACTCGGAATGACCTCCTTAATTGGGAAAGAGGTAACCACCCAGAAACGGCTCAAGTAGACCACATCAGGAATTGGCATTCAGTGGCATCTCACTTACTACAGCGCTGGTGTGAAGGCCTCCTGAGGTCACGGCCCCAGTTTGTGGCTGCATGAATGCTTTGTCCGCGGGCACGGCACCCATTGTCATTGTGTACCCCTGAAGTCCATCTAGTGTGTACCCACCATCTGTGCAGCATGGGCGCCGCCATGACACTTTCGGTCAGCTGACCTGTAACACCCAATCCTGTGCTATGTCTGCACTCATGATTCAAGCATCCAATGCCTGCTGACCAAGGGGTATAAATCCAGAACATCGGCTCAGTCTCATCGCCTTGAACAATGTGTCACATCCAGTGTACAGCGTCTCCTGGCTCCAGTGATTTCCTTGCTCCAGTGTCTCTGTTGAACTACAGCTCCAGCCATCCTGCTCTGCTATAACTCCTTCCACAGTCAGCCTCCACCACTGCATCCAGTAAGAGACTCTCTCCAGGTGCTACTCACTATTCTAACCTGTGTGTGTTGTTTATCTGCGTTCAGCACTGTGCTATTCCATCTGGCACTTAAAACAACCAGCTTGCAAATTACAAACTGTCTCCTGCCTTGGCTTTGCTTGGCTTTGTGGACTTGTGCATATATACAGACTGTGTGAACTTACTGCTGTTGGTTTCCAGACCAATCTCCAGAGTTACTATTGCCTGTATTCACTGTCATCAGCTGTATTACTATCATCTGTATTTTTGATACTGTTAAAATCGACTTCCAAGTTGACCATCAATGTTTGCCATTGGCTTACAGGCCGGTCATCACTGTTATTAATCTCACTGGTTTACAGATAATCATCTGTGACTGTTGTTATACCTGTCAGCTTCCCTGCTCAAACCATCAGTATTGTTATTGTGCTTCAGTGACTGTGTATTCTTTTGTGTGCTAAATAAATATCATTGCGCACATGCACAGGAATTTTCTACAGCCTCTTTGTTTCCTCCACCGCACCACCACTGACCCACTAGTGTCCCCTCCGGGACAGACACAGTTACAGACCTGACAGCCCATTTCCTGTCACAGAATGGAGGTACAAACCAGGAAGTAAATACCTCTTTGTTTAAAAACTGGTCGCAGTCCCCGGACATGCAAGTGCTTAATTGCATGTCACATGACTCCAATGCCGCTCGTGATATGATATCACCACATCAGTTAACTCCGTTTACGTCACATACTGTGTCCTAGATTGTGCGCCCATTCGCACATGCATGGGAATTTGACGCAGTCACAGTGCTGCCTCCTAGTTTTGCCTGACAAACCTAGAACCATTTTTAAAAAAGCAAAAAGTCTGAAGGATTATCTTGCCCCAATCATACATCCACTAACAGTGAAATATTCAGAGACATCTTATACAAGTATGTGGTAGTCTACCTCGATGACATCCTGATCTTTTCCCATGACTTGGCCTCCCATAGCCAACAAGTGAAATATGTTCTTCGACAGAATCATATTTATGGTAAAATGTCCAAGTGTATTTTTGAAACTTCTTCAATGCCCTTCCTAGGGTACATAATTTCTTAGACATTTTAAGAACTTTCATGCATCCAATCGAGACTGTTTATCTTTCAAAACAATAGAACTAGTACAGTTAGGACTCAGAGGGGGTTACCATGAGAACATTCAAGGATAGAGATGTTTTGGATATTCCAATTGAATATGATGTTCCCGAATGGGTTGAATGATAATCATGAAATAACACCATTTTTATAAGGTGTTTTATCTCTTATCTTTTTACATTTTTTATTATTTTGCTTCTATCCATGTTTCCTATATAATTGTATATGTGTTATCTATACATATTTTATGTGGTATTTATCTTCTATAAGAAACTTTTTGATTATTTTAGGGTTTTTCTATTTTTTTACCCAATAGAATTGTTAACATGCAATAATAGACTAATGTCTGCAATAAGGCACTCCATAAAAATGTCCATCACTATTTGGTTCTGTGATGATGGAGCGCTCATCTTTGTGTGTAAAGCAGGTGGCACTGTGACCGCTTCAAACTCCTGTGCATGTGCAATTGGGCACGCGGACCCAGTATCTGATGTCATCGCATTCCGTGGAGTTAACGGATGTGATGATGTCAATCCACAAGTGGTGTTGGAGACACGTGACCCACAATTGGGAACATGCATGTCCGGGGACCACAGCCAGTTTGAAAACAAAGAGGTACTCACTTCCTGGTTTCGTATTTTCATTCTGTGACAGGATGTGGGCTAATTGAGCCGTTTCTGGGCAGTAATCTTTCCCCTATTTAAGTGTGTGTAATGGGTATAAATAGAGCATCCGGTAACTGTGGGTTTTATACTCCTGATAAAGTCAGGCATGTACTCCTATATGGACGAAATGTGTCAATTACTACTCGGGACTGCTTACCTGCTATCTATTAGATAAGCTTTATTACTCATACATAGTAACATAGTAAAATAGTATTTGCGGTTGAAAAGAGGCAAAATGCCCATCGCGTTCAACCTGCTTATTGCATTAAGTTGAGTTGATTTTAATGTACCTGCTGAAGAAGGTTTTATGACTAGTTAACAACTATAAATCATGTTACACCCGGATTAACAACTTCAATATTTTAAGTGTTGTAGTCTTGGATATCCTTTTCAATCAGAAATTCATCCAATCCCCTTTTAAATGCATCTACAGAGTTACCTTTACCACCTTACCTGGCAAGGAATTCCAAATCCTTATTGCCCTAATAGTGAAGAATCCTTTCCTCCATTGTGTGCGGAATCCTCCTCTGCTCCAGCCTCAGCGAGTGCTTGCGTGACCTAAACAGAGTTCTTTTAATAAATAATTCCTCTGATAACTCTTTGTAGTGTCCCTTTACATATTTGAAGACATTAATAATGTCTCTTCTTAGACGCCTCTTTTCCAGTGTATACATGTTCAACCTAGTAAGCCTTTCCTCGTAATCCAGTCCCTCTAGCCCTTTAATCAATTTATTAGCTCGCCTTTGAACCCTCTCTGATTCACCAATATCTTTTTATACAGTGGTGCCCAAAACTGAAAACAATATTCCAGATGCGGACGTACCATTGATTTGTACAGCAGCAGAATTACATCCTCGTCCCTTGTCTCTTGTCTCAATTCTCCATTTTATGCACGCTAACAACTTACTTGCCTTCTTTACTATGCTTTGATATTGTACAGATGTGTCCACTATTACCTTTCTGAAAAGAGTGCAATGGCAGTAAATTTGGCATGACATGAATTCCTTTTGTTGTTGGGCCATCATGTTGTGCAATGACAATTCATGACAATTCATAGTTTCACCACTGGGTGTCCAGTGCATCACGTAACGTAGCTTTCCACCAACATTGCTGTTAAATAGACACTGTAATCAGGTCGTTCTGATTTATGGCCAGCTTTAGAGTCTAATTGCTAATTGTGTAGGTGTGAAAATCTCAGTATGAGAGGCCTTTGAAGTAGACTCCTTGGTGGGTACAGATTTTATCCTGGCTGGGGGATGTTACTATACAGTATGTTGCTCAGAGCACAGAGGTGAATTAAGTTTAAAGTGAAATTAAATAATAAGTTAAGAAAAACCTTAGTGCTATAGAGTAAAAGAACATATAAGATTTTGCAATGATAAAATATTTCCAAATAAAGGGCCTCATTACGAGTTGATCGCACGAAGCTGCTTTTTGCAGCCCGTATCTCCGCCTATGAGGGTTGTTTCTTCCCCATAGCAAGGCTGCAATCGCTTGTGCAGGCCTGCTATGGTAAAAAATGTTGTGCAGTTTCTAAGTAGGTCTGGACTTAAGCTAGCCATACATCAGACCAACTTTTCTCCAACACTCCAAACTTCCAACCATCCAACTTGTCTGTTCAACTAAAACAGTGCCCCACACATCTCACCAACTTTTTACCAGTGCTCCACACATCTAACCAACTTTTCATCAGACCAACCAACCTTCCAACTTCTGTCCAACTTGAGATGTCACCGAAGTAGGCGGACAGTGCCTTCCTACAGTTCTTCAGTTTTGTTTTGTTTTTTAATTTCAAAACATGCAGAAGTGTCTTTTTTTCAGTGAAACTGGGCTTTTCTTTCACCACCATACATTTATTAGATTTACTTATTTTTATACTGAACTATGGATACCAGCATGGTTGGGCTGCCAAGGCAAATAAATATATATATATATATATATATATATATACCAGATGTAGATATTCGGCACTCCCAATGTAGTAAAATGTACAGCTTGCCTGGTGCCCTCCTGAGCTTCAAAAAGCAAACATATCACAAACGATAGGCGGCACTCTAGGAGTTTTCAATAATCAAGAACATACGTGACCCTGTTCTGCCAGCTTAACGTTTCGGTTTCGGTCATTTTCAATCCGCCACACTTTGCTGGCGGAATCTAATAAAAAAATGTAAAAACATGTTTTTTTTGGTGTTTTTTTTTTGGGTAATAGCATATCTATTTATATTAGAAGGGATTAGGTACTTGGTTTGTCTTTTTTGGAGGCACAAGTATTATTTATATATTTTTAAAAAGATTATTATTATTTTTTTTTGTTCAAATGGAATGGGAAAAAGCCGAAAAAAAATTGCGTGGGGTCCCCCCTCCAAAGCATAACCAGCCTCGGGCTCTTCGAGCCGGTCCTGGTTCTAAAAATCCAGGGGAAAAATGGACAGGGGATCCCCCGTATTTTTAAAACCAGCACCGTGCTCTGCGCCTGGTGCTGGTGCAAAAAATACGGGGGACAAAAAGTGTAGGGGTCCCCCGTATTTTTTACACCAGCATCGGGCTCCACTAGCTGGACAGATAATGCCACAGCCGGGGGTCACTTTTATACAGTGCCCTGCGGCCGTGGCATTAAATATCCAACTAGTCACCCCTGGCCGGGGTACCCTGGGGGAGTGGGGACCCTTTCAATCAAGGGGTCCCCCCCCAGCCACCCACGGGCCAGGGGTGAAGCCCGAGGCTGTCCCCCCCGTCCAAAGGCTGCGGATGGGGGGCTGATAGCCTTGAGAAAATTGAAAGAATATTGTTTTTTCCAGCAGTACTACAAGTCCCAGCAAGCTTCCCCGCAAGCTGGTACTTGGAGAACCACAAGTGCCAGCATGCGGGAGAAAAACGGGCCCGCTGGTACCTGTAGTTCTAATGGAAAAAAAATACCCAAATAAAAACAGGAGACACACACCGTGACAGTAAAACTTTATTTCACACATGTCGACACACACATACTTACCAATGTTGACACAAAGCAGTCGGTCCTCTTCTCCAAGTAGAATCCACGGGTACCTGAAAATAAAAGATAATTATACTCACCTGATCCAGGGTCCAGATTATAATCCACGTACTTGGCAAAACAACAAACCGAACACCCGGACCAAACGGACTGAAAGGGGTCCCATGCTGTCACAGAAGTGTCTCTTCAGCCAATCAGGAATCGCCACTCCGTGGCACTCACCTGATTAGCTCTGTGCGCGTCTGAAGTGACAGAAGGCTGGCGCGGGGGGGGGGGGGGAATTAGCGGTGCGGGAGCCGGTGCGGGCGGAGGTAGGCTGGCGGACGGGTTGGGGGGGTGAATTAGCGGTGCGGGAGCCGGTGCGGGCGGAGGGAGGCTGGCGGGCGCGGGGGGGGTGAATTACCGGTGCGGGAGCCGGTGCGGGCTGGAGCTGGCCCTGGTGGTGGCGAGGGGGAAGGGGTGCCGCGATATTGGGGGGGCAGTGACTGCAGGAGGGGAGCAGAGGTGCTGCGATCGTGGGTGATATGCGGGGGGTGCCGCGATCGTGGGTGATATGCGGGGGGTGCTGCGATCGCGGGTGATATGCGGGGGGTGCCGCGATCGTGGGTGGGGTGCGGGGGTACCGCGATCATGGGTGGGGTGCGGGGGGTGCAGCAATCGCGGTTGGGGTGCGGGGGTGCCGCGATCGCGGGTGGGGTGCGGGGGCTGCCGACACTCCTGCACTGAGGATACCGCCGGCACAACTGCACTGGGGATACTGCCAGCACTCTGCCGGCATCCGTGATTCTGCTGACCGGAAGTTGGACCCGGTCACATGCTCATTGCCAGGGGTTACATGCTCGTTGCCAGGGGTTACATATGCTTGTTGCTATAGGGGTTACATGCTCAGTGCCAGGGGGTTACATGCTCATTCCGGGTAGCGCTGGGTAATGGTCTAGTAATACCTCTAGTATATGTTTCCTAGAAGGCAGCTGCCATTTTTAAAGGGCCATCTTCCATGCTGTCTGCATGGAATCTGCAGCTTCCAGTAGTAGGTAGAGCCTAAGCATCTATTGTGCCGGTGCTGCGCCCCCCCCAGGACTCAGACATCCAGGCTGATCAGGCCCTGGGTCTCATGTTTCTTCACCCGCTTGTATGGCAGACAGAGCACTGAGTGACTTATTATCGAGCACAGCTACAGCACTGGACTGATTTATGCAGACAGACGCAGCCCCCACTTGTATGGCAGACAGAGCACTCAGTGACTTATTATGGCAGCATAGCCCCAGCACTGGACTGATTTGTGGCAGACAGACACAGCACCCATGTGTATGGCACACAGAGCACCCAGTGACTTATTATGGAGCACAGCCACAGCACTGGACTGATTTATGGCAGACAGATGCAGCCCCCACTTGTATGGCAGACAGAGCACCCAGTGACTTATTATGGCAGCATAGCCCAAGCACTGGACTGATTTGTTACAGCACAGGACAACAGCACCGACAGCAGAACCAGCACCCACCCCACGCCACCCTTCCCGCCACCCTCCCACAGACAGACAACAGACATGTCCGTCCTGCTCCCTCTGCAATGCTGGAGTGATAATTGCAGCAAGAAGTGTGGAATAGCATATAGTCCAGATCTCGCGAGAATCCGACAGCGGGATGATGACGTTTTGACTTGTTCCGGGATCTGAGTCTGGAAGGAAAACCCGAGCCGGACTCTGATCCCGGCTCGGATCGGGAAGTTCGGATGGGCTCGGATCTTGTAGATCTGAGCCCGCTCATCCCTACCTACTATAAGTATGAACAGCATTTGATGATGAAAGAGGGAGAGAACGCAGTTATTTTTTTCTCAATTCACTATGTAATCCAGAGATTATTATGGGTTCATGAACAAAGCCTAAATTGTCTCAGTTACTGTATTGCTATAACCTATTGCTTCTCTTTAATCCAATGGATATATTATACTTTTCTTTTCTGCTGCTGAATAATGGGGCCTACACACGGGGTATTAGATTGCTCAGATCGCTCAGCACACAGCGCTGCACCAACAATGTGTGCTGAGCGATCTGTCACTGCACGAGTTCTCAATAGAGAAAACACGGGAGATGACTAGATCTTTCACACATGCTTGAACTAACTAGATGGGCGATAGTGAAGCGCGGGGATGCGCATCACTATTGCTATAGTCCACGCACAGAGCAATTTGTGCTGAATTTCTAAGCGATTCACTCAAATCACTTAGAAAAGCAGCCTAAATCGCTACGTGTGTAGGTCCCAGTAGTCAATTTCTCCAGGCACGTCGTATGGGTACAAAGCGGATCGTTGCTGTGCACTGGTTCTAGCGAAGAATCCATTCGCACAGCCGATCGCAAAGAGATTGATAGGAAGAGCGCGATTGTGGGTGTCAACTGACCATTTTCTGGGAGTGTCTGGAAAAACGCAGGCGTGTTGAGGCATTTGCAGGGTGGGTGTCTGATGTCAATTCCGGGCTTGAATAGGCTGAAGGGATCGCTGCGGCTGAGTTAGGTCAGAGCAACTCAGAAACTGCACAAGCTGTTTTTGTACAGGGCGGATGCACACGCGTTCGCACACTTGCAAAGCTAAAGTACACTCCCCTATAGGTGGCGTCTATCTGTTCGCAGCGCTGCAAAAAATAGCTAGCAAGTGAATAGATCTGAATTAGAGAAAAAAACAATCGAGAGAGCGCTATACACATCTGTTGTGGATATTTAAAAAATATTTTTATTTCTATCAATATTCCTTTTCACAATTATACTTAGTGCCGGCCGGCATCACATAAAAAATAAAAAATTTGAGGAAGCGGCCGATGCTATTGAGTAGGCTGGGAAACGCGTCTGTCACCATCTCCATACACAGACTGCAGCGGATCATTATCCATCAGCTGGCTGGCTGAATCACATCCCCAAAGCAGGGAAATGGCTGTGTAACCATCTGCCCATTGACTCCGGATAAGGCCAGGAGTGAAAGTACCGGCCGGGAGGACAAGCGGTCACATTGCGGTTAAAGCGAATAAGATGTCCACTCCAACTAAAAGGCTACCGGTAGGAGCATTAGCCAGGAGGATGACCGCAAATACTGTGACTTCAACAGAGGCATCTATATGGTATGCTTTTCAACATTATTCACAAAAGCAGCTCAAACAACCAAAAGGGAGCTGCTTTCAGCTCAAAATCGCTGGAGGAGAGAGCACCGATACACAGAGCTAGATTAAAGGGGGGGGGGGGGGGGGGGAGTACGTACCCCGGGCCCCCCTTTCCAAAGGGCCCCCTGCCACACCACAGATCGGATCTCTCTTCCGATCCAATCTGCGGTGCTGGGCTCCCGGCTCACGTCCTCGCTGCATAGGCGGCCGCACAGGTAGGACAGCTGAGCTGAGCGACAGCTCAGCTGTCCAATAATATATGAATGAAGCAGCCAGTCCCAGCAGCCTGCGTGCCCATCCAATGACTGGCTACTTCATTCATACATTATTGGACAGCTGAGCCGTCGCTCAGCTCAGCTGTCCTGTCTGTGTGGCCACTGCTGCAGTGGGGACGGTAGTGCAGGGCAGGTCAGGAGGTCCGCCGTGTGCTGCTTGGGGAGCACATTAAGCTGCTGCATATATATATATATATATATATATATATATTCAGCTGCCTTCTTTTTATTAGAGGCTCCACAGTATTAAGAGCCACAGGCCCCCCATGGTCTTAATCCGGCTCTGCCGATACACATACAGTACGATACACCCTTGTCATTTGTTTTTATTTAAACTCTTTGACAATACTGTATTCTTGCTGATATAGCATAGATATACTATAGATAGTACTTTACATTTTGATTATAATCTCTAATTTTTCATCGACTGTACTTTAGGAGAGTCAAGAAAATAGTAGATGAGCTGACTGCTGATAATGATGAGCTTACTGCCATAGAACTCCGTCGTATTCTGCAAGCTGAGTATGGCCTTGACATCTCCTGTAGTAGCATAAAAAGAATGCGGAGGCAACTTGGTTGGACTTATGCCGGTGCTAGGTACTGTACAGTAAATTGAAATTTCAATTACAATTATAATACAATTTCTATACAGTTTGTATACAGTGCGGTAAACTAATTACATCTCTGAAATCAGCATCTGATTTTTCTTTAACATTATCTTAGTTTGGACGCTCAATTATCCTATTCCCACTGTAAACTGTATCCCATTTTACATTCCTTTCACAGGATGACTCACATGATTAGAGATGTTAACAAGGAAAAGAGAGTTCAACAGGCTCGTCAATGGATTGCTATTGGAGAAAATTTTGACAATGTCATATTTACAGATGAAACTTCTGTAGCACTTGAGAGGTTTGCAAGGAGGTCCTTCCGCAAACGTGGCCATTTATCATTTAAGCCATCTCCAAAGCACCCATTAAAAGTACATGTGTGGGGTGGTATCTCCCGCAGAGGCCCAGGACCAATTTTAATTTTTGAAGGTACATATAAAGTACAGTAGTAATGTACATTACTATGTTGTTTTTCAATATTTTCTATTTAGAACTACTGTCCAGTGACTACTGTAAGTCTATGGACTACGAGAAAAGGATTTACTGGTAGGTATATAAAATCCTGTTTTTTTTATTGTTCTACGTCAGGTATCATGGATAAAACATTCTTCCAGTCCATGATCATTAATGATACTTTAGTGCCGTATGTAAGAAAGTATTGGTCATCTGGACATCGAATGTTCCAGGACAATGATCCAAAACATAGTGCTTTGGCCAAATTCATAGAGGAAAAAGGCATCATTTGGTAACGCACACCACCAGAGTAAGTACAGTTTTGCCCTGTAGACTGATGCTTCCTGTAAAGCATGAAATGCCAAATATTCCATATTTAAATTCTCTCCCTTTATTGACTTTTCACAGATCACCGGACATGAATCCTATCGAGCTAGTGTGGTCTCAAATGAAAAGTTATATTCGTTCTCAATGTAAGCCAAGGACAAAAGAGCAACTGATTGATGGCATCAATACATTTTGGAAAAACGTACTTACATTGGAGACCTGTAATAATTATGTAGACCATTTATTTTCTGTGCTGCCAGTGATTATAGAAAGAAATGGACAAGCCAGCTGCATGTAATTGGAATGGATCATATTGTCGACAAAAAGAAGGTCAACAGTCATTAGGTCGACCAATATTGGTCGACAGGCCATATGTCGACACATCAAAAAAGACAGTACGCAAACGAATAATGCATAGAATTTGCATAAAGGGCCCTTTACCTATCGTACTCATCCTTTCTGCAAATGCTTGAAATATCAAAATTAGACTACCTGCTTAAATTAATTAATTTGTTATATTTTATCTGTAACATGTACTTCACCCTAGTATTACATTTGTTATGCAATCTTGAAAATTGTTTAAAAAAAAAAAGTAGTCACCTCTGCAACACTGTATTTTGTAATTGTGTATGGATTGTACAAAGCATCCAAGTGATTGCATTCAGTTTTGTCTAACTTACAGTATATTTATACTATTTAGTTGGAATTATTTTATCATTGCAAAGTCTTATAATATGTTCCATTACCTTGTAGCACTATTAGGTTTTAATTAACTTATTCTTTAATGTCACTTTAGACTTCATTCACCTCTGTGCTCTGAGTAACAAATAACCCCAATTTTTGCATTAATAAACTGAGGCTCTGAATTGCTAAAAGTTCACTGTTTATTTCAAATTCCAGGACAGCAGCCCTTCCCCCACCCAGAATACACGTTACTGTGCTGTAACTCTATTCCCCAAGGAATCTACTTCAAAGGCCTCTCACACTGAGATTTTCACACCTACACAATTAAGAACTGGACTCTAAAGCTGGCAATACTGTACATCAGAATGACCTGAATACGATCACACACACATAGCGATTTGGGCTGCTTTTCTAATTGATTTGCTGAGTCACTTAGAAATACAGCACAAATCTCTATGTGTGTATGGACTATAGCGATAGTGATGTGCGTCCCTGCATGCTTGAAAGATCTAGTCATCACCCATGTTTTCTCTATTGCAAACACGGGCAGTGACAGATCGCTCAGCACACATCGCTGGTGCAGCTCTGTGTGCTGAGTGATCTTGCTGAGCCCGTGTGATCACCGATATCGCTGGGCAGAAAACAGTCAACATACAGTGGCGTAACTACTGCCCCCGCAGCCCTCGCGGTGGCTTGGGGGGCGAGGGGCTGCGGGGGCGCCACTGATTTAGTGCAGACTGACATGCGGACGAGCGTCCGCATGTCAGTCTGCGGTCTCGTTTCCTCCCTGCTGTTAGGAGGGACACAGAGGGCACAGTGCGCGCCTCTCCTGTGTCCCTCCTGGGTCTCCGGCGGCCGCGGGTCTCATAAAGGAAGTGCCGTTCGTGAGCACTTCCTTTATTACAATGACCCGCGGCCGCCGGAGACACAGGAGAGGCGCGCACTGTGCCCTCTGTGTCCCTCCTAACAGCAGGGGAGCGGCGGCGGCTGCGGCAGCGGAGGAGGAAGGGGGGGGGGGAACGACGCACTGAGGGGGCATAACTGGCACTGAGGGGGCATATCTGGCAATGGGGGAATATCTGGCACTGGGGACATTTATGGCACTGGGGGGAATATCTGGCACTGGGGACATTTATGGCACTGGGGGGAATATCTGGCACTGGGGGCATATTTGGCAGGGAGGGGGGGGAGAGAATATCTGGCACTGGGGACATTTATGGCACTGGGGGGAATATCTGGCACTGGGGCATATGTGGCACTGGGGGGGGCAATATGTGGCACTGGGGGGGAATATCTGGCACGGGGCATATGTGGCACTGGGGGGGAATATCTGGAACTGGGGCATATGTGGCACGGGGGGGGATATCTGGCACTGGGGCATATGTGGCACTGGGGGGGGCAATATGTGGCACTGGGGGGGAATATCTGGCACGGGGCATATGTGGCACTGGGGGGGAATATCTGGAACTGGGGCATATGTGGCACGGGGGGGATATCTGGCACTGGGGCATATGTGGCACTGGGGGGGGGGCAATATGTGGCACTGGGGCATATTTTGGCACTGGGGGCAAATGTGGCACTGTGGGGGAATATCTGGCACTGGGGATAATGTGGCACTGGGGAGGTATATGTGTACCTGGCACATGGGGGGGGCTATATTTGGCACTGGGGGCATGTGAGTACCTGGCACCGTGGGGGAATATCTGGCACTGGAGACATATGTGGCACTGGGAGCACAGCCCTAGCAACAAGGACTACCTCCTAGCAACGAGCATGACACCCAGTGCATGAAACCCCTGGCAACAAGCATGACACCCAGTGCATGAAACCCCTGGCAACGAGCATGACACCCAGTGCATGAAACCCCTGGCAACGAGCATGACACCCTGAGCATGAAAACCCCTGGCACCGTGCATGGAACCAAGAGCATAAAACCCCTGGCAACGAGCATGACACCCAGTGCATGAAACCCCTGACAATGAGCAGGTAATTGAAAAGTAATTAGAAGCCTTACTGTAGGACTTAATGTGTAATGGGCATTACGGTGTGTGGCATAATGTATCACGGACATTGCGGTGTGTCATAATGTGTCACAGGCATTACGGTGTATGGTATATTATATCGCGGGCATTGTGATATGTGGTATAATGTCTCAGGGTCATTGCAGTGTGTGGCATAATGTATCACGGACATTGCGGTGTGTGTCATAATGTGTCAGGCATTACGGTGTGTGGTATACTATATCACGGGCATTGTGGTATGTGGTATAATGTCTCAGGGTCATTGCAGTGTGGCATAATATATAACGGACATTGCGGTGTGTGGCATAGGGTATAACGGGCATTGCGATGTGTCACAGGCATTACGGTGTATGGTATACTATATCACGGGCATTGTGGTATAATGTCTCAAGGTCATTGCAGTGTGTGGCATAATGTGTCACAGGCATTGTATGTGCTATAATGTATCGGGCATTGCAGTGTGTGGTATAATGTATCACGGACATTGCAGTGTGTGTCATAATGTGTCACAGACATTGTATGTGCTATAATGTATCAGGGGCAGTGCAGTGTGTAGCATAATGTATAACGGGCATTGCGATTCCTGTCATAATGTGTCACAGGCATTACGGTGTGTGGCATAATGTGTCAGGGGCATTATGGTGTGTACATACTGTGTCATGTGCATTATTGTGTGTGGCATACTGTCTAAGGGCCATTGCAGTATGTGGCATAATGTATACTGGGCATTACTATAAGGAGGAAAAATTACAAATAATGTAAGGGGCATGAATCAGGATTATTTTTCTTTCCTGTGGTGGCCAACGTCTGGGCGTGCAGGTTGCAAAACTGGGGTATAAGGTAGTCTTTTCCTGCAATGCCACGCCCATTCCAACGAAACCACGCCCATCCCAACGAATCCACGCCCCCTTTTTTGCTGGCGCGCGCATATTTACCCCTTTATTCCTCCCAATTATGGGGGATGGGGGGGGGGGGGGCGCCGAAGAAGTTTTTGGCTTGGGGGAGATAAATTTCTAGTTACGCCACTGTCAACATAGGTAAGTATGTGTGTGTCGACATGTGTGAAATAAAGTTTTACTGTCACGGTGTGTGTCTCCTGTTTTTATTTGGGTATTTTTTTTCCATTAGAACTACAGGTACCAGCGGGCACGTTTTTCTCCCGCATGCTGGTACTTGTGGTTCTCCAAGTACCAGCTTGCGGGGGAGGCTTGCTGGGACTTGTAGTACTACTGGAAAAAACAATATTCTTTCAATTTTCTCAAGGCTATCAGCCCCCCATCCGCAGCCTTTGGATGGGGGGACAGCCTCGGGCTTCACCCCTGGCCCTTGGGTGGCTGGGGGGTGGACCCCTTGATTGAAGGGGTCCCCACTCCCCCAGGGTACCCTGGCCAGGGGTGACTAGTTGGATATTTAATGCCATGGCCGCAGGGCACTGTATAAAAGTGACCCCTGGCTGTGGCATTATCTGTCCAGCTAGTGGAGCCCGATGCTGGTGTAAAAAATACGGGGGACCCCTACTCTTTTTGTCCCCCGTATTTTTTGCACCAGCACCAGGCACAGAGCCCGGTGCTGGTTTTAAAAATACAGGGGATGCCCTGTCCATTTTCCCCCTGGATTTTTAGAACCAGGACTGGCTCGAAGAGCCCGAGGCTGGTTATGCTTTGGAGGGGGGACCCCACGCAATTTTTGGGTTTTTTTTTCCCATCCCATTAAAAAAAATATATATATATATAATAATAATCTTTTTAAAAATATATAAATAATACTTGTGCCTCCAAAAAAGAGGGCAGTGGGGTGCTGGCAGTGCGGGAGTGCCAGAAGTGTCCACTGTACCATCAACCAAGTGCAAGGAGGACATCTCCCGCACTACTGACACTCCTGCACTGGGGATACTGCCAGCCCTCCTGCACTGATTACACCACCTACACCTCTGCACCGAGGACACTACTGGCACTCCCACATGTATTGGAGATATATTAATACTTCACAATTAGCTGCCACTGCTGATATTCCCGTGTGCCTGATGGATAAATTGCCCTGCACATACAGATGTCCATGTAGCTGCCCACGGTGCTGTTGGTGGCTAGAGGTGGGAGGAGAAGCCACCGGCATCCTTGACTCTGCTGACCGGAAGTCTGACCCGGTCACATGCTCGTGGCCAGGGGTTACATGCTCGTTGCCAGGGGTTACATATGCTTTTTGCCATAGGGGTTATATGCTTAGAGCCAGGGGGTTACATGCTCATTCTGGGTAGCGCTGGGTAATGGTCTAGTAATACCCCTGGCATCTGTCTCCTATAAGGGCCGTCTTCCAATGCGATCTGCATGGAATCTGCAGCTTCCAGTAGTAGGTAGAGCCTAAGCATCTATTGTGCCAGTGCTGCGCCCCCCCAGGACTCAGCTATCCAGGCTGCAGCCTTATGGCTGATCAGGCCCTGGGTCTCATGTTTCTTCACCCACTTGTATGGCAGGCAGAGCACCCAGTGACTTATTATGGAGCACAGCCCAAGCACTGGACTGATTTGTGGCAGACAGGCACAGCACCCACTTGTATGGCAGACAGAGCACCCAGTGATTTATTATGGAGCACAGCCCAAGCACAGGACTGATTTGTGGCAGACAGGCACAGCACCCACTTGTATGGCAGACAGAGCACCCAGTGATTTATTATGGAGCACAGCCCAAGCACAGGACTGATTTGTGGCAGACAGGCACAGCACCCACTTGTATGGCAGACAGAGCACCCAGTGATTTATTATGGAGCACAGCCCAAGCACAGGACTGATTTGTGGCAGACAGGCACAGCACCCACTTGTATGGCAGACAGAGCACCCAGTGACTTATTATGGAGCACAGCCCAAGCACAGGACTGATTTGTGGCAGACAGGCACAGCACCCACTTGTATGGCAGACAGAGCACCCAGTGACTTATTATGGCAACACAGCCTCAGCGCTGGACCGATTTGTGGCAGACAGGTGCAGCACCCACGTGTATGGCACACAGAGCACCCAGTGACTTATTATGGCAACACAGCCTCAGCGCTGGACCGATTTGTGGCAGACAGACGCAGCACCCACTTGTATGGCAGACACTGTCGATCTTCAGACCGGATCCCAGTGAAATATATGTGGTATTGAAATACCAAAAATTCTCTCTACTCACACCTTAACCACCAAACAATTGCAAAAATTGACAAGTATCAATAGTGCCTTTTAGTTAGTATCATAATTTCTATATTGAATCTCTGTGTGGAGTTTGTATGAACTCTTCATCAGCACATTATCAATCACAAGGAAAAAGATTTTTTTAAACATATAGGCAACATTGAGCCAGGTACATGTTGGAAGTTAGTATGAGAGATGTATTTGAAAAATATTAATACTTCACAATTAGCTGCTGCAGCTGATATTCCCGTGTGCATGATGGATAAATTGCCCTGCACATACGGCTCATGGGGGTCATTCTGACCCGATCGCTGCTGCTGACCAGCTGCTGCGGGCCGTGTAGTAATGAGTAGCTCCCGGCCAGCACGCTAAAGCTGCGCTGGCCGGGAGCTACTCCTGAAGTACAAAAGCATCTCCGCTGTGCAATACTTTTGCACTTCTGCAGGGGGGGGCGTAACTGACCTGCGGGGCGGACTGGCCCTGTGCTGGGCATCCCCCGCATGTCTCTGTTCCTGATCGTAGCCCTGCAAAATTTTGCAGGGCTACGATCAACTCGGAATGACACCCCATAGCTGCAATTTTGTTAGCAGATGGGCAAAACCATGGGGGTCATGCAGGCCTGATTGCACGCTAGGTTGTTTTGCTGAGCTGCGATCAGGACATAACTGCGCATGTGTGTGCCCCGCAATACGCAGGCGCGTCGCACAGGTACAAAGTGGATCGTTGCTGAGCAATGGATTTAATGAATAATCCATTCGCACAGACAATCGCAAGGAGATTGACTGGAAGAAAACATTTGTGGATGTCAACTGACCATTTTCTGGGAGTGTTTGGAAAAACGCAGGTGTGTCAATGCGTTTGCAGGGTGGGTGTCTGATGTAAATTCGGGGCAAACACTTTAGCCTGTTCGTGTCCGGAATTGACGTCAGACACCTGCCCTGCAAACGCTTGGACACGCCTGCGTTTTTCCAAACACTCCCAGAAAGCGTTCAGTTGCCACCCACAAATGCCCTCTTCCTGTCAATCTCCTTGCGATCTGCTGTGCGAATCGATTCTTCGTTAAATCCATTGCTCAGCAATGATCCGCTTTGTACCCGTACGACGCACATGCGCATTGAGGTGCATACGCATGTGCAGTTTCGACCTGATCGCACCGCTGTAAAACAACCTAGCGTGCGATCATTTCGGAATGACCCCCATGGTTTTGCCCATTTGCAAATAAAATGCTGCTAGAATCAGGTCTGAACTACTCCCTCTAGAATCTCTTTATCAGACTTTCTGCTTGCTCAGTTTCTGAAAATGCCACCTGCTGTCTGAAAAGTGGTACTGCACTATATTTCAGAGGAGATACACATGGCTTGCCGTCTATATCTTAAGAGGAAATCTTATCTCGTGCCATGAACGGCAGGCCATGATACTTTTTTCAGAAAGGTAATAGTGGACACATCTGTATATAAAAAATTTAAATCAAGGAAAAACACAGCGCTGTTTCTAACAGACCACAGGGATACAGTCCAGGCTTCCTCCACGTTATGAATAACACTTTGCCACGTCAATGTAGATAAAAAACATTTTTCCTTTATTCCAAAACATCCATTAAAAATCTTTGTTTGGCGGACACAGGTCAATCTCAGCAGGAGCGTGGTGCAAGAGTGGGTATTAGATTAAAACATTGGAGCTCACCAGACCCTTAGGGCGCAGTTTGTGTTTGCGGTGCCGTTTAATGCAAGGTTTGCTCACCCGCCGTTGTAATCCAGCCTCCGCTAGCCGTCCTTTGGTCACGGACCCTCCAGGCGCTCATCCGCCTCCACACTCCTCCGCTCTCCCCCGCTAGACGCTCCCTGCTCCACACTTATTTCAGACCAGGTTCACATTGCACTGCCGACGCGTTTCTACCCTCTGCGGGTCTTTCTCGAGGCACAGGTGAGACTGGTCAGATTGCAGATTATATACCCTCCCTAAGAGTCTGGTTTGCTCATAATACAGATTCCAGGGTTACAGGGTTTCCTTAAAGGTGCAGATACATCATTCTTTAAACACATGCAAATATGTACAAATCTTTACAGGAACCATTTTATTTCAAAACTCCCATTAAGGCCCCTCGGCTGCAAAGTTTTTAATTCTTGTATCCACCACATCTCCTTTCTAGCTAATGCTGCAGCCACGTTATTTCTCCTCCAATTCCCTTTCACATGGTCAATGATTTTGCAGCTTACTATGCTATCAACGGAGCATTCATGTACTTCCTTACAGTGTGCAGACAAACAGTGATTCTCCAAACCCTTTTTAATATTTTTAACATGTTCACCCATCCTTATCTTAAAGGGGCGACTAGTTCTTCCCACATACTGTTTCATACATTTACACTGTATCAAATAGATCACGTTACTGCTGCTACATGTTACAAAGTGTTCAATTCTGTACTCTTTTTTAGTGGTATTGGATACAAAAGTTTCTATTTTGCCACCTTCCTTGCTTTTAAAATGCCTGCATCCCACACATAAACTACATCTATAGTTGCCTTTTGATTTAATTCTAGTAATCATAGTGGGTTTTGGTGCTAATGCACTTTTTACAAGGCGTGATTTCAGATTTGGGGCCCGTTTATATATAATTTGTGGTACTTTGGGGAGTATTTTTTCTAAAACGGGGTCTGTTTTTAAAAAACCCAATGTTTCTTCAAAATTGTTTCAATGTCCCTATATTCACTGTTAAAAGTGGTTACATATGTCACATTAAAGTCCTCATTCTTCTTCTTAATGGTTTTACACAGTAGGGTATCTCTATCTATTTTCTCAACATCATTCAAAACATTATCCAGACTCTCCCGGCTATATCCCTTATTCAGGAACTGTTTCTTCATTTGCAATGATTGTTCTTTATAAACAGTGTTCTCGGTACAGTTCCGCCTCAGACGACGGAATTCCGGGGAGTCAATTCCGTTGTCTGAGGCGGAACTGTACCAAGGAAGGTGGCAAAATAGAAACTTTTGTATCCAATACCACTAAAAAAGAGTACAGAAATGAACACTTTGTAACATGCAGCAGCAGTAATGTGATCTATTTGATACAGTGTAAATGTATGAAACAGTACGTGGGAAGAACTAGTCGCCCCTTTAAGATAAGGATGGGTGAACATGTTAAAAATATTAAAAAGGGTTTGGAGAATCACTGTTTGTCTGCACACTGTAAGGAAGTACATGAATGCTCCGTTGATAGCATAGTAAGCTGCAAAATCATTGACCATGTGAAAGGGAATTGGAGGAGAAATAACGTGGCTGCAGCATTAGCTAGAAAGGAGATGTGGTGGATACAAGAATTAAAAACTTTGCAGCCGAGGGGCCTTAATGGGAGTTTTGAAATAAAATGGTTCCTGTAAAGATTTGTACATATTTGCATGTGTTTAAAGAATAATGTATCTGCACCTTTAAGGAAACCCTGTAACCCTGGAATCTGTATTATGAGCAAACCAGACTCTTAGGGAGGGTATATAATTTGCAATCTGACCAGTTTCACCTGTTCCTCGAGAAAGACCCGCAGAGGGTAGAAACGCGTCGGAAGCGCAAGGTGAACCTGGTCTGAAATAAGTGTGGAGCAGGGAGCGTCATGGGGGGAGAGCGGAGGAGTGTGGAGGCGGCTGCAGCGCCTGGAGGGTCCGTGACCAAAGGACGGCTAGCGGAGGCTGGATAACAACGGCGGGTGAGCAAACCTTGCATTAAACGGCACCGCAAACACAAACTGCGCCCTGAGGGTCTGGTGAGCTCCATTGTTTTAATCTAATACCCACTCTTGCACCACGCTCCTGCTGAGATTGACCTATGTCCGCCAAACAAAGATTTTTAATGGATGTTTTGGAATAAAGGAAAAATGTTTTTTATCTACATTGACGTGGCAAAGTGTTATTCATAACATGGAGGAAGCCTGGACTGTATCCCTGTGGTCTGTTAGAAACAGCGCTGTGTTTTTCCTTGATTTACATTTTTTATTAACGTGTGATTGTTTGGGCAGTGGGAGCTGAACTGCCACTAATTAAGGAAACAGCTGCAGTGAATCGAAAGCGCCCCATACGGAGGACAATAACCCGTGTTTTTAGATTGATATTGTATATGTTTATTAAGTTTATTATCAATGAGTACCCCCAAATCCTTCTCCAAAATTGTTACCCCTAGACTTTCCCCGTTTAATATATAGGATGCAAGTTTGTTTTTAGTCCCAAGATGCATAACCTTGCATTTTTCTATACTGAACCTCATCCTCCATTTAGACGCATAGATTTCTAGTTTATACAAGTCATTCGGCAGAGACTCCACATCATTTTCTGAATTAATAACCCTACACAGTTTAGTAACATCTGCAAAGATTGACACTGTGTTTTCCAGGCCTATTTCTAGGTCATTGATAAATATGTTGAATAGTAGTGGCGCGAGTATGGACCCCTGTGGTATTCCGCTGAAAACCAGTGTCCAGCTTTATTACTTCCCATTGACCACTGCTCGCTGTACCCTGTTTTCCAGCCAGTCACTTATCCATGTACAAACAGTTTTTCCTAGGCAAAGCTTTTTTAATTTGATGATTAGTTTCTTGTGAGGCACTGTATCGAAGGCTTTTGCAAAATCTAAGTAGACCACATCCACTGCTTTTCCTTGGTCAAGATTGTCGCTCACTTCCTCGTAGAAGTTAACTAAGTTAGTTTAACATGATCTGTCCCTCACAGACCTGTGCTGGTTCTTGCTAATAATCTTAGTGGTCTGCAGATACTCCTGTATGCTATCCCTTAGAATTCCTTTCAATATTTTCCCCACTATAGATGTCAAACTAATCGACCTGTAGTTACCCGGATGATTTTTGGATCCCTTTTTAAATAATGTCACTTCCTCTGCTATGTGCCAATCCTTCGGTACCATGCCAGATCTAATTGAACTATTGAAAATCAAGTGCAGGGGTCTTGATAGTTGTGACCTAATCTCCATAAGAACCCTCAGATGAAGTCCGTCTGGGCCAGGTGGTTTATTAATCTTTATTTTGCATAATCTCTCCCTGACTACTTCTTCACTTAAACAAGTATCTAACTATGAAACGTTACTGTCACTATTGATATACACTACTCCCACCGTCAGTTCTTATATGGTGAACACTGATGAAAAAAATTTGTTGAGTATTTCTGCTTTTGATTCGTCATCATTTAACAATAATCCAAAGTCATCTTTTAATGGACCTATGTTCTCCTTTTTTAACCTTTTACTGTTTATGTATTTAAAAAAAATGTAGGATTGGTTTTACTCTCTGTAGCAATTCGCTTTTTGTTATAAACTTTAGCTGCTTTTATTGCATTTTTGCTTCTTTTATTGCATTCCTTGTAGTACTGGAATGAATCTATCTTCCATTATATTTAAATGCCTTGAAAGCATGCCTCTTTTTATCTATTTCGGCCTTGACCTTCTTGTTAAGCCACATCGGTTTGAGTTTGGTACCCTGCACTTTCTGCCCATGGTGATAAATTTGTGAAAATTGATATTCAGCAACCCTTTTAAAGCATCCCACATTTCCGAAGTGTTCTTACCATGAAACAAAACTTCCCACTTAATGTTGTTTAATGCACATCTCAGCTTGCTGAATTTAGCCTTCCTAGAGATAAATGTTTTTGTTGTACCCTTATAGCAATGTTTCCTGAAACTGATAACAGTGATCATATAGCAATCACTGTTACCCAAGGTCTACCCAACTTTATTATCCAATATGATGTTAACATATTACATACATGTTAGTTGTACCCCTAGTTGGGTCCTCGACTAATTGAGACAAGTAGTGATCTTTTAACAAATTTAAGAACCTGTTGCCCCTTGCTTAAGCGCATGAATCGTTACTCCAATTAATATCAGGATAGTTAAAATCCCCAATCACTAGGATGTCCCCCAATCTTGCAGCCCTTTCAATTTGCTGCAAAAGTTATTCTTCCTCATGTATGCTAATATCTGGCTGTTTGTAGCACGTGCCTATAACCAATTTTTTTGCATCTATACCCCCACTTGAGGTTTCAACCCATAATGACTCCACATTATCCTCCTGTCCCCTCATATATAACCTCCTTTAAGTATGGTTTAAGAGATGGTTTAACATAAAGATATACACCTCCTCCTTTGTTTACCTTGTCCCTCCTGAAAAGAGAATACCCCTCCAAGTTTGCAACCCAATCGTGAGGGTCATCCCACCATGTTTCCATAATATCTATAATACCATACTCAGCCTTTGATGCTAACAATTCCAATTACCCCATTTTACCTGTTAGACTTCTTGCATTTGCAAGCAAACATTTTAGTTTAGTGGTTCCCTTATCCTCTTGTTTTTTTAAAGGAATCTTATCACAGTTTACTAGAGCCTCCCTAGAGTTACTGTTACGGACTTTCCTTCCCGCTCCCTTTCCACCCCCACCATACTTTATACTGCCCACCTTACTCATCTCTTTGATCATCCCAGTGTTTCGGACTAAATTCTCAGCCATAACATAAGTATTATCCCTTATGCTTCATACATCTTTTCTGTATGCTCTAAAGTTGACGATGGTTAATGCTTTTGCAATACATTTGTTAATTTCTTTTTTTAGAGCCCATGCTAATTCCCTTTCCCTTGCTTTCTGCTCCCCCCCCCCCTTCTCCACCCCCAATTAGCTCACTACCACCATCTTTACTATTCTCACTGCATGACCTGTATTTTATAACTAAACCCTCCCCCCAGGCTCCTAGTTTAAAAGCTCCTCCAACCTACTAAGCATCCTTCCCCCCAGCACCAAAGCCCCTTCCTAATTCAGGTGCAATCCATTGCAACAAAAAAGATGGCGCCTGACTGAGAAGTCTGCCCAGTGTTCCAAGAACACAAACCCCTCCTTCCTATACCAGTCTCTCAGCCACACATTTACCTCCCTAATCTCCCTCTGCCTCCCTGGACTAGTGCGTGGCACTGGTTATATTTCAGAGATTACCTTAGATGTCCTTTCTTTTAGTTTCTGGCCTAGGTCCCTATAATCTTTCTTAAGGACATTCCACCTGCCACTAACTTTGTAGTTGGTGCCAATGTGCACCAAGACCGCCGGGTTTTTCCCAGCCCCTCCCAACAATCTATCTATCTGGTCCGCGATGTGCCGTACACGAGCACCCGGAAGACAACAGACCATACGGCAATCACGATTCCAGCAGCAGATTGCCCTATCTGCCTTCTTGATGATAGAGTCCCCTACCACCACCATCTGTGTGGGTGCCTCGCTATTAAGGAAGCCAATCCCGGGCCATTTTTTCCATCCCGGGAATCGGGATTGAAAAATATTCAATCCTGGGATTCCTGGGATACCCGGGATTGGCTTTAGACTGTGTCCGGCCATCGTCCTGCCCCTCCCCACCCACCCTGCAGACATATAAAAAAAACCTACAAACCTGCACAGAGAGGTAGCGGTTGAGGAGGAACTGGCGGCTGATTGCTAGGGAGCCGGCGGGTGAGTGCTGGGGAGCTGGCGGATGAGTGCTGGGGAGCCGAGAGGAGGCAGCGGGTAAATGCAGGGGGAGCCGGGACGAGGCGGCGGGTGAAGTCATCCGTAATTTCCGGCTCTGCGGCTGCTGACAGCACTGTGTGACCTCACAGGCACAGGTCACACTGCGCAGGGGGAGACAGGAGAAGGGAGCTGGGCAGCCTCTGAGCATCCTGAAGACACTCAATGCTGATCCCTCAATCCCCGATATTGGAGCTTCCAATCCCGGGATTGAATCCCGGCCATTTTTGGGCCTAAATCCCGGGATCCCACCGATCCCGATTCCCGGGATTGGCCTCCCTACTCGCTATCTTTCATCCCATCTGAGCCAGAAGAACCACTCCTCTGGTTACTAGAGGGAACAGTCTCCTCCGGATCTGTAATTTCCTCGCCATCATCCACCGAATTTTCATCCAATCGGGCAAATTTGTTTGGGTTTGATAGATCAGAGATGTCGTGTCTCCACCTCTTTTTCTTCCTTCTAACAGTGACAATGTTGGCTACCTGAATTTTCTAGTCTACTGGTGACCCCTCCCACAACTCCTCCACCATTCTAAACCTTGCTCGAGATTATGAATATCCCTCAGTCATGAAACAGTTTTCTCTATATCAGTAACCTGGGCTTCCATGGCAACCATTCGCACATATCTTGTGCAAATGTATTCGCACTGGGACGGCTGCTCCAGGTGCGCATACATCTTGCTCGATACAAACTGAGTGAGATACTCAATCATGGCCCCTACCATAGTTTGAAAACTCAACTCCCTATTACCTACAGAAGAACAATGCAAACAATACAAAACTATGCAATATGTTATTGGCTATGACCTAGCTGGTAAGAGAATCAATACTCCCAACAAAGCAGAAACAGTCAATTCAATCACATACACAATACAGTAGATATTCAATACTTATCTGAGTGGGCCCTCTCCTGCGTCACCAGTACTCCTCCTTGCAGATGCACAGCTCTCCGCACCTCCTTCTCGCTAGCTGCCGTGCACCTGCTTTGTCCACAGTTCACAGCCCACACTCACACAGGCTGTGGCTGCCGCAGCACACCCTCCCACTCAGCAGCAGCAACTACACACACACACACACACACACAGCACACTCGGCAGCATCAGCTGACACACAGCAGCATTTGCACACACAAGGTACACAACCAGCAGTTGCCTCACACCCTCACAGCACACAACCAGTAGTGGCACTCACACACTCACAGCAGGGGCCTCACACACACTCAGCACACTCCGCATCAGCTGCAGCGATCCACCTGCTGCCTGCTCCACTGTAATCAACCCTCAGCCCACTCCCGGCACCTGTCCTTTTCCTCCACTCACATGCACGCCCGCTCATCACAGCTCGTCAATTCCGCCAACAGACCACTGTACATGTTACTTGCTTTATCCAGTGGGGCTTTTTGGTGAAGGTCCTTATGAATGAATCTCAGTTAATGCACTAGGAGGTGCTTTTCTCACCCTTGTTTTCCAAATCAATTTGTAAAGAACCATTTGAACATCGGTCTACTGGAGGACATTTGCCACTCATTGTGATAGGAGTGCTAAAAGGAGTCTGTGAAAACTGACTTTGGTTTATTGATTGATCACATGTGGGTAATAATATAGGGTGTAGGGCTCAGTACCGCCCATATATATAAAATGTGGGAAGGGGTATCATAGCATAGGCTTTCTCTGGGATCAATCTTGTCATGCCCCTTCTCCACAAGGCATGCGACTTATGTCCCTATTGAAAAAACACGGGGGGGAACCAATTTTCTCTCTGGCATCTCTGGCACAGGGCACAAAAAAGTCTAGCAAAGACTGCAATGTATTGTAAAATATTAAAACATTGTAAAGAAAATTGAAATAACACTGAATACTTCAAATAAAAGTAGAGATGAGCGGGTTCAGATCGCAGGACTTCAGGATCTGAGTCCGGATTAGGACTTCCTGCAAGGCCCATATCCCAGAAAACGTCATCATCTCACTTCCGCGTGTCGCCACCATTTTTACTCTGGACTTGGAGAGTTAGGAAGATAGACATGTCTCTCTGTGGGTTGTGGCGTCGGGTGGTGTCAGTGTGTGCTCTTTAGAGGGGTTGCTGTCCTGTGTGCTGTTAGGGGTGCTGTACAGGGGTGCTATCCTGGGGTGTTCTGTGTTGTTTGGGGTGCTGTACAGGGGTGTTGCTGTCCTGTACAGGAGTGCTGCCCTTTGGTATCCTGTACTGTACAGGGGTGCTGCTGTCCTGTGCTGTACAGGGGTGCTGTCCTCTACTTTTAGGGGCACTGTCCTGTGTGTTGTAAAAATAAATGGACACATTCCTGTGTGCTATAAAAATAAAGGGGTACTATCCTGTGTGCTATAAAAATGAACGGGCACTGTCCTGTGTGCTGTCAAAATTTAGGGGTGCTGTAAAAACAAAGGAATGCTGTGGCCCTGTTGGGTGCTGTAAAAATAATGGAACTTTGGGCCCAGTCTGGTGCTGTAAAAATAAAGGAATGCTGTGGCCATGTCGGGTGGTTGCTGTAAAATAAAAGAACATTGTGGACCTGTCGGGTGCTGTAAAAATAAAGACACGTTGTGGCCCTGTCCTGTATGCTATTAAAATACAGGGGTGCTTTAAAAATAAAGGAATGCTGTGGGCCTGTTTGGTGCTGTAAAAATAAAGGAACACTGTGGCCCTGTCCTGTATAATAAAGGGGAACTGTTCTGTGTGCTGTAATAATAAAGGGGCACTGTCCGTTGAAATGGAGAACAAAAATTGAGGAAAATATTGTGAAAGATCAGGAACCACTTCCTAGTACTAGTGCTGAAGCTGCTGCCACCAGTCATGACTCTGATAATGCAATTCCATCATTATCATCTGCTATGGCTGATGCCCAATGTCATAGAGGGCATGTAAAATCTGAGAAGCAAATATTAATAACCAAATTAAAAGAAATTATCTGATGAGAAACGTAAAATTGGCAATATGACTTTCACAACATGAAGTGGCAAGGAAAGGCTAAGGCCTTGGCCTATGTTTAATGACTGGTGGTTCAGCTTCTCATGAAGATGGAAGCACTGCTTCCTCACAAAAATGATTTTTTTTTAAAAAGCACAAGAAAAAACAACTGTGAGTTCAGACTCAGAGATTTCACAAATCCCCAAAGAGAGTCCAAGTGTGTCCGCGGTTTTGATGTCTAGGACTGACCTTCCCAAGACTGTATGGGAAGAGGAGGCTTCTACCACCATTTGCATGCCCTCTGCAAGTGCTGGGAGAAGCCCTGCCTGTCCAGTTGCTGATATAGAGATTGAGGATGTCACTGTAGTAGTACACCAGGATGAGCAGGATATTGGTGTAGCTGATGCTGAGTAGGAAATGGACAATGAGGATGGTGATGGGGTTTGTTTGCATAAGGCACCAGTGAATACAGTTGTTGGCCATGGGATGAAAAAAGGCCATTGTCATGCCTGAGCAAAAAAACAAAATATCCACCTCTTTGGTGTGGAATTATTTCTATGCGAGGATGAGTATGTAAACACTGATGAGGGTGAAGAATCAGAGAATGAGTATGAGGACGACATCTTGCCTCTGTAGAGCCAGTTTGTGCAAGGAGAGATTAATTGCTTATTTTTTGATGGGTGCCCAAACAAAGCAATAATTTCAGCCAGTGTCGTGTGGCAGACCCTGTCGCTGAAATCATTGGTTCGTTAAAGTTTGCATGTCCTGTTTATACAACATAAGGGTGGGTGGGAGAGCCCAAGGACAATTCCATCTTGCACCTCTCTTTCTTTGCATTATGTACTCTTTGGGGCCTAGTTTTTAAAAACTGCCATCCTGTCTGCCACTGCAGTGCCACACCTAAATGGGCCACATGTTTGTGCCGCCCAGTTGTGTCGCTTAGCTTAGTCATCCAGCTACCTTGGTGCAACTGTTTGGCCTGAAAGCAATATTGTGAGGTGTTCAGAAAAGACTGGAAATGAATGTTATGGAGGTTAATAATATTTTAGGAACAAAAAAAAAAACTAATTTTGATTTTAGCTGTTTTTCTGTTAAAAAAAAAAATCCAGATCCAAAACCAAACCCAAAAGGGTATTTTGGCAAAACCAATCTATATCCAAAACACGAACAGAGTTCCAGATCTAAAACTAAAACCCTAAAAGTAACCACTGCACATCTTTAAATAAAAGGTACAGTAAGTGTGTTACTGCTTTTATACATGTCTTATCTTCAGCTATGTCCAACTCAGCATAGTGCATGTATTAAAGCATGACATTGTTTTGTAAGCTATTGTTCTGTGTGCATTCACAGTGAAATGTGTCTGCCTGTATATGTGCCGCATGGTAAATATACATACTAGGAACGGAACCACCTCTGTCATTTGTTTTCTAAAATGCACACATACAGTATATAAGTTGTTCATGCTAATTAGTACATTAATAGAACATACTGTACAGAGATACTAAGGACGGTGATTTGGCATCCAGATACTTAGGGGGATCTTTTATCTCTCTCCATTATACATAGAAAGATTAAACTTGCCGCTGTACATTACAAGCTGTTTGTGCTAATTAGTACACTAATAGAACATACTGTATAGAGATACTAAGGATGGTGATTTGGCATGCAGGGACTTAGGGGGATATTTTATCTCTCTTTGTTATACTTAGAAACTCTTTCCCCTGAATTTGTCTCTCTCCTCCTGACTCTATCGCTCTCAACATGACACTGTCTGTGTCTCTCCCTCTGACTTTCTCTCTCCATATGACTTTATTCCTCTCCCTCTGACTATCACTCTTCCTCTGATTCTACTGTATCTCTCTCCTGACTATCTCTTCCCTGACTCCTGTCTCTGTGTCTACCAACCTCTGATTTTGTCTCTCCTCGACTCTCTGTCCCCCTTATTCTATCTCTCTCACATGACTCTCTCACTGTCTCTCCATCTGAATTTGTCTATCTAACTCTCTCTTCTAGACTCTACCTCTCTCATCTTAATTATCTGTGTCTCTGTCCCCTAACATTGTCTCTCTCTTCCCCTGACTCTATCGCTCTCCCCGTGACTGTCTCTCAGTGTGTCTCTCCCTCTGACTTTGTCTCTCTCCATATGACTCTATTCCTCTCAGTCTTACTCTCCCTCTTATTCTACTGCATCTCTCTCCTCCTGCCATTCTTCCCTGACTCTGTATCTCCCATCCTCTGCTTTTATCTTTCTCCTAGACTTTATCTCTGTCACCCTGACTCTATCACATGACTGTCTCTCTTCATCTGACTTGGTCTATCTCCCTCTATCTTTCTCCTTGACTCTCTCCCCTTAATTATCTATGTGTCTGTTCCTTGACTTTCTCTCTCTCCTTTTAATTATATTGCTCTCCCCCTGAATCTGTCTCTCAGTGTGTCTTTCCTCTTACTTAGTCTCTTTCCATATGACTCTATCCCTCTTCCTCTGACTATAAGTAACAGTTACAAACTTCTCCCTCCCCCTACTCCCTCCCTGTACAGAACCATGTGCTTTGGTACTTCAAAAATATGGCTATGGGTGGTTGCTTCTAAATTTTGAAATAAATCTAGCTTCGGACACAAAGTAAGTCTGTTGCTGTCCTACAGCGATCAGTGGGTTTTTACAACCACTACTTTACAATTACATTGAAAACGTGGTTTGCTATTACAATGATTGTTTATTTTAATATAAGCAGCCACACAGCAAAACACAAGCTAAAAAACAAACATTATCTATAAAGGAGCTGCACAGTAAAGTGCATATTACCACACAGAAACAAAGATCTGTTTACAGACTACAGTGAGGGTCCAATTAAACAGTGTCGAAGTCAAAATTGCATATTTCAATATTTAGCATACGCTATGGCATTTATAAATGGATACATCAATTCGGTAGGGCAAAATGACCATAGCGGCAAGTTGCTGTGCGCACAACGGTAGAAGATGCATGTGGTAATAAATATCATATTGTCACAAAATAGCAAATCTCTCTTAAACACACATTGAAAGGTGATACTTCCAGGAATACAATACAAACAGTGTTTAAGCAACCATTGTGTCCATGGAAGATGGACCTTGGACTGTGGGAATGTGTAAATACCGTTGTTTGCCCCAATTGTTTGAGAGTTGTATATTGAGTCAATAGATACTGGACTGTCATTGTTACACTAGGGGTCAGAACAAACAAGAACACAATATAACCTACACAAACACAAGCCAGACCCTTGTTTGCTTAACACCTCTCAAGCATACCAATAGCTGACATTACAGACCAAACTTTGATGTATGATATATCAAATGTATAACATTTATATTCTCATACACACAGTTTAAACACATCTAACCCATGGTTTATATATATTATTCATAACATAATTGTAATAGCAGGGAATATATATATATATATATATATATATATATATAGAACACAACCTCCCTTGTTGCGCTAAGTGTGAATATATAGATAGATGGTAGTGTTCTCTGTGGGCTGCCTTATTACACTGAGTTATCTGTTAGTCAGAACCAGAATGAACAACATGTACAACAATTGTGGAATTGGTGCCCTAAAGGGAGCAAAATTATAGACCCTATTGTTTAATGACACTTTAAGTATACCTTGTTACAGGCAAAAAATAAACAGTGAGTTCCAGTACACAGGATATTTAATATCAATTATTAAAATGACAACTGTGTCCTTAATCACAAAAAAAAACATTCGAAGACAACAGCCTCCTATACAATATTGGAGGTTAAGTTCCTCATGTATGTACAGATTGTTCCTTTCGTGATATCCTCCTTCCAGTAATGTAGATAGGAGATGACATCAAAACATAATAGAGTACCCAACGCGTTTTGTCATCAGGGGCGTATTTCTATTTGGAAGCACGTTTTTAAAATAATATTTCTAGACACCGCTATTTACCAAACAGGCCTCGCTTGAATAAGAGGATAAGAATTTGTGCCTGATTAAATTTAAAATAGGCATATGATACCCCTAAGTGTCACATAAGCAGTAATCCGGTGGGTGTGAGGAGATTGTCTCATATTGCAGCAATAAGTTATTAGCAATACCGGATTCATGTATATTACTCGTATGATAATGTGGTGGGTTTAACTGGTCTTGTCGTGGGAACTCAGATGTAAACAACAGTAATCACATCTCAGGACTTAGTCATCGCCCACTGGTTGAGCCAACCAATGATCCCCAATGTACTGGTTATGTCCCACCCCTGGACCAATGGAAGAAGATCTTACATTTCCCATTGTATTGTATTTGGACCCATTGTTTAAAAGAGGCTTCCTGACCAGGCTCAGGGCTTATTCTCTGAAGATCATCTTGCTAAGACTGACTGAGTCCTAGGTGCAGGAGTGCTCATGAACAAACATAAGTATTATTGGTTGTAGCTCTTCTCTGTGATATTGTTGTATTTCTGTGTATATATTTTTAAGTAAATATTTTTTGCTGCATTGGACCACAACATAACATACAACTGGTGTCGCATTCCATTCTTGTTTGGGTTTAGAAGTGTATTTACCCACACGTGTCGCTGTATAGTGCGCAAAGCATGTCGGCGTGTGTACGCTATGTGCAGTCACAACATAAGGGTATTATCTGCATTCAGCAACTGCAGCAGCCTGAACCATAGTATTGTAAGGTATAGCATTTCCCTGAAAGTTATATGAACTTAAAAGGAAAGTAGCAATCATGCCATAGCTTTAGAGTGCAATTCCTAATTGTGTTGGTGTGAAAATCTCAGTGTGTGAGGCCTTTGAAGTAGATTCCTTGGGGGGTAGAGATAACATGTATCCTGTCTGTGGGATTGCTTGGGTTCTGGGATTTGAAATGAACAGTGACCCTTAAGCAATTCAGAGCCTCAGTTTATTAATGCAAAAATTGGAGTTACTGTACTTGTTGCTCAGAGCACAAACGTGAATGAAGTCTTAAGTGACATTAAAGAATAAGTTAAGAAAAACATAATAGTGCTACAGAGTAACAGAACATAAGAATTTGCAATGATAAAATAATTCCAAATAATAATATAAACATACTGTAAGTGGAGAAAATAAATACAATCGCTTGGATGCTTTGTACAATCCATACACAATTACAGTACACAGTGTTGCAGAGGTGACTTTACTTTTTTAAACTATTTTCAAGATTCCATAACAAATGTAATACTAGGGTGAAGGACATGTTACAGATAACATATAACAAATTAATTAATTTAAGCAGGTAGTCTAATTTTGATATTTCAAGCATTTGCAGAAAGGATGAGTATGATAGGTAAAGGGCCCTTTATGCAAATTCAATGCATTATTTGTTTGTGTACACACATCTGATGATGCAGCCCACAGGAAGATATTTGGCAGCCAGAGTAATGAGGCTGGCATTGGAACTGATGGTGACACTGGCTTTGATGTGGATGGTGGAGGGGCTGCTGGGTGCAGCAGTCAGAAGATACTGTAGCAGTGGACTGGAGATAATTCACTGGAGTTGTGGCAGTTAATAGGTCCACCACTATTGGTCAACAGGCCATAAATCAACTCATGAAATTTTTTTACATACAGTACCTTAGGTCAACTTGGTCAAAGGTCAACAAAAAAGGAAATAGGTAAACATAAGTCTTTCCATTTTTATTCCAAAACAGGTGGTATTTCATACTTTACTATCCAAGTGGACTTAGAGTTAGATTACAATGGTGTGCCGAGCATATCTTGGCACTATGCCCTAAGCATGGTGAGTGAAGCGAGCTATGCGAGGGGATGCGGTACACTTATACAGTGTCCATGACAACATATGTCGACATTGACACTAGACACCAAAAATCATGTAAAACTCACAGTGATCTTTTTTGTGTCGAACTTCCTATGTCGACCTATTGCTTTTGTTGACTTTTCAAACTGTCTACTTACGCCATGTTGACTTTTTTGTGTCAACATATTACCTGTCGACCAATATTGGTCTACCTAATGACTGTTGACATTATTGTCGATAATATGACCCATACCCATTCCAATTACATGCAGCTGGCTTGTCCATTTCTTTCTATTATCACTGGCAGCACAGAAAATAAATGGTCTACATAATTATTACAGGTCTCCAATGTAAGTACGTTTTTCCAAAACATGTTGATGCTATCAATCAGTTGCTCTTTTGTCCTTGTCTTACATTGAGAAAGAATATAACTTTTCAATACTAGCTCGATAGGATCCATGTCCTGTGATCTGTGGAGCAAATTTTCAGGGAGCAAATTTTAAAATCAAATATTTGGCATTTCATGCTTTACAGGAAGAATCAGTCTACAGGATAAAACTGTACTTACTCTGGTGGTGTGCGTTGCCAAATGATGCCTTTTTCTTTTTTGAATTCGGCCAAAGCACTATGTTTTGGATCGTTGTCCTGGAACATTTGATGGCCAGATGACCAATACTTTCTTACATACGGCACTAAATTATCACTTATTTTCTTATTCTCCTTCATATTAGCAATGATTTGGCTCACACTCTTTGAAATTGTGCGTGTCATCTTGTAGTGTGTACAAACATACAGTACTGTACAGGTATAATGTTATGTACTGCAGTAAAGTGGAGGAGATCATAAGGGCAAACCAGTACATACAGGTTCAAATGTGGGATGTCACATAAAGCTGTCCAATCATTTCAAGGACAACCTATGGGAAATTGAGACAGGATTGTGTACAAATTAGTTGACAGTTTAAAAAGTGGTCTGTTACGTATTTTACTGCACAGTACTATGCTTTCTGTAAACAAAGACCAGAAGAATGAAGAAGAGGACTTTCTACCTGTATATCAAATCTCCAAATAGACGTGTTTCCAAGAAGCTTGCCAATGTCTTACCAAAGACCACTAAACCACAGAAAGTGTGGAAAATAATGTACCAAATGCTAAGAAAAACACTGCAAAGGCAAATTGTGCAGTCCTTTCTCGAAACTGGGAAGCCAACATCGATGTGGAGCAAGCAGTGAACTTCCAGAAGGACCCAGCTACACCTAATTTTATGCCATTAATGGATGACATTGGTTTAATGGAGCAAGACAACGTTTTACCAGAGAACAGTACAGTCACACCAGTGTCACCATGTAGCAGATCCCTGCTTGTACTCCGTAGGAAACTTGAGTACATGGGAGTCAGTGACGGTATCTGTACAAGCACCTGTGCTGAGTTGGTGAGTCAGCAGTTGGGTGAGGTAAAATAATTGAGAGTCGAGATGAGGACACAGCTCAGGACTGAAGTGGAGATTATGAGTTTTGCATGGGTTGAGACTATTAGAAATGTTGTTCAGGACACTGTTCATGATCCTATTTGGGAGTCTGCTGTTGAGTGGAAGAATGCTATTACAAAGAAAATCACTACAATGAAAGAGACATAATCTCAAAATCCCATACAATTTTGACAATGTCTACATGGAAGATGACCTATTTTTTACTAAACACACCACTGTACCGATAACACCAGTACAGCAACCAACAGTAAGACAGACTGGGGATAGTGATACAGGAGTGCCACACAGGTTCAGCACACCTGAGCATCTTACACAAAGTGATTTTTCAGTGATAGCAAGAAGACCTGTGGAAAACAAACCACTCAGAAACATCTCACCTGAAACAGATTTATTGCTGTTCACCCTGAGCAAGGGACATCTTCATCGATATGCCCAAGCCATATTCCAGGAGAATGTTCCACACCAATTGTACCTGGCTTGGGTTAATAATGTGAACTTTGATAGTAACAAGGTAAAAAGGGCGCTACCGGTAAATCTGAAGGAGGATATCCTGAAGCGATGTGGGGAGATTTTCCAACTAATAAACAGTGATATTACAAAGATTAGGAGTACTTTGAATTCATTGCTAAGGATGCACAGAGTACAGTCCTGGGATAACGATGTCCAATGGGGAACTCTGCTAAGTTCACACCACAGCCATGTAATGAACCACGGCCTCTGCCTATCCTAATACATTGTTAGATACTGTATTTCCTGCAGCAGTCATTGTTAGATACTGTATTTCCTGTAGCAGCTATTGTATATTTCATGTACTTTACACAATATATAAAATATATATTCTGAATGCCAATTTAATGCCACAAGTTTTTTCAGCTTCTAACTTTAGTGTATGCAGCTACAATATCAAAAGTTTTTTTTTATACATTTCTTGTTCCTTGCAATAAACAAATACGGTATGTATTTAAAAATTTTCATGTGATGCTCTGCTGGTCCCTTAATGCAAGGGCTGTGTAGATCACTACATTGCTTAATCCTAATACTGGCAAATGAACTGTGTTCAAAATTGTTTTGCTGCACACTGCTAAATTGGAATATATTAACTATGTGTGATATGTTGGTTTATTAAACAAACGTACAACCAGGCACTGCATATGTTACAGTACCACTGTCATCTATATTGAATCATATACTATGTTTTGTGACATGCTTAATATGCCCTACTAGCAAGGGGGTTTATTGTATAACAGTATCAGGTAACAGATACAGAGTTTACTACACCAATCAAATCGACACTCTGTTGCTAAATTGGACCTAGTCATTGTAAATCACAGACTTGTGCTGCTAATACATTACATTTTTCGTATGATGTTTGAATTGTGATCAAATTTAGGAATTACAGAGGTATAATTACACCAATAGGAGTGTAACATTCAGCAAAAAAATATGAGCTACTCAGAACAGGGACATCTAAGAACAGAGTATATGAACTAATAAGCTCATTTATTATTATTATCCTTTATTTATATGGCGCCACAAGGGTTCCGCAGCGCCCAATTACAGAGTACAAATGCACATAAAAAAAATAGGAAAACAGTGACTTACAGTTGAAGACAATATAGGACAAGTACAGGGCAACTAAGCATAACTACACCAGTAAATGACAGAGATAACTTCCAGGTGGTCAAAAAACTGTGGGATCTGGGCAGTTGAGGATTATTAAAGTAAGAAAAGTATAAGCACATGAGGGAAGAGGGTCCTACTCGTGAGAGCTTACATTCTAAGGGGAGGGGTAGACAGACAGGGATGACACAGATGGGGGAAGCTCATCTAAGCATTTATCTTTCAATTATCTACCACAGTGAGTGTGCTTTGTCTGTATGTAATATCCATGAACAGTTGAACCACTAGGATTTATTCCAGTATAATATGAAGGTTTTTCTATCCGTTGTGACTTGTTGTTATTGACCTAAAATTTAGTGGGTTAATTGAGAAATATCGTTAACTAGAGAAATATATTTTTCTCTCAAAATTATAGAATATTAATGTTTTTTGTGTGTTTGTCTTGTCCTATTTTTATGCTAAATAAATTTGTTACAATAAAGTACAATAAAAGTAAAATTTTATATTTAGAGTGACATGATTACCCTGGACTTAGTATGTAATGAGAGTGCCCCCAATGTAGAGTCTTCTTTTTCTCTCCAGACATTTTATAAACCTGCCTACCTAATTTGGACCTGATCATAGCTGCAATTTTGTTAGCAGATGGGCTAAATCATGTGCAGTGCAGGGGTGGCAGACATAACATGTGCAGAGAGAGTTAAGGGCCCTACACATTTGGCGATACACCGCCGAGCTTCCCAACGGCGGATACGGCCGACGGGTGACCCGGCGGTGGGGGGAAGTGATGGGGGAGTGAAGTTTCTTCACTCCCCCCATCACCTGGCTTCATAGAAGTGCAGACAAATATGGACGAGATTGTCCATATTGGCCTGCATGCACAGCCGATGGGACACCAGCGATGGACGAGCGCAGGGCCGCACATGCACAATATGAACATTATCTCGTTCATTAATGAACGAGATCATTCATATCTTGCAGTCAAATCGCCCAGTGTGTAGGGCCTATCAGATTTTGGTGGGTTATTTTGTTTCTGTGCAAGTTAAATACTGGCTGATTTATTTTTACACTGCAATTTAATCCATTTGAACACACCACACCCAAATCTAACTGTCTCTGCAAATGTTATATCTGCCTCCCCTGCACTACACATGGGTTTGCCCATCTGCTAACAAAATTGCTGCTATGATCAGGTTTGAATTACCCCCTCTAGAATCTCTCTCTCAGACTTTCTGCTTACTCAGTTTCTGAAAATGCCACCTGCTATCTGAAAAGTGGTACTGCACTATATTTCAGATGATTTACATATGGCCTGCCATGTATGACTTGGCAGGAAATATTATCTAGTGCCATGAATGGCAGGCCATGACATTTTTTTTAGAAAGGTAATCGTGGACACATCTGTAGCTGTCAAGGCATCATTTATCTGCTTTGCAACAGGATGACTGCTGTCGTACTTCATCCTCTTCGCAAATGACTGTTGGACGGTCATGACTAGTGGCAGCAGCTTCAGCACTAGGAGGAAGTTGTTCTTGATCTTTCCATATTTTATCCTCCAATGTTTTGTTCGCCATTATTTTTCTGGAGTTATATAACAATATGCGGCACAGGAGAGAGTACCCCTAAACCACACACATGGCAAAGCCTGTAAAAATTATTTGGATAATTACCCTTTTATTTGGAGTTATTATAATAATATGCCCCACAGGAGAGCGCACCCCTATACCACACAGGGCAAATCCTGTAAACATTATTTGGATTTAATATTTATAAACACTTTATTTGGAGTAAATAACATACAGCACGGCTGGACTCGGACGGCTGGACTCGGATGGCTGGCCTTGGAATGCTGGCCTTGGATGGCTGGCCGCGGACGGCTGGAAGGCTGGACAGCTGGCCCCGGATGGCTGGCCCAGATAGCTGGCCGGCTGGACTTGGCTGGCTGAACTTGGAAAGACCTGAGCAGCTGGAAGGTTGGACGGCTGGAAGGTTGGACTGCTGGAGGATTAGACGGCTGGAAGGTTAGGTGGCTAGAAGGATGGACGGCTGGACTTGGACTGCTGGACTTGGACTGCTGTATTTGGATGGCTGGACCTGGATGGCTGGCCGGCTGGCCTTGGCCGGTCTGGACTTGGACATCGGGCTGGAACTGGACGGCTGGACAAGGATGGCTGGACCTGGATGGCTGGATGGCTGGAGTCGGCCAGTTGGACTTGGACGGCTGGATGGCTGGTCTTGGATTGCTGGACTCAGACGGCTGGAAGGCTGGACCTTTACAGCCGGACCTGGATGGCTGGACTCAGATGGCTGGCCTCAGACAGCTGGACCTGGACAGCTGGCCTCGGATGGCTGGACCTGGATGGCTGGACCTGGACAGCTGGACGCCTGGACTCGGACGGCTGGACCTGGACAGCTGGCCTCGGATGGCTGGACCTGGACGGCTGGACCTAGACAGCTGGACGGCTGGACTCGGATGGCTGGACTAGGCCGGCTGGACTTGGCTGGCTGGACCTGGATGGCTGGACAACTGGACTCGGATGGCTAAGGCTGAACCATGGACGGCTAGCCTTGAATGGTCTGGCCTCGGATGGCTGGACTCGGAAGGCTGGATGGCTGGACCCAGACGGCTGGAACCAGATGGCTGGACTCGGACAGCTGGACTCAGACGGATGGACTTGGATGACTTGACAGTTTAACTAAGATGGCTGGATGGCTGGACTTGGAAGGCTGGACTTGGAAGGCTGAATGGCTGGACTCGGACAGCTGGACTCGGACTTGGATGGCTAGACCTGGCCGGCTTGACGGCTAGACCTGGATAGCTGGACGTGGATGGCAAGACCTGGAATTGGATGGCTGGATGGCTGGACTTGGACAGCTGGACTCGGACTTGGATGGCTTGACTTGGATGGCTTGCCTCGGGCGGCTGGATGGCTGGCCTCGGGTGGCTGGACGTCAGGCCTCGGACGGCTGGATGGCTGGACTCAGGTGGCTGGACTCGGGTGGCTGAACTCGGATGGCAGACCTCAGATGGCTGGACTTGGATGGCTTGATGGATGGACCTGGATGGCTGGACCTGGAAGGCTGGACTGGGATGGCTGGACTTGGCTGGCTGGATGGCTGGACTCGGACGGCTGGACTTGGACCTGACCATATGGACTCAGCTGGACTTGGACATCTGGATGGCTGGACTTGGATGGCTGGATGACAGGACCTGGACTCAGACGGCTGGAATTGAATGGCTGGACGGCAGGACTCGGACACCTGTATGGCTGGCCACGGATGGTTGGGCAGCTGACCTTGGATGGCTGGACTTGGATGGCTTGACGGGTGGTCCAAGATGGCTGGTCGTCCAGGTCCAGCCATCCGAGTCTTGCTGTCCAGCCATCCAAGTCCAGTCGACCGAGTTCAGCCGGCCGAGTCCAGCTCCAGCTGGACTTAGATGGCTGGACTTGGATGGCTTGATGGGTGGTCCAAGATGGCTGGTCGTCCAGGTCCAGCCATCCGAGTCTTGCTGTCCAGCCATCCAAGTCCAGTCGACCGAGTTCAGCCGGCCGAGTCCAGCTCCAGCTGGACTCAGATGGCTGGACTTGGATGGCTGGATCTGGATGGCTGGACATGGATGGTTGGACCTGGATGGCTGGACGGCAGGAACAGGACTTGGACAGAAGGACCTGATGGCTGGACATGGATGGCTAGACTCTGACTTGGATGGCTGGTAACAGACGGCTGGTCTCGGGCGGCTGGTCTCGGATGGCTGGATGGCAGGACCTGGACTTAGATGGCTGTACTTGGACGGCTGGACCTGACGGCTGGACTCGGACTTGGACGGCTGGTCTTGGACGACTGGTCTTGGATGGCTGGATGGCAGGACCTGGACTTGGATGGCTGCCCTTGGCTGCTGGCCTCGGATGGCTGGCCTCGGACGGATGGACTTGGATGGCTGGACTCGAATGGCTGGACAGCAGGACCTGGACTTGGATGGCTGGACTTTGACAGCTGGCCTCGGACAGCTGCACGGCTGGCCTAGGCCGGCTGGCCTCGGATGGCTGGACTTGGATCGGCGGTCCGGCTGTACTCGGACGGATGACCTCAGATGGCTGGACCTGGAAGGCTGATCTCTGATGGCTGGTCTCTGACAGGTGGTCTCTGACGGCTGGACTCGCATGGCTGGATGGCTGGACTTGGATGGCTGGACTTGTACGTCCAGGTCCTGCCGTCTAGCCATCCAAGTCCAGCCGGCCGAGTCCAGCTCCAGCTGGCTTGAATTGGATGGCTGGACCTGGACGGCTGGACTTGGATGGCTAGACGGCAGGATCTGGATGGCTGGACCTGGATGGCTGGACCTGGATGGCTGGACTTGGGCTTGGATGGCTGGACTCTTACGGCTGGACTCAGACAACTGGACTCAGATGGCTGGACCTGGAATCAGGCAGCTGGACTTGGATGGCTTGACATGGATGGCTGGACAGCTGGATGGCTGGACAGCTGGACCTGGACGCCTGGACTCGGACAGCTGGATTCGGATGGCTGGATGGCTGGACTTGGATGGCTGGACTTGTACGTCCAGGTCCAGCCATCCGAGTCCAGCTGTCCAGCCATCTGAGTTTAGCCGGCCTAGTCCAGCTGGCTGAGTCCAGCTCCAGCTGGCTGGACTTATATGACTGGACCTGGATGGCTGGACTTGGACAGTTGGACCGGGATGGCTAGACAGCAGGACCTGGTCTTGGATGTCTGGATGGCTGGACCTGTATGGCTGGACCTGTATGGCTGGACCTGGATGACTGGACCTGGATGGCTGGACTCGAACAGCTCAACTTGGATGGCTGTCCGGCTGGACTCGGCTGGCTGGACTCGGATGGCTGGACTCGGACGGCTGGACTCGGACGGCTGGACCTTGACTTGGGTTGCTGGACTCGGATGGCTGGATGTGGACTGCTGGACGACTGGATGGCTGGACAGCTGGACCTGGATGCCTGGACTCGAATGGCTGGATGGATGGACTTGGACTGCTGGACTTGTACATCCAGATCCAGCCGTCCGAGACCAGCTGTCCAGCCATACGAGTCCGGCCAGCCGAGTCCAGCTGGCTGAGTCCAGCCGGTTGAGTCCATCTCCAGCTGGCTGGACTTAGACGGCTGGACCTGGATGGCTGTACTTGGACAGTTGGACCTGGATGGCTAGACAGCAGGACCTGGACTTGGATGGCTGGATGGCTGGACCTGGATGGCTGGACCTGGATGGCTTGTCTTGAACAGCTGGACTTGGATGGCTGTCCGGCTGGACTCGGCTGGCTGGACTCGGATGGATGGACCTGGACTCAGGTGGCTGGACTTGGATAGCTGGATGTGGATGGCTGGACGACTGGATGGCTAATTGGCTGGACCTGGACAGCTGGACTCGGATGGCTAGATGGCTGGACTTGGATGGCTGGATGGCTGGACTTGGATGGCTGGACATGGTTGGCTGGACGGCTGGACCTGGACTTGACCAGCTGAACTCAGCCAGCTGGACTCATATGGCTGACCACGGATGGCTGGACTTGGATGGCTTGACGGCAAGACCTGGACAGCTGGACCTGGATGGCTGGACTTTCACAGATGGATGGCTGGATGTCAGGACTCGGACGGTTGGCTTGGATGGCTGGACTCGGATGGCTGGACTCGGACATCCAGGTCCAGCTGTCCGAGTCCAGCTGTCCAGTCATGCGAGTCCAGCTGGACTCGGATGGCTGGACTCAGATGGTTGGTTGGCTGGATGGCTGGACCTGGACAGCTGGACCTGGATGGTTGGACTCGGACGGCAGGACTCGGACGTGCAGGTCCAGTTATCCGAGTCCAACTTTCCAGTCATCCGAGTACAGTCATCTGAGTCCAGTCGTCCGAGTTCAGCAGTACTCGGATGGCAGACCTCAGATGTCTGGACTTGTATGGCATGACGGCTGGACCTGGATGGCTGGACCTGGATGGCTGTGCTGGGATAGCTGGACTTGGCCGGCTGGATGGCTGGACTCGGACGGCTGGACTTGGACCTGGCCGGCTGGACTCGGCTGGACTTGGACACCTGGATGGCTGGACTTGGATGGCTGGACCTGGATGGCTGGAACTGGATGGCTGGACGGCAGGACCTGGACTCAGACGGCTGGAATTGGATGGCTGGACGGCAGGACTCGGACACCTGAACGGCTGTCCAGATGGTTAGGCGGCTGGACTTGGACAGCTGGACTCGGACAGCTGTCCAGCTGGACTCGACTGGATGGACTCGGATGGCTGACCTCGGACGGCTGGACTTGGATGGCTTGACGGCTGGTCTCGGACGGCTGGTCATCCAGGTCCAGACATCCGAGTCTTGATGTCCACCTATCCGAGTCCAGTCATCTGAGTTCAGCTGGCCAAGTAGATGGCTGGACTTGGACGGCTGGATCTGGATGGCTGAACTTGGATGGTTGGACCTGGATGGCTGGATGGCAGGACCAGGACATGGACGGCAGGACCTGACGGCTAGACTTGGATGGCTGGACTCGGACTTGGACGGCTGGTCTCGGATGGCTGGATGGCAGGACCTTGACTTGGATGGCTGGACTTGGACGGCTGGCCTCCGATAACTGGCAACGGACGGTTGGACTTGGACAGATGGACTCGGATGGCTGGACTTGGAAGGCTGGACTTGGAAGGCTGAATGGCTGGACTCGGACAGCTGACTCGGACTTGGATGGCTGGACCTGGCTGGCTAGACCTGGATGGTTGGACTTGGATGGAAAGACCTGGAATTGGATGGCTGGAAGGCTGGACTTGGACAGCTGGACTCGGACTTGGATGGCTTGACTTGGATGGCTTTCCTCGGGTGGCTGGACGGCTGGCCTCGGGTGGCTGGATGTCTGGACTCGGACGGCTGGATGGCTGGACTCAGATGTCTGGACTCGGATGGCTGAACTCAGATGGCAGACCTCAGATGGCTGGACTTGGATGGCTTGACAGCTGGACCTGGATGGCTGGACTGGGATGGCTGGACTTGGCCGGCTTGATTGCTGGACTCGGACGGCTGGACTTGGACCTGACCGTATGGACTCAGCTGGACTTGGACACCTGGATGGCTGGACTTGGATGGCTGGACCTGGATGGATGGACCTGGATGGCTGGATGACAGGACCTGGACTCGGATGGCTGGAATTGAATGGCTGGATGGCGGGACTCGGACACCTGCATGGCTGGCCACGGATGGTTGGGCAGCTGGACTTGGACAGCTGGACTCAGATGGCTGTCCAGCTGGACTCGGCTGGCTGGACTCGAATGGCTGACCTCGGACGGCTGGACGTGGATGGCTTGACGGGTGGTCCAAGATGGCTGGTTGTCCAGGTCCAGCCATCCGAGTCTTGCTGTCCAGCCATCCGAGTCCAGTCGACCGAGTTCAGCCGGCCGAGTCCAGCTCCAGCTGGACTTGGATGGCTGGACTTGGATGGTTGGACCTGGATGGCTGGACGGCAGGACCAGGACTTGGACAGAAGGACCTGATGGCTGGACATGGACGGCTAGACTCTGACTTGGATGGCTGGTCACGGACGGCTGGTCTCGGGCGGCTAGTCTCGGATGACTGGATGGCAGGACCTGGACTTGGATGGCTGAACTTGGACGGCTGGATCTGACGGCTGGACTTGGATGGCTGGACTCGGACTTGGACGGCTGGTCTTGGACGACTGGTCTTGGATGGCTGGATGGCGGGACCTGGACTTGGATGGCTGCCCTTGGCTGCTGGCCTCGGATGGCTGGCCTCGGACCGATGGACTTGGACGGCTGGACTCAGATGGCTGGACAGCAGGACCTGGACTTGGATGGCTGGACTTGGACAGCTGGCCTCGGACAGCTGGATGGCTGGCTTAGGGCGGCTGGCCTCGGATGGCTGGACTTGGATCGGCTGTCCGGCTGGACTCGGACGGATGACCTCAGATGGATGGACCTGGAAGGCTGATCTCTGATGGCTGGTCTCTGACAGGTGGTCTCTGACGGCTGGACTCGTATGGCTGGATGGCTGGACTTGGATGGCTGGACTTGTACATCCAGGTCCTGCCGTCTAGCCATCCAAGTCCAGCCGGCCGAGTCCAGCTCCAGCTGGCTTGAATTGGATGGCTGGACCTGGACGGCTGGACTTGGATGGCTAGACGGCAGGACCTGGATGGCTGGACATGGATGGCTAGACCTTGACGGCTGGACTAGGACTCGGATGGCTGCACTCTTACGGCTGGACTCGGACAGCTGGACTCAGATGGCTGGAAATGGAATCGGGCAGCTGGACTTGGATGGCTTGACATGGATGGCTGGACAGCTGGATGGCCGGACAGCTGGACCTGGACACCTGGACTCGGACGGCTGGATTCGGATGGCTGGATGGCTGGACTTGGATGGCTGGACTTGTACGTCCAGGTCCAGCCGTCCGAGCCAAGCTGTTCAGCCATCCGAGTTTAGCTGGCCAAGTCCAGCTGGCTGAGTCCAGCTCCAGCTGGCTGGACTTATACGGCTGGACCTGGATGGCTGGACAGCAGGACCTTGACTTAGATGGCTGGATGGCTGGACCTGGATGGCTGGACCTGGATGGCTGGACCTGGATGGCTGGACTCGAACAGCTGGAATTGGATGGCTGTCCGGCTGGACTCGACTGGCTGGACTTAGATGGCTGGACTCGGACAGCTGGACTCGGCCGGCTGGACATTGACTCGGGTTGCTGTACTCGGATAGCTGGATGTGGACGGCTGGATGACTGGATGGCTGAACAGCTGGACCTGGATGCCTGGACTCGGATGGCTGGATTCGGATGGCTGGATGGCTGGACTTGGACTGCTGGACTTGTACATCCAGGTCCAGCCATCCGAGTCCAGCTGTCCAGTCATACGAGTCCAGCCAGCCGAGTCAAGCTGGCTGAGTCCAGCCGGTTGAGTCCAGCTCCAGCTGGCTGGACTTAGACGGCTGGACCTGGATGGCTGGACTTGGACAGTTGGACCTGGATGGCTAGACAGCAGGACCTGGACTTGGATGGCTGTCCGGCTGGACTCGGCTGGCTGGACTCGGATGGCTGGACTCGGACGGCTGGACGACTGGATGGCTAAATGGCTGGACCTGGACAGCTGGACTTGGATGGATAGATGGCTGGACTTGGATGGCTGGACGGCTGGACTCGGATGGCTGGACATGGATGGCTGGACGGCTGGACCTGGACTTGGCTAGCTGAACTCGGCCAGCTGGACTCATATGGCTGACCACGGATGGCTGGACTTGGATGGCTTGACTTTCACAGATGGATGGCTGGATGTCAGGACTCGGACGGTTGGCTCGAATGGCTGGACTCGGACATCTAGGTCCAGCTGTCCGAGTCCAGCTGTCCAGTCATGCGAGTCCAACTGGACTCGGATGGCTGGACTTGGATGACTGGACTCAGACGGCTGGTTGGCTGGACGGCTGGACCTGGACAGCTGGACCTGGATGGCTGGACTCGGACGGCTGGACTCGGACATGCAGGTCCAGCCGTCCGAGGCCAACTGTCCAGTCATCCGAGTCCAGTCGTCCGAGTTCAGCTGTACTCGGATGGCAGACCTCAATTGGCTGGACTTGTATGGCTTGACGGCTGGACCTGGATGTCTGGACCTGGATAGCTGTACTGGGATAGCTGGACTTGGCCGGCTGGATGGCTGGACTCGGACGGCTGGACTTGGACCTGGCCAGCTGGACTCGGCTGGACTTGGACACCTGGATGGCTGGACTTGGATGGCTGGACCTGGATGGCTGGACCTGGATGGCTGGACGGCAGGACCTGGACTCAGATGGCTGGAATTGGATGGCTGTACAGCAGGACTCAGACACCTGAACGGCTGGCCACAGATGGTTGGGCGGCTGGACTTGGACAGCTGGACGGCTGGACTCGGATGGCTGGACTAGGCCGGCTGGACTTGGCTGGCTGGACCTGGACGGCTGGACCTGGACAGCTGGACGGCTGGACTCGGATGGCTGGACTAGGCCGGCTGGACTTGGCTGGCTGGACCTGGATGGCTGGACAACTGGACTCGGATGGCTAAGGCTGAACCATGGACGGCTAGCCTTGAATGGTCTGGCCTCGGATGGCTGGACTCGGAAGGCTGGATGGCTGGACCCAGACGGCTGGAACCAGATGGCTGGACTCGGACAGCAGGACTCAGACGGCTGGACTTGGATGACTTGACAGTTTAACTAAGACGGCTGGATGGCTGGACTTGGAAGGCTGGACTTGGAAGGCTGAATGGCTGGACTCGGACAGCTGGACTCGGACTTGGATGGCTAGACCTGGCCGGCTTGACGGCTAGACCTGGATAGCTGGACTTGGATGGCAAGACCTGGAATTGGATGGCTGGATGGCTTGACTTGGACAGATGGACTCGGACTTGGATGGCTTGACTTGGATGGCTTGCCTCGGGTGGCTGGATGGCTGGCCTCGGGTGGCTGGACGTCAGGCCTCGGACGGCTGGATGGCTGGACTCAGGTGGCTGGACTCGGGTGGCTGAACTCGGATGGCAGACCTCAGATGGCTGGACTTGGATGGCTTGATGGATGGACCTGGATGGCTGGACCTGGAAGGCTGGACTGGGATGGCTGGACTTGGCCGGCTGGATGGCTGGACTCGGACGTGCAGGTCCAGCCGTCCGAGGCCAACTGTCCAGTCATCCGAGTCCAGTCGTCCGAGTTCAACTGTACTCGGATGGCAGACCTCAATTGGCTGGACTTGTATGGCTTGACGGCTGGACCTGGATGTCTGGACCTGGATGGCTGTACTGGGATAGCTGGACTTGGCCGGCTGGATGGCTGGATTTGGACGGCTGGACTTGGACCTGGCCAGCTGGACTCGGCTGGACTTGGACACCTGGATGGCTGGACTTGGATGGCTGGACCTGGATGGCTGGACCTGGATGGCTGGACGGCAGGACCTGGACTCAGATGGCTGGAATTGGATGGCTGGACAGCAGGACTCGGACACCTGAACGGCTGGCCTCAGATGGTTGGGCGGCTGGACTTGGACAGCTGGACTCAGACCGCTGTCCAGCTGGACTCGACTGGCTGGACTCGGATGGCTGACCTCGGACGGCTGGACTTGGATGGCTTGATGGCTGGTCTCGGACGGCTGGTCATCCAGGTCCAGCCATCCGAGTCTTGCTGTCCAGCTATCTGAGTCCAGTCATCTGAGTTCAGCTGGCCAAGTAGATGGCTGGACTTGGACGGCTGGATCTGGATGGCTGGACTTGGATGGTTGGACCTGGATGGCTGGACGGCAGGACCAGGACATGGACGGCAGGACCTGGTGGCTAGAATTGGATGGCTGGACTCGGACTTGGACGGCTGGTCTCGGATGGCTGGATGGCAGGACCCGGACTTGGATGGCTGGACTTGGACGGCTGGCCTCCGATAACTGCAACGGATGGTTGGACTTGGACGGATGGACTCGGATGGCTGGACAGCAGGACCTGGACTTGGATGGCTGGCCTCGAACAGCTGGATGTCTTGCCTCGGACGGCTGGACGGCTGGCCTCGGACGGGTGGACGGCTAGCCTCGGACGGCTAGACTTGGAACGGCTGTCCAGCTGGACTCGGTCATCTGCACTCGGACGGCTGACCTCGGAAGGCTGGACCTGGACGACTGGAACTGTGTGGATGATCTCTGATGGCTGGTCTCTGACAGGTGGTCTCTGATGGCTGGTCTTGGATGACAGGATGGCTGGACTTGGATGGCTGGACTTGTATGTCCAGGTCCATCTGTCCAGTCATCCGAGTCCAGCCGGTCGACTCCAGCTAGCCGAGTTCAGCTGGCCGAGTCCAACTCCAGCTGGCTGGATTGGATGGCTCTACCTGAATGTCTGGATTTGGACGGTTGGATCTGGATGGCTAGACGGCAGGACCTGGATGGCTGGACCTGGACGGCTGGACCTGGACGGCTGAACCTGGATGGCAGTACTTGGACTCAGATGGCTGACCTCAGATGGCTGGGCCTGGACCACTGGACATGGACGACTGGACTCAGATGGCAGGACTTGGACGGCTTGATGATTTAACTAAGATGGCTGGACGGCTGGACTTGGAAGGCTGGAAGGCTGGACTTGGAAGGCTGGATGGCTGGACTCGGACAGCTGGACTCGGACTTGGACGGCTGGACCTGTCCGGCTAGACCTGGATGGCTGGACTTGGATGGCAGGACCTGGAATTGGATGGCTGGATGGCTGGACTCGGACAGATGGACTCGGACTTGGATGGCTGGCCTCAGGCAGCTTGACGTCTGGCCTCGGGCAGCTGGACAGCTGGCCTCAGACAGCTGGATGGCTTTACTTGGATGGCAGAACTCAGATGGCTGGACTTGGATGGCTTGATGGCTGGACCTGGATGGCTGGTCTTGGCCGGCTGGATGGCTGGACTCAGACTGCTGGACTTGGACCTGGCTGGTTTGACTCGGCTGGACTTGGGCACCTGGATGGCTGTACTTGGATGGCTGGACCTGGATTGCTGGACCTTGACATCTGGACAGTAGGACATGGACTTGGGCGGCTGGAATTGGATGGCTGGATGGCTGGACTCGTACACCTGAATGATGGCTGAACCTGGATGTCTGAATGGTAGCACCTGGACTTGGGTGGCTGGACTTGGATGACTGGCCTCAGACAGCTGGAAGGCTGGCCTCAGACGGCTGGCCTCAGATGGCTGGACTTGGTCGGCTGGACTCGGATGGCTGGACAGCAGGACCTGGACTTGGATGGCTGCACTTGGATAGCTGGACTTGGAAGGCTGGACTTGGAAGGCAGGATGGCTGGACTTGGACTGCTGGACTTGGAAGGCTGGACTTGGAAGGCTGTCCAGCTGGACGCGGCTGGCTGGACTCGGATGGCTGAACTCGGATGGCTGAACTCGGATGGCTGGACTTGGATGGCTTGACGGCTGGTCCCAGATGGATGATCATCCAGGTCCAGCCATTCGAGTCCAGGTCCAGACCTGGAGTTGGACGGCTGAATGTTGGCTGGACTCGGACTTGGACGGTTGGACTTGGATGGACGGCCTCGGGTGGCATGACAGCTGGCCTTGGGCAGCTGGACAGCTGGCCTCGGATGGTTGGATGGCTGGACTCGGATGGCTGAACTCGGACGGCAGACCTCAGATGGCTGGACTTGGATGGCTTGATGGCTGGACCTGGATTGCTGAACCTGGATGGCTGGACTGGGATGGCTGGATGGCTGGACTTGGATGGCTGGACTTGGACCTGGCCGTATGGACTCAGCTGGACTTGGACACCTGGATGGCTGGACTTGCATGGCTGGACCTGTATGGCTGTACCTGGATGGCTGGATGGCAGGAGCTGCACTCGGGCAGCTGGAATTGGATGGCTGGACGGCAGGACTCGGACACCTGAACGGCTGGCCACGGATGGTTGGGCGGCTGGACTTGGACAGCTGGACTCGGAAGGCTGTCCAGCTGGACGCGGCTGGCTGGACTCGGATGGCTGAACTCGGATGGCTGGACTTGGATGGCTTGACGGCTGGTCCCAGATGGATGATCATCCAGGTCCAGCCATTCGAGTCTTGCTGTCCAGCCATCCGAGTCCAGTCGACCGAGTCCAGCCGGCTGAGTCCAGCTCCAGCTGGACTTGGATGGCTGGATCAGGATGGCTGTACTTGGATGGCTGGATCAGGATGGCTGTACTTGGATGGTTGGACCTGGATGGCTGGACGGCAGGACCAGGACTTGGACTGCAGAACCTGATGGCTGGAAATGGACAGCTGGACTCTGACTTGGATGGCTGGTCATGGACGGCAGGTCTCGGAAGGTTGTTCTCGGATGGCTGGATAGCTGGACTCGGCCAGTTGGACTTGGACGGCTGGATGGCTGGTCTTGGATGGCTGGACTGGGACGGCTGGAAGGCTGGACCTTTACAGCCAGACCTGGATGGCTGGACTCAGATGGTTGGCCTCGGACAGCTAGACCTGGACAGCTGGCCTCGGATAGCTGGACCTGGACGGCTGGACCTGGACAGCTGGACGGCTGGACTCGGATGGCTGGACTAGTCCGGCTGGACTTGGCTGGCTAGACCTGGATGGCTGGACAACTGGACTCAGATGGCTAAGGCTAGAAGGCTGGACCATGGACGGCTGGCCTTGGATGGTCTGGCCTCGGATGGCTGGACTCGGAAGGCAGGATGGCTGTACCCAGTCAGCTGGAACCAGACGGCTGGACTCGGACAGCTGGCCTCAGATGGCTGGACTTGGATGGCTTGACAGTTTAACTAAGACGGCTGGACTTGGAAGGCTGGAAGGATGGACTTGGAAGGCTGAATGGCTGGACTCGGACAGCTGGACTCGGACTTGGATGGCTGGACCTGGACGGCAAGACCTGGATGGCTGGACTTGGATGGCAAGACCTGGAATTGGATGGCTGGATGGCTTGTCTTGGACAGCTGGACTCGGACTTGGATGGCTTGACTTGGATGGCTTGCCTCGGGTGGCTGGACGGCTGGCCCCGGGTGGCTGGACGTCTGGCCTCGGACGGCTGGATGGCTGGACTCAGATGGCTGGACTCGGATGGCTGAACTCAGATGGCAGACCTCAGATGGCTGGACTTGGATGGATTGACGGCTGGACCTGGATGGCTGGACCTGGATGGCTGGACTGGGATGGCTGGACTTGGCCGGCTGGATGGCTGGACTCGGACAGCTGGACTTGGACCTGGCCGTATGGACTCAGCTGGACTTGGACACCTGGATGGCTGGACTTGGATGGATGGACCTGGATGGCTGGACTTGGGCAGTTGAACCTGGATTGCTAGACAGCAGGACCTGGACTTGGATGGCTGGATCAGGATGGCTGGACCTGGACGGCTGGACTCGAACAGCTGGACTTGGACGGCTGTCCGGCTGGACTCGGCTGGCTGGACTCGGATGGCTGGACTTGGACGGCTGGACTCGGCTGGCTGGCCCTGGACACGGGTGACTGGACTCGGATGGCTGGATGTGGACGGCTGGGCGACTGGAAGGCAAAATGGCTGGACCTGGACAGCTGGACTCGGATGTCTAGATGGCTGGACTTGGATGTCTGGACGGCTGGACTCGGATGGCTGGACATGGATGGCTGGACGGCTGGACCTGGACTTGGCCAGCTGGACTCGTACGGCTGACCACGGATGGCTGGACTTGGATGGCTTGACGGCAAGACCTAGATGGCTGGACCTGAATGGCTGGACTTTAACAGATGGATGGCTGGATGTCAGGACTCAGATGGTTGGCTCGGATGGCTGGACTCGGATGGCTGAACTCTGACGTCCAGGTCCAGCTGTCCGAGTCCAGCTGTCCAGTCATGCGAGTCCAGCTGGACTCGGATGGCTGGACTCGGACGGCTGGACTCGGACGTGCAGGTCCAGCCGTCCGAGTCCAACTGTCTAGTCATCCGAGTCCAGTCATCTGAGTCCAGTCGTCCGAGTTCAGCTGTACTCGGATAGCTAGACTCGGACGGCTGGACTCGGACGGCTGGATGGATGGACGGCTGGTTGGCTGGACAGCTGGACCTGGATGGCTGGACTCAGACGGCTGAATGGCTGGACGACTGGACCTGGACCTGGACAGCTAGACTCGGACAGCTGGATGGCTGGACTCGGACGGCTGGATGGCTGGACTCAGATGGCTGGACAGCTGGACTCGGATTGTTGGACTTGGTTGGCTGGACCTGGATAGCTGGACAGCTGGACCTGGACTTGGAAGGTTGGACTTGGACAGCTGGACTCGGATGGCTGAACAGCTAACCTCGAATGGCTGGATAACTGGACTCGGCCGGCTGGACTTGGATGGATGGCTGGCTGGACTCGGATGGCTGGCCGGCTGGACGGCTAGATGTGGACGGCTGGACTTGGACGGCTGGACTTGGATGGCTGAACTTGGACTTGAATAGCTGGCCTTGGATGGCTGGCCTCGGACGGCTGGATGTCTGGACTCGGATGGCTGGACTCGGATGCCTGGACTTGGATGTCTGGACAGCTGGACCTTGATGGCTCGACCCGGACAGCTAAACGGCTAGACTCGGACAGCTGGACTCGGATGGCTGGATGGCTAGACTCGGACGGATGGACTCGGATGGCTAAACTTGGACGGCTGGATGGCTGGACTCAGACGGATGGACTTGGATGGCTGGACTCGGACGGCTGGACCTGGATGGCTGGACTCGGATGGCTGGACAGCTGGACTCAGCCGGATGGACTTGGATGCCTTTACTTGGATGTCTGGACAGCTGGACCTTGACGGTTGGACCCCGACAGCTAAACAGATGGACTCGGATGGCTGGACTCAGATGGCTTGACTAGGACGGCTAAATTTGGATGGCTGGACCTGGATGGCTGGACATGGACGGCTGGATGGCTGGATGGCTGGACTCGGACGGCTGGACTCGGACAGCTGGACTTGGCTGGCTGGACCTGGACAGCTGGACGACTGGACTCGAACGGCTAAGGCTGGATGGCTGGACCTTGGACATCTGGCCTCGAACAGCTGGATGGCTGGACTCAGAAGGCTGGATGGCTGGACCCTGATGGCTGGACCCAGACGTCTGGACTCGGACATTTGGACTCGGATGGCTGGACTTGGGCGGTGTGAATAAGACAGCTGGACGTCTTCAATTGGAAGACTGGACTGCTGGACTTGAAATGCTGGATGGCTGAACTCGGACAGCTGGACTCAGACATGGATGGCTGGACCTGGCCAGCAAGACCTAGACGGCTAGACCTGGATGACTGGACTTGGACGGCAGGACCTGTAATTGGACGGCTGGATGGCTGGACTCAGACGGCTGGACTTGGATGGCTGGCCTCGGGCGGCTGGACGGCTGGCCTCGGGAAGCTGGACGGCAGGCCTCGGGCAGCTGGATGGCTGGACTCAGATGGCTGGACTCAGACGGCTGACCTCAGATGGCTGGACTTGGATGGCTTGATGGCTGGACCTGGATGGCTAAACTTGGATGGCTGGACTTGGATGGCTGGACTTGGATGGCTGGATGGCTGGACTCAAACGGCTGGACTTACACCTGTCTAGCTGGACTCGGACACCTGTATGGCTGAACTTGGATGTCTGGGATTGGATTGCTGGACTTGGATGGCTGGACCTGGACGACTGGACCTGGACGGCTGGATGGCAGGACCTGGACTCGAGTGGCTGGACTTGGACGGCTGGCCTTGGACAGCTGGATGGCTGGCATCGGACGGCTGGACTCGGATGGCTCGACGGCAGGACCTGGACTTGGATGGCTGGACAGCAGGACCTGGAATTGGATGGTTGGACTTGGATGGCTGGCCTCGGACAACTGGATGGCTGGCCTCGGACGGCTGGACAGCTGGCCTCGGCTGGAATTGGATGTCTGGATGTCTGGACTCGGACAGCTGGACAGCTGGCCATGGATGGTTGGGCGGCTGGATTTGGACAGCTTGACTCGGACGTCTGTCAGGCTAAACTCGGATGGCTGGACTCGGATGTGTGACCTTGGATGGCTGGACTTAGATGGCTTGATGGCTGGTCTCGGACGGCTGGTCGTCCAGGTCCAGCCGTCCAAGTCCAGCTGTCCAGCCATCCGAGTCCAGTAGTCCGAGTCCAGCCGGCCGAGTCCAGCTCCAGCTGGACTTGGATGGCTGGACTTGGATGCCTGGATCTGGACAGCTGGACTTGGATGGTTGGACCTGGATGGCTGGACGGCAGGATCTGGACTTGGACGGCAGGACATGGTTGGCTGGACCTGACGGCTGGACTTGGACAGCTGGACTTGGACTTGGACAGCTGGTCTCGGACAGCTGGTCTCAGATGGCTGGTCTAGGATAGCTGGTCTTGGATGGCTGAATGGCAGGACCTGGACTTGGATGGCTGGACTTGGACGGCTGGCCTTGGACAGCTGGATGGCTGGCATCGGACAGCTGGCCTTGGACGCTGGACTTGGGTGGCTGGACTCGGATGGCTTGACGGCAGGACCTGGACTTGGATGGCTGGACAGCAGGACCTGGACTTGGATGGCTGGACTTGAATGGCTGGCCTCGGATAGCTGGATGGCTGGCCTCGGACGGCTGGACAGCTGGCCGCGGACGGCTGGACTTGGACGGCTGTCCAGCTGGACTCGGCCAGCTGGACACGGATATCTGACCTCAGATGGCTGGACCTGGACAACTGGACCTGGACGGCTGGACTCAGATGGCTGGACTTGGATGACTTGACGGTTTAACTAAGAGGGCTGGACGGCTGGATTTGGAAGGCTGGAAGGCTGGATGGCTGGACTCGGACAGCTGGACTCGGACTTGCATGGCTGGACCTGGACGGTTAGGCCTGGATGGCTGGACTTGGACGGCAGGACCTGTAATTGGACGGCTGGATGGCTGGAATCGGACAGCTGAACTTGGATGGCTGGCCTTGGGCAGCTTGAAGGCTGGCCTCGGATGGCTGGATGGCTGTACTCGGACGGCTGAACTCGGATGGCAGACCTCAGATGGCTGGACTTGGATGGCTTGACGGCTGGACCTGGATGTCTGGACCTGGATGGCTGTACTGGGATAGCTGGACTTGGCCGGCTGGATGGCTGGACTCAGACGGCTGGACTTGGACCTGGCCGGCTGGACTCGGCTGGACTTGGACACCTGGATGGCAGGACTTGGATGGCTGGACCTGGATGGCTGGACGGCAGAACCTGGACTCAGACGGCTGGAATTGGATGGCTGGACGGCAGGAGGACTCAAACACCTGAATGGCTAGCCACAGATGGTTGGGCGGCTGGACTTGGACAGCTGGACTTGGACGGCTGTCCAGCTGGACTCGGCTGGCTGGACTCGGATGGCTGACCTCGGACGGCTGGACTTGGATGGCTTGACGGCTGGTCTCGGATGGCTGGTCGTCCAGGTCCAGCCGTCCTAGTCTTGCTGTCCAGCTATCCGAGTCCAGTCATCTGAGTTCAGCTGGCGAAGTGGATGGCTGGACTTGGACAGCTGGATCTGGATGGCTGGACTTGGATGGTTGGACCTGGATGGCTGGACGGCAGGATCAGGACTTGGACGGCAGGACCTGACGGCTGGACTTGGATGGCTGGACTCGGACTTGGACGGCTGGTCTCGGATGGCTGGTCTCGGATGGCTGGATGGCAGGACCTGGACTTGGATGGCTGGACATGGACGGCTGGCCTCGGATAACTGGCAATGGACGGCTGGACTTGGAAGGCTGGACTCAGACTTGGACGGCTGGTCTTGGACGGCAGAACCTGGACTTGGATGGCTGCAATTGGCTGCAGGCCTCGGATGGCTGGCCTCGGACGGCTGGACTTGGATGGCTGGACAGCAGGACCTGGACTTGGATGGCTGGACTTGGACAGCTGGCCTCGGACAGCTGGACGGCTGGCCTAGGACAGCTAGCCGTGGATGGCTGGATTTGGTTTGGCTGTCCGGCTGGACTCGGACGGATGACCTCAGATGGCTGGACCTAGAAGGCTGTTCTCTGATGGCTTTTCTCTGACAGGTGGTCTCTGACGGCTGGACTCGGATGGCTGGATGTCTGGACTTGGATGGCTGGACATGTACATCCAGGACCAGCTGTCCAGCCATCCGAGTCCAACCGGCTGAGTCCAGCTCCAGCTTGCTTGACATGGATTGCTGGACCTGGAGGGCTGGACTCGGATGGTTGGACCTGGATGGCTAGACGGCAGGACCTGGATGGCTGGACCTGGATGTCTGGACCTGGACGGCTGGACATGGATTCAGACGGCTGGACTCGAACGGCTGGACTCGGACAGCTGGACTCAGATGGCTGGACCTGGAATCGGGTAGCTGGACTTGGATGGCTGGACGTGAATGACTGGACAGCTGGATGGCAGGATAGCTGGACCTGGATGCCTGGACTCGGACAGCTGGATTCGGATGGCTGGATGGCTGGACTTGGACGACTGGACTTGTATGTCCTGGTCCAGCTGTCTGAGTCTAGCTGTCCAGCCATCCGAAGTTAGCCAGCCGAGTCCAGCCAGCTGAGTCCAGCTCCAGCTGGCTGGACTTGGATAGTTGGACCCGGCTGGCTAGAAAGCAGGACCTGGACTTGGATGGCTGGATGGCTGGATCTGTATGGCTGGACCTGGACGGCTGGACCTGGATGGCTGGACTCGAACAGCCAGACGTGGATGGCTGTCCGGCTGGACTCGGCTGGCTGGACTCGGCTGGCTGGACTCGGACGGCTGGACTCGGCCGGCTGGTCCTGGGCTCAGGTTGCTGGACTTGGATGGCTGGATGTGGACTGCTGGACGACTGGATGGCTGGACAGCTGGACCTGGACGCCTGGACTCGGATGGCTGGATGGCTGGATTCGGATGGCTGGATGGCTGAACTTGGATGGCTGGACTTGTACTTCCAGGACCAGCTGTCCAGCCATCCGAGTCCAACCGGCAGAGTCCAGCTCCAGCTGGCTTGACTTGGATGGCTGGACCTGGGCGGCTGGGCTCGGATGGTTGGACCTGGATGGCTAGACGGCAGGACCTGGATGGCTGGACATGGATGGCTGGACCTGGACGGCTGGACATGGATTCGGACGGCTGGACTCGAACGGCTGGACTCGGACAGCTGGACTCAGATGGCTGGACCTGGAATCGGGCAGCTGGACTTGTATGGCTGGACGTGAATGGCTGGACAGCTGGATGGCTGGACAGCTGGACCTGGATGCCTGGACTCGGACAGCTGGATTCGGATGGCTGTCCGGCTGGACTCGGCTGGCTGGACTCGGATGGCTGGACTCGGACGGCTGGACTCGGCCGGCTGGTCCTGAGCTCGGGTTGCTGTACTCGGATGGCTGGATGTGGACTGCTGAACGACTGGATGGCTGGACAGCTGGACCTGGACGCCTGGACTCGGATGGCTGGATGGCTGGATGGCTGGACTTGGAAGGCTGGACTTGTACATCCAGGTCCAGCTGTCCAAGTCCAGCTGTCGAGCCATACAAGTCCAGCCAGCCAAGTCCAGCTGGCTGAGTCCAGCTCCAGCTGGCTGGACTTAGACAGCTGGACCTGGATGGCTGGACTTGGACAGTTGGACCTGGATGGCTAGACAGCAGGACCTGGACTTGAATGGCTGGATGTCTGGACCTGGATGGCTGGACTCGAACAGCTGGATTTGGATGGCTGTCTGGCTGGACTCGGCTGGCTGGACTCGGATGGCAGGACTCGGACGGCTGGACTCGGCTGGCTGGACCTGGACTCGGGTGACTGGACATGGGTGGCTGGATGACAGGATGGCTAAATGGCTGGACCTGGACAGCAGGACTCAGATGGCTGGATGGCTGGACTTGGATGGCTGGACGGCTGGACTCGGATGGCTGGACATGGATGGCTGGACAGCTGGACCTGGACTTGGAAGGCTGGACTTGGCCAGCGGAACTCAGCCAGCTGGACTCGTATAGCTGACCACGGATAGCTGGACTTGGATGGCTTAACGGCAAGACCTGGACGGCTGGACCTGGATGGCCGGACTTTAACAGATGGATGGCTGGATGTCAGGATTCGGACGGTTGGCTCAGGTGACTGGACTCGGATGGTTGGACTCGGTTGGCAGGACCTGGATCGCTGGACAGCTGGACCTGTACTTGGAAGGCTGGACTTGGACAGCTGGACTCGGATGGCTGAACAGCTAACCTCGAATGGCTGGATGGCTGGACTCGGCCAGCTGGACTCGGATGGATGGCCGGCTGGACTCGAATGGCTGACTGGCTGGACGTGGACAACTGGATGTGGACGGCTGGACTTGGACAGCTGGACTTGGATGGCTGGACTTGGACTTGAATGGCTGGACTTGGATGGCTGGCCTCGGACGGCTGGATGGCTGGACTCGGATGCCTGGACTTGGATGTCTGGACAGCTGGTGGACCTTGATGGCTCAACCCGGACAGCTAAATGGCTAGACTCGGACAGCTGGACTTGGATGGCTGTATGGCTGGACTCAGACGGATGGACTCGGATGGCTAAACTTGGACGGCTGGATGGCTGGACTCAGACGGATGGACTTGGATGGCTGGACTCGGCCGGCTGGACCTGGATGGCTGGACCTGGATGGCTGGACTTGGATGGCTGGACAGCTGGACTCAGCCGGCTGGACTTGGATGCCTTTACTTGGATGTCTGGACAGCTGGACATTGACGGCTGGACCCCGACAGCTAAACGGCTGGACTCGGATGGCTGGACTCAGATGGCTTGACTAGGACGGCTAAACTTGGACGGCTGGACCTGGACGGCTGGACACGGATGGCTGGATGGCTGGACTCGGATGGCTGGACTCGGACGGCTGGACTTGGCTGGCTGGACCTGGACAGCTGGACGACTGGACTCGGACGGCTAAGGCTGGATGGCTGGACCTTGGACGTCTGGTCTCGAACAGCTGGATGGCTGGACTCAGAAGGCTGGATGGCTGGACTCAGATGGCTTGACCCAGACGGCTGGACACAGACATTTGGACTCGGACGGCTGGAATTGGGCAATTTGACTAAGGCGGCTGGACGTCTTAACTTGGAAGGCTGGATGGCTGGACTTGGAGGCTGGATGTCTGGAATCGGACAGCTGGACTCGGACTTGGATGGCTGGACCTAGATGGCTAGACCTGGATGGCTGGACTTGGACGGCAGGACCTGGAATTGGACAGGTGGATGGCTGGACTCAGAAGGCTGGACTTGGATTGCTGGCCTCAGGCAGCTGGACGGCTGGCCTCGGGCAGCTGGACGGCAGGTCTCGGCCAGCTGGATGGCTGACCTCAGATGGCTGGACTTGGATGGCTTGATGGCTGGACCTGGATGGCTGAACCTCGATGGCTGGACTTGGACGGCTTTATGGTTGGTCTCGAATGACTGGACTTAGACCTGGCCAGCTGGACTCGGCTCGACTCTACAGCTTGATGCTGTAGTGACGTGGGAGCTGATCCAGGAGAGAGCCGCAACTTACCCGCACGCCTGAGGCTGTTTGCCGTTACAGCGGACTGAGATATTCCGGACATCTCAGTGGTGAAGCACAGCCTCTGTCTGGGAGCGGGTATGCGTTCCGTGTTCTCCTTCTTTTGTAAAGAAAAATTTGTTACGTCTTTGTGAATAAATTCCCTAAGGGGTACTTCTTTTTATCCATTTGTGATTGGTCTGTTGGAGTCCTGAATCCTGTGACACCAGATGGGATTAAGGAATACAAAGATACCTTTCAGTGAACGGTATTGGTTTTTTTAAAGTGAGTGTCAGTTTCACAGTGAGCACAGCAAAAAACAGAGATTCTGTTTAAACCGATCTCACTACTGACAATCAGCTGGATATCAAGTTTGCATAACGATTACCAACTGCTCTAATTAATGCTCTCTATATCATATGCTTTTTCACTAATTATCCACTAAGATATTTATTAGAGCTTGTATTACTGCCCATTTTTATGTACAAAGGATAGAAGTTTGCATAACGATTACCAACTGCTCTAATTAATGCTCTCTATATCATATGCTTTTTCACTAATTATCCACTAAGCTATTTGTTAGAGCTTGTATTACTGCCCATTTTTATGTACAAAGGATAGAATAATCCTTTTTGTGTTTTATATATAGACACTATCCGGATTTTAAGGGTTTTTCAGCGCTGTACACTCCTCTCCAAATCTCTTTTTTGTGCAGTGTTAACTACAGGTGTTGGTGTATACCTGGGATTGGAGTTGAGCAGCTGATTACCAGCGCTGTGAGGGGGAATAATTTCTGTTTTCAACCTGGATGGCTGGACTTGGATGGCTGGGCTTGGATTGATGGACCTGGATGGCTGGACCTGGACGACTGGACCTGGACGGCTGGATGGCAGGACCTGGACTCAGGTGGCTGGACTCGGTCGGCTGGAATTGGATGGCTGGACTAGGACAGCTGGACAGCTGGCCATGGATGGTTGGGCGGCTGGATTTGGACAGCTGGACTCGGACGGCTGTCCGGCTGGACTCGGATGGCTGGACACATATGTCTGACCTTGGATGGCTGGAGTTGGATGGCTTGATGGCTGGTCTCGGACGACTGGTCATCCAGGTCCAGCCGTCCAAGTCCAGCTGTCCAGCCATCCAAGTCCAGTAGTTCGAGTCCAGCCGGCCAAGTCCAGCTCAAGTTGGACTTGGATGGCTGGACTTGGATGCCTGGATCTGGACAGCTGGACTTGGATGGTTGGACCTGGATGTCTGGACGGCAGGATCTGGACTTGGACGGCTGGACCTGGTTGGCTGGACCTGACGGCTGGACTTGGACGGCTGGACTTGGACTTAGACAGCTGGTCTCGGACGGCTGGCCTCGGATGTCTGGACTTGGACGGCTGGACTTGGATGGCTTGACAGCAGGACCTGGACTTGGATGGCTGAACATGGATGGCTGGCCTTGGACGGCTGGCCTCGGATGGCTGGCCTCGGACGGCTGGACTCGGATGGCTGGACAGCAGGACCTGGACTTGGATGGCTGGACTTGGACTGCTGGATGGCAGGACTCGGACACCTGAACGGCTGGCCACAGATGGTTGGTAGCTAGACTTGGACAGCTGGATTCATACGGCTGTCCAGCTGGACTCGGCTGGCTGGACTCGGATGGCTGGTCATCCAGGTCCAGCCGTCCTAGTCTTGCTGTCCAGCTATCCGAGTCCAGTCATCTGAGTCCAGCTGGCCGAGTCCAGCTCCAGAGATGGCTGGACTTGGACGGCAGGATCTGGATGGCTGGACTTGGATGGTTGGACCTGGATGGCTGGACGGCAGGACCAGGACTTGGACAGCAGGACCTGATGGCTGGACTTGGATGGCTGGACTTGGACTTGAACAGCTGGTCTCGGATGGCTTGTCTCGGATGGCTGGACGGCAGGACCTGGACTTGGATGGCTGGACTTGGACGGCTGGCCTCGGACGGCTGGCCTCGGATGGCTGAACTTGTATGGCTGGACTTGGATGGCTGGACAGCAGGACCTGGACTTGGATGGCTGGACTTGGACAGCAGGCCTAGGACAGCTGGCCTCGGATGGCTGGACTTGGTTCGGCTGTTCGGCTGGACTCAGGCGGATGACCTCAGATGGCTGGACCTGGAAGGCTGATCTATGATGGCTGGTCTCTGACAGGTGGTCTCTGACGGCTGGACTCGGATGGCTGGATGGCTAGCCTCGGACGGCTGGACTCGGATGGCTGGACAGCAGGACCTGGACTTGGATGGCTTGACTTGGACCGCTGGCCTTGGACAGCTGGACGGTTGGCCTCGGACAGCTTGATGGCTGGCCTCGGATGGCTAGACTTGGAACAGCTGTCTGGATGGATTCGGGCAGCTGAACTCGGACGGCTGACTTCGGATGGCTGGACCTGGACGACTGAACCTGGATGGCTGATCTCTGACAGCTGGTCTCTGACAGGTGGTCTCTGACGGATGGACTTGGATGGCTGGATGGCTGGACTTGTATGTCCAGGTCCAGCTGTCCAGCGATCCAAGTCCAGCCAGACGAGTCCAGCCAGCCAAGTTCAGCTGGCCGATTCCAGCTCCAGCTGGCTGGACTTGGATGGCTGGACCTGAATGGCTGGACTTGGACGGTTGGACCTGGAAGGCTAGATGGCAGGACCTGGACGGCTGGACCTGGACGGCTGGAGTTGAACGGCTGGACTCGGATGGCTGGACTCGGACGGCTGGACTTGGACTCGGGCAGCATGGACTTGGATGGCTGGACGTTGACAGCTGGTCTCGGATGGCTGGTCTAGGATGGCTGGTCTCTGATGGCTGGATGGCAGGACCTGGACTTGGGTGGCTGGACTTGGATGGCTGGACGTTGACAGCTGGCCTCGGATGGCTGGACTTGGGCGGCTGGACTCGAATGGCTGGACAGCAGAACCTGGACTTTGATGGCTGGACTTGGACTGCTGGACTTGGAAGGCTGGATGGCTGGACTCGGACAGCTGGACTCGGACTTGGATGGCTGTACCTGGCCGGCTGGACCTGGACGGCTAGACCTGGATGGCTGGACTTGGGCGGCAGGACCTGGCATTGGATGGCTGGATGTTGGCTGGACTCGGACTTGGACGGTTGGACTTGGATGGCCGGCCTCATGTGTCTTGACAGCTGGCCTCGGGCAGCTGGACAGCTGGCCTCAGATGGCTGGACTCGGATGGCTGAACTCGGACGGCAGACCTCAGATGGCTGGACTTGGATGACTTGATGGCTGTACCTGGATGGCTGAACCTGGATGGCTGGACTGGGATGGCTGGATAGCTGGACTTGCATGGCTGCACATGGACCTGGCTGTATGGACTCAGCTGGACTTGGACACCTGGATGGCTGGACTTGCATGGCTGGACCTGGATGGCTGTACCTGGACGGCTGGATGGCAGGACCTGGACTGGGGCGGCTGTAATTAGATGGCTCGACGGCAGTACTCAAACACCTGAACGGCTGGCCATGGATGGTTGGGCAGCTGGACTTGGAAAGCTGGACTCGGACGGATGGACTTGTAAGGCTGGACTTGTAAGGCTGGATGGATGGACTCGGACAGCTGGACTCAGACTTCCATGGCTGGACCTGGCCAGCTGGACCTGGACGGCAAGGCCTGGATGGCTGGACTTGGACGGCAGGACCTGGAATTGGATGGCTGGATGGCTGGAATCGGACAGCTGGACTCGGACGGCTGGACTTGGATGGCTGGCCACGGGCAGCTTGACGGCTGGCCTCAGGCGTCTGAACAGCTGGCCTCGGATTGCTGGATGACTGGACTCGGACGGCTGAACTCGGATGGCAGACCTCAGATGGCTGGACTTGGATGGCTTGACGGCTGGACCTGGATTGCTGGACCTGGATGGCTGTACTGGGATAGCTGGACTTGTCCAGCTGGATGGATGGACTCGGACAGCTGGACTTGGACCTGGCCAGCTGGACTCAGCTGGACTTGGACACCTGGATGGCTGGACTTGGATGGCTGGACCTGGACGGTTGGACCTGGATGGCTGGACGGCAGGACCTGGACTCAGACGGCTGGAATTGGATGGCGGGACGGCAGGACTCGGACACCTGAATGGCTGGCCACAGACGGTTGGACAGCTGGACTTGGACGGCTGTCCAGCTGGACTCGGCTGGCTGGACTTGGATGGCTGACCTCGGACGGTTGGACTTGGATGACTTGACGGCTGGTCTCTGATGGCTGGTCATCCAGGTCCAGCCGTCCTAGTCTTGCTGTCCAGCTATCCGAGTCCAGTCATCTGAGTCCTGCTGGCCGAGTCAAGTTCCAGCTGGACTTAGATGGCTGGACTTGGACGGCTGGATCTGGATGGCTGGGCTTGGATGGTTGGACCTGGATGCTGGACGGCAGGATCAGGACTTGGACAGCAGGACCTGATGGCTGGACTTGGGCGGCTGGACTCGAATGGCTGGACAGCAGAACCTGGACTTTGATGGCTGGACTTGGACTGCTGGACTTGGAAGGCTGGATGGCTGGACTCGGACAGCTGGACTCGGACTTGGATGGCTGTACCTGGCCGGCTGGACCTGGACGGCTAGACCTGGATGGCTGGACTTGGGCGGCAGGACCTGGCATTGGATGGCTGGATGTTGGCTGGACTCGGACTTGGACGGTTGGACTTGGATTGCCGGCCTCGTGTGTCTTGACAGCTGGCCTCAGATGGCTGGACTCAGATGGCTGAACTCGGACGGCAGACCTCAGATGGCTGGACTTGGATGACTTGATGGCTGTACCTGGATGGCTGAACCTGGATGGCTGGACTGGGATGGCTGGATGGCTGGACTTGCATGGCTGCACATGGACCTGGCTGTATGGACTCAGCTGGACTTGGACACCTGGATGGCTGGACTTGCATGGCTGGACCTGGATGGCTGTACCTGGATGGCTGGATGGCAGGACCTGAACTCGGGCGGCTGTAATTAGATGGCTCGACGGCAGGACTCAAACACCTGAACGGCTGGCCATGGATGGTTGGGCAGCTGGACTTGGACAGCTGGACTCGGACGGCTGGACTTTTAAGGCTGGACTTGTAAGGCTGGATGGATGGACTCGGACAGCTGGACTCGGACTTCCATGGCTGGACCTGGCCGGCTGGACCTGGACGGCAAGGCCTGGATGGCTGGACTTGGATGGCAGGACCTGGAATTGGATGGCTGGATGGCTGGAATCGGACAGCTGGACTCGGACGGCTGGACTTGGATGGCTGGCCACGGGCAGTTTGACGGCTGGCCTCAGGCGTCTGGACAGCTGGCCTCGGATTGCTGGATGACTGGACTCGGACGGCTGAACTCGGATGGCAGACCTCAGATGGCTGGACTTGGATGGCTTGACGGCTGGACCTGGATTGCTGGACCTGGATGGCTGTACTGGGATAGCTGGACTTGGCCAGCTGGATGGATGGACTCGGACAGCTGGACTTGGACCTGGCCAGCTGGACTCGGCTGGACTTGGACACCCGGATGGCTGGACTTGGATGGCTGGACCTGGACGGTTGGACCTGGATGGCTGGACGGCAGGACCTGGACTCAGACGGCTGGAATTGGATGGCGGGACGACAGGACTCGGACACCTGAATGGCTGGCCACAGACGGTTGGACAGCTGGACTTGGACGGCTGTCCAGCTGGACTCGGCTGGCTGGACTCGGATGGCTGACCTCGGACGGTTGGACTTGGATGACTTGATGGCTGGTCTCGGATGGCTGGTCATCCAGGTCCAGCCATCCTAGTCTTGCTGTCCAGCTATCCGAGTCCAGTCATCTGAGTCCTGCTGGCCGAGTCCAGCTCCAGCTGGACTTAGATGGCTGGACTTGGACGGCTGGATCTGGATGGCTGGGCTTGGATGGTTGGACCTGGATGCTGGACGGCAAGACCAGGACTTGGACAGCAGGACCTGATGGCTGGACTTGGATGGCTGGACTCGGACTTGGACGGCTGGTCTCAGACAGTTGGTCTCGGATGGCTGGATGGCAGGACCTGGACTTGGATGGCTGGACTTGGATGGCTGGACTCGGATGGCTGGACAGCAGGACCTGGACTTGGATGGCCGGACTTGGACAGCTGGCCTTGGACAGCTGGACAGTTGGCCTTGGACAGCTTGATGGCTGGCCTCAGACGGCTAGACTTGGAACAGCTGTCTGGATGGACTCGGGCAGCTAAACTCGGACGGCTGACCTCGGATGGCTGGACCTGGATGACTGGACCTGGATGGCTGATCTCTTACGGCTGGTCTCTGACAGGTGGTCTCTGATGGATGGACTTGGATGGCTGTATGGCTGGACTTGGATGGCTGGACTTGTATGTCAAGCCATCCAAGTCCAGCTGCCTGAGCCCAGGTCCAGCCGTCCGAGTCCAGCCAGCCGAGTTCAGCTGGCCGATCCCAGCTCAAGCTGGCTGGACTCGGATGGTTGGAACTGAACGGCTGGACTTGGACGGTTGGACCTGGATGGCTAGATGGCAGGACCTGGACGGCTGGACCTGGATGGAAGGACTCGAACGGCTGGACTCGGATGGCTGGACTTGGGCTCAGGCAGCTGGACTTGGATGGCTTGACGGCAGGTCCCAGATGGCTGGTCATCCAGATCCAGCCATCCGAGTCCAGTCGACCAAGTCCAGCTGGCTGAGTCCAGCTCCAGCTGGACTTGGATGGCTGGATCAGGATGGCTGGACTTGGATGGTTGACCTGGATGGCTGGACGGCAAGACCAGGACTTGGATGGCAGGACCTGATGGCTGGAAATGGACGGCTGGACTCTGACTTGGACAGCTGGTCATGGATGGCTGGTCTCGGACGGTTGGTTTCGGATGGCTGGATGGCAGGACCTGGACTTGGATGGCTGGCATCGGATTACTGGCAATGGACGGCAGGACTTGGACGGGTGGACTTGGATGGCTTGACAGCATTACCTGGACTTGGATGGCTGAACTTGGACAGCTGTCCTCAAACAGCTGGATGTCTTGCCTCGGCCGGCTGGCCGGCTGGCCTCGGACGGCTAGACTTGGAACGGCTGTCCGGCTGAACTCGGCCATCTGCACTCGGATGGCTGACCTCGGATGGCTGGACCTGGACGACTGGAACTGGATGGCTAATCTCTGATGGCTGGTTTCTGACAGGTGGTCTCTGATGGCTGGACTTGGATGGCTGGATAGCTGGACTTGGATGGCTGGACTTGTATGTCCAGGTCCAGCTGTCCAGCCATCCGAGTCCAGCCGGTCGACTCCAGCCAGCCGAGTTCAGCTGGCCAAGTCCAGCCAGACAGCCGTTCCAAGTCTAGCCGTCCGAGTCCAGCCGGCCGAGGCAAGACATCCAGCTGTTCGATGGCTCTACCTGAATGTATGGATTTGGACGGTTGGTACTGGATGGCTAGACGGCAGGACCTGGGCGGCTGGACCTGGACGGCTGGACCTGGATGTCTGGACTTGTACTCGGACGGCTGGACTCGAATGGCTGGACCTGGACTTGGACAGATGGGCTTGAATGGCTGGACGTGGACGGCTGGTCTCGGACGGCTGGTCTAGGATGGGTGGTCTTGGATGGCTGGATGGCAGGACATGAAGTTGGATGGCTGGACTTGGACGGCTGACCTTGGACAGCTGGAAGGCTGGCCTTGGACGGCTGGCCTCAGACGGCTGGACTTGGGCGGCTGGACTCGGATGGCTGGACTTGGTTTGCTGGCCTCGGGCGGCTTGACGGCTGGACTCAGGCAGGCTGGGCTCGAATGGCTGAACTCGAATGGCTGGACTCGGACAGCTTGACCTGGACTCAGGCAGCTGGGCTTGGATGGCTGGATGTGGACGGCTGGTCTCAGATGGCTGGTCTTGGACGGGTGGTCTCGGATGGCAGGATGGCAGGACATGAAGTTGGATGGCTGGACTTGGACGGCTGACCTTGGATAGCTGGATGGCTGGCATCGGACTGGCTGGACGGCTGGCCTCAGATGGCTGGACTTGGACGGCTGTCCGGTTGGACTCGGACAGATGGACTCAGGCGGCTGACCACTGATGGCTGGACCTGAACCACTGGACCTGGACCGCTGGACTCAGATGGCTGGACTTGGATGGCTTGACGGTTTAACTAAGACAGCTGGACGGCTGGACTTGGAAGGCTGGATGGCTGGACTCGGACAGCTGGACTCAGACTTGGACGGCTGTACCTGGCTGGCTGGACCTGGCCGGCTAGACCTGGATGGCTGGACTTGGATGGCTGGACCTGGAATTTGGAGGCTGGATGGCTGGACTCGGATGGCTGTCCAGCTGGACTCAGTGGCTGGACTTGGATGGCTGACCTCGGACGGCTGGACTTGGATGGCTTGACGGCTGGTTTCGGACGAGTCCAGTAGTCCAAGTCCAGCCAGCCGAGTCCACCTCCAGCTAGACTTGGATGGCTGGACATGGACGGCTGGATCTGGACAGCTTGGCTTGAATGGTTGGACCTGGATGGCTGGACGGCAGGACCAGGACTTGGACGGCAGGACCTGATGGCTATATTTGGACCGCTGTACTCGGACTTGGACGGTTAGTCTCGGACGGCTGGTCTCGGATGGCTGGTCTTGGATGGCTGGATGGCAGGACCTGGACTTGGATGGCTGGCCTCGGATGGCTGGAATTGGATGGCTGGTCTCAGACGGCTGGTCTCGGATGGCTGGATGGCAGGACCTGGACTTGGATGGCTGGACTTGGACAGCTGGCCTCGGACGGCTGGCCTCGGATGGCTGGACTTGGACGGATGGACTCGGATGGCTGGACAGCAGGACCTGGACTTGGATGACTGGACTTGGACAGCTGGCCTTGGTCAGCTGGACAGCTGGCCTTGGACAGCTGGACAGTTGGCCTTGGACAGCTTGATGGCTGGCCTCGGACGGCTAGACTTGGAACAGCTGTCTGGATGGACTCGGGCAGCTAAACTCGGACGGCTGACCTCGGATGGCTGGACCTGGATGGCTGATCTCTGACGGCTGGTCTCTGACAGGTGGTCTCTGATGGCTGGACTTGGATGGCTGTATGGCTGGACTTGGATGGCTGGACTTGCATGTCAAGCCATCCAAGTCCAGTTGCCTGAGCCCAGGTCCAGCCATCCGAGTCCAGCCAGCCGAGTTCAGCTGGCCGATCCCAGCTCAAGCTGGCTGTACTTGGATGGCTAGAACTGAATGGCTGGACTTGGACGGTTGGACCTGGATGGCTAGATGGCAGGACCTGGACCGCTGGACCTGGACGGAAGGACTCGAACGGCTGGACTCAGATGGCTGGACTCGGATGGCTGGACCTGGGCTCCGGCAACTGGACTTGGATGGCTTGACGGCAGGTCCCAGATGGCTGGTCATCAAGGTCCAGCCATCCGAGTCTTGCTGTCCAGCCATCCGAGTCCAGTCGACCGAGTCCAGCTCCAGCTGGACTTGGATGGCTGGATCAGGATGGCTGGACTAGGATGGTTGGACCTGGATGGCTGGACGGCACGGCCAGGACTTGGACGGCAGGACCTGATGGCTGGAAATGGACGGCTGGACTCTGACTTGGATGGCTGGTCACGGACAGCTGGTCTCGGATGGTTGGTTTCGGATAGCTGGATGGCAGGACCTGGACTTGGATGGCTGGCATCGGATAACTGGCAATGGACGGCAGGACTTGGACGGATGGACTTGGATGGCTGGACAGCAGGACCTGGACTTGGATGGCTGGACTTGGAAAGCTGTCCTTGAACAGCTGGATGCCTTGCCTCGGCCGGCTGGCCTCGGACGGCTAGACTTGGAACGGCTGTCCGGCTGAACTCGGCCATCTGCACTCGGATGGCTGACCTCGGATGGCTGGACCTGGACGACTGGACCTGGACGGCTAATCTCTGATGGCTGGTTTCTGACAGGTGGTCTCTGATGGCTGGACTTGGATGGCTGGATAGCTGGACTTGGATGGCTGGACTTGTATGTCCAGGTCCAGCTGTCCAGCCATCCGAGTCCAGCCGGTCGACTCCAGCCAGCCGAGTTCAGCTGGCCGAGTCCAGCCGGACAGCCGTTCCAAGTCTAGCCGTCCGAGTCCAGCCGACCGAGGCAAGACATTCAGCTGTTCGATGGCTCTACCTGAATGTCTGGATTTGGACGGTTGGACCTGGATGGCTAGACGGCAGGACCTGGATGGCTGGACCTGGACAGCTGGACCAGGATGGCTGGACTTGAACTTGGACGGCTGGACTCGAATGGCTGGACTCGGACGGCTGGACCTGGACTTGGACAGATGGGCTTGGATGGCTGGACGTGGACGGCTGGTCTCGGACGGCTGGTCTAGGATGGGTGGTCTTGGATGGCTGGATGGCAGGACATGAAGTTGGATGGCTGGACTTGGACGGCTGACCTTGGACAGCTGGATGGCTGGCCTTGGACGGATTGCCTCAGACGGCTGGACTTGGGTGGCTGGACTCGGATGGCTGGACTTGGTTTGCTGGCCTGAACTTAGCGGCTGGATGGCTGGACTCAGATGGCTGGACTCAGACGGCTGGACTCGGATGGCTAAATGACTGGACTAGGATGGCTGGACTTGACTGGATGGATGGCTGGACTCGGATGGCTGAACCTGGACTTGGATGGCTAGACTTGGATGGCTGGACTTGGACGGCTGGATGGCTGGACTTGGACGGCTGGCCTCAGATGGCTGGACTCAGATGGCTGGACTCGGATGGCTGGATAGCTGGCCGGACAGCTGGATGGCTGGACAGTTGGCCTTGGACGGCTGTATGGCTAGCCTCAGATGGCTGAAAAGTTTTCCTCAGATGGCTGGCCAGCTGGACTCGGATGGCTGGACTCAGCCAGCTGGACTCGGACGGCTGGATGGCTGGTCTCGGCCAGCTGGACTCGGATGGCTGGATGGTTGGACTCGGGTGGCTGGATGGCTGGACTCGGCCAGATTAACTCGGCTGGCCAGCTGGACTCAGACACCTGGACTTGGATGGCTGGATGGCTGGCCTCAGCCAGCTGGACTCAGATGGCTGGATGGCTGAACTGGGATGGCTGGACAGTTGGACTCAGCTGGCTGGACTCGGCCGGCTGGACTCAGATGGCTGGACTTGGATGGCTGGACAGCTGGACCGGGATGGCTGGACCTGGACAGCTAAACGGCTGGACTCGGATGGCTGGACTTAGACAACTGGACTTGGCAGGCTGGATGGCTGGACTCGGATGGCTGGACTCGGCTTGCTGGACAGCTGGACTTGGACGGCTCGGTGGTTTGACTGCTGGACTAAGACGACTGGACTTGGACGGCTGGATGGCTGGACTTGGATGGCTGGACTCGGATGTCTGGACTTGGCTGGCTGGACGACTGAACTCAGACAGCTGGACTCGGATGGCTGGATGGCTGGACGGCTGGACTTGGATGGCTGGATGGCTGGACGGCTGGACTCGGCCAGCTGGACTCAGACGGCTGGGTAGCTGAACTATGATGGCTGGAATCGGATGGCTGTACGGCTGGACCTGGATGGCTGGATGGCAGGACCTGGACTCGGACAGCTGAACCTGGATGGCTGAACTTGGACGGCTGGATTCGGATGGCTGGACCTGGACGGCTGAACTTGGATGGCTGAACTTGGACATCTGGACTCGGACTTGAATGGCTGGAATTGAATGGCTGGACTCGGACAGTTGGATGACTGGCCTCGGATGGCTGGATGGCTGGATGTCTGGACTCGGATGGCTAGACTCAGATGGCTGGGTGGCTGGACTCGGACAGCTGGACTTGGGTCGCTGTCCGGCTGGACTCAGCCGGTTGGACTCGGAAAGCTGACATCGGATGGCTGGACTTGGATGGCTTGATGGCTGGACGTGGATGGCTGGACCTGGATGGCTGGACTCGGATGGCTGGACTCAGACGGCTGGGTTAGAATGGCTGAATGGCTGGACTTGGATGGCTGGATGGCTGGACTCGGACGGCTGGGCTTGGGCGGCTGGGCTTGGAAGGCTGGATGGCTGGACTTGGATGGCTGGACGGCTGGACTCAGACAGCTGGACTCGGACTTGGACGGCTGGGCTTGGACGGCAGGACTTGGCAGGCTGGATGGCTGGACTAGGATGGCTGGACTTGGCTGGCTGGACAGCTGAACTTGGACGGCTTGGCGGTTTGACTGCTGGACTAAGACGGCGGCACTTAGACGGCTGGATGGCTGGACTCGGATGGCTGGACTTGGCCAGCTAGATGGCTGGACTCGGTCGGATGGACTAAGACGGCTGGACTTGGACAGATGGATGGCTGGACTTAGACGGATGGACTCGGATGGCTGGACTTGGATGGCTGGATGGCTGGACTCAGTCGGATGGACTCAAACGGCTGGACTCGGATGGCTGGATGGCCGGACTTGGACTTGGACGACTGGATGGCTGGACAGCTGGACTCGGACGGCTGGGTGGCTGGACTATGATGGCTGGAATCAGACGCCTTTATGGTTGGACCTGGATGGCTGGACCTGGACGGCTGGTCCTGGACGGCTGGACCTGGATGGCTGGACGGCAGGACCTGGACTCGGACGGCTGGACCTGGACGGCTAAACTTGGATGGCTGGACTTGGACAGCTGGACTCGGACGGCTGGATGGCTGGACTATGATGGCTGGAATTGGATGCCTGTACAGCTGGACCTGGATGGCTGGACGGCAGGACCTGGACTCGGACGGCTGGACCTGGACATCTGAACTTGGACAGCTGGACTTGGATGGCTGGAATTGAATGGCTGGACTCTGCAGTTGGATGGCTGGCCCTGGATGGCTGGATGGCTGGATGTCTGGAATCGGACGGCTGGACTCAGATGGCTGGGTGGCTGGACTTGGACATCTGAACTTGGACGGCTGTCCGGCTGGACTCAGCTGGCTGGACTCGGAAGGCTGACCTCGGATGGCTGGACTTGGATGGCTTGACAGCTGGACCTGGGTGGCTGGACCTGGACAGCTGGACTCGGATGACTGGACTCGGACAGCAGGGCTTGGACGGCTGGATGGCTGGACTTGGATGGCTGGATGGCTGGATTCAGATGGCTGGACTCGGACTTGGACGGCTGGACTAAGACGGCTGGACTTGGACGGCTGGGCTTGGACGGCTGGGCTTGGACGGCTGGATGTCTGGACTCGGATGGCTGGACTCGAACAGTTGGACTTGGATGGCAGGATGGCTGGACTCGGATGGCTGGACTTGGATGGCTGGCCTCAGACGGCTGGCCTCGGATGGCTGGATGGCTGGACTCGGACGGCTGGACTCAGACGGCTGGACTTGGACGGCTGGACTCGGAAGGATGGACGGCTGGACTCGGACAGCTGGACTTGGAAGGATGGACGGCTGGACTCGGACGGCTGGATGGCTGGACTTGGACGGCTGGACTCGGATGGCTGGACTCGGATGGCTGGACTTGGATGGCTGTACCGCTCATGGATATGTGGTGAGCTAAATGGCTTAGGAGCCACTAGCTATCACCAGAGCCAGATTTACATGCAATATATGGGCCAAAGGGTACATCTGGGCATTATACACAGGGGCAGCAGTATAAACTCCTGTGTTTCTGCAGTGCAGCAGCAGCAGCCTGTGGTTCAAACAAGCAAACTCATCCAACTGCCCGACAGCTGGCAACAGGTTGGTAAAGTATGAGCTCAAAGAATTTTATTTTACTGCAGACTGATACAGTACAGACAGAATGAGGATGGTTATGTAATAGCCTGTACGATGTAAGTATTGGCACAAATCTGGCAAGTCTGACTGCTGTCAGATGCCGATCAGGACGACAGTGCTGCATGACCCGGTAAACTAAAACTGTATCTGGCACACTGTGAAAGAGATATTGAATAGTGACCAATGAATTTAGGAGCAAACTTCAAAGAAGTAACTCTTAATATTGGATTCTGAGTGGAGAGCTAGACTCAATCTTTAGGTTTTAACATGGAAACAGCCCATATTTTCTTGTCAGTAAACATATTTCAGCAAATAGATGAAGTGCATAATCAGAAGCTGCATTGGAATATGCAGGAAGTGGTGAAAATACTAGAACTGGTGGATGTACAGTTGTAGCCAGGCTAGGTTTACCTGTGAAGCAAAAAGACAATTTTTTCAGTATAAGCGCCCCAGTATAAGACAGAATAAATGTAGCATATACGTCCCTTATAGATGTTTGATATGTTGATCCTCGATTGTTCAGCAGATGTTTCAATTGTTGTGATTGTGTCCCAGCAATTTTATGTGAAAACAGAGAAAATAGACATACAATGTGCAGTATCATTTTGTATGATTTTCCTTATTATATAAAACTGTCCTTATCCCATCAGAATGAGAGGAAACGATAGCAAAGATAAGGGATCTGTATGAGGTGCATACCCCAACTCACACTAGGAAGCAAAAGGTTTCTTTAGAATTCTTCACCCTCTCCATGTGTCCTTCACCATATTGAATGCATGGAAAAGCATACGTAGACTCACTTTAAAATATGAATGAATCAAGTATATAAAGGTATCTTTCTCCTATATTGTTATAGCAATAAGGGTGCGTACCACACTCACGGGAAAGAAAGTAGAGATGTTCCTATCTGGGTTTCTTTTAAATCCACAACATCTCAGAAAACCACATTCAGACTGAGGGCTAGCTTACCTGAGAGCCACCCCTAAGCTCTCCCGTGAGAAGGCATTGAATGAGAGCAGCATTTGGAAGGCATGCTGGTCCTTGTAGTGCCAATGGGAGATCTAACGGGTACAGTAGCTCTAAGGTAAGCTTGCCCTCTATCTGGTTGCAGTTTTGTATAAGCCTTTATCATGAGGCCTTACTGTAGACAAATCACATGGCCCTATGTGGGCACTACTATTATGTAGTTTTAGTACTGCTGATATCAGAGAAGTCTTGACACGGCTTAGCAGCTAACCATGGGGGTAATTCCAAGTTGATTGCAGCAGGAAATTTTTTAGCAGTTGGGCAAAACCATTTGCACTGCAGGTGTGGCAGATATAAAATTTGCAGAGAGAGTTAGATTTGGGTGTGGTGTGTTCAATCTGCAATCTAAATTGCAGTGTAAAAATAAAGCAGCCAGTATTTACCCTGCACAGAAACAAAATAACCCACCCAAATCTAACTCTTTCTGCACATGTTACATCTGCCTCCCCTGCAGTGCACATGGTTTTGCCCAACTGCTAAATAATGTCCTGCTGCGATCAACTTGGAATTACCCCCCATGTCTTTGCAAACTCATGTAACCAATTCTCTGAAATTCTATTACCAGATAGGCTCAAGTATTGTTACAGGTATTAGTCAGTGTGCTGGGGGGATACCAGGGGGAAAAAAGCACTCCCTCTCTGCCATGCCCCTTAATGCTTATTACACATTATGTCACATATCATAAGGCCTATTACAACTTATGCCACACACCCTAATGCCTGTTACACATTATGCCACACACCATAATGCCCATTACACCACACACCGTAATGCCCATTACACATTATACAACACAACATAATGCCTGTTACACATTATGCAACTTAACATAGTGCCCATTACACGTTCTGCTACACACCGTAATGTCCATTACACGTTATGCCACATACCATAATTCCCATTACACGTTATGCCACACACATAAGGCCTATTACACTTTGTGCCACACACTGTAATGCCTATTACATGTTATGAAAAACACTGTAATGCCTATTATATGTTATGCCACACACTGTAAAGCAGAAGAAGGATTTATATCCGAAAGCGCTAAAGCAGGGGACAGATCGTACTGTGTGAGGACCCAGGAGCCAGATGCCGCGATAAGTGATTTGGGGGACACCTAAGTAACCTGGACTTGCGGTGACTATACCCTCTTTTACCATTGGCAGTACCTGTCTTTATACTGGAGGGCTTTCCAGCACATCATTTGTTTATATGCCTACTTCCAATTTATATTTGTGAGTGTATTTTATTAAAAAATCAATTTTAATCTTAATCAGACTCTATTGAACTATCACTATTTTATTTTCTCTAAGTGCTTTATGGAGAAAGAAGTGGAATTGTCTACATTTAGAGATCTGACATCAGCATGCCTACTATTTCTTCCTCAATGTGAGTAAGTCCAATATTCAATAAAAATTTCCTATTGTCAACGGGATTGCACTATGTTCTGTGTTCCTTTCTATTTTTATAGTTGGATATTTAAAAAGGAATTCCTGACAATCTGTATTTGTGAATCTGAATTGCTTATAACAACTATGGGGTAAATTTACTAAGGTCCCGATTTTGACCGAGATGCCGTTTTTTCATCAAAGTGTCATCTCGGTAATTTACTAAGCAATAATCACGGCAGTGATGAGGGCATTCGTAATTTTTTGGAAGTCCAACAAAAAAAATACAAATGAATACACCATCGGTCAAAACGCGGCTGTTTAAGTATGAATCTCGGTAATTTACTAAGAAGTGCAAAGCAAAAAAAAAACAAACACTGCCGTGAAAAATTACAACTCGTAAAAAAGTGCTAAAAAAAACCAGACCTGCTTTTTTAATCCGTGATTGTATAGGCATGCAGGGATCTCCATGAGATCCGTGCATGTATATCAGTGGGAAGGGGTGGGAAAGTGTTTTTTCTTTAAAAAAATTGCGTGGGGTCCCCCCTCCTAAGCATAACCAGCCTCGGGCTCTTTGAGACGATCCTGTTTGCAGAAATATGGGGAAAAAATTGACAGGGGTTCCCCCATATTTAAGCAACCAGCATCGGGCTCTGCGCCTGGTCCTGGTTCCAAAAATACGGGGGACAAAAAGAGTAGGGGTCCCCCGTATTTTTAAAACCAGCACCGGGCTCCACTAGCTGGACAGATAATGCCACAGCCGGGGGTCACTTTTATATAGTGCCCTGCGGCCGTGGCATCAAAAATCCAACTAGTCACCCCTGGCCGGGGTACCCTGGGGGAGTGGGGCCCCTTCAATCAAGGGGTCCCCTCCGCCAGCCACCCAAGGGCCAGGGGTGAAGCCCGAGGCTGTCCCCCCCATCCAATGGGCTGCGGATGGGGGGGCTGATAGCCTTTTGTGATAATGAAAAGATATTATTTTTAGTAGCAGTACTACAAGGCCCAGCAAGCCTCCCCCGCATGCTGGTACTTGGAGAACCACAAGTACCAGCATGCGGCGGAAAAACGGGCCCGCTGGTACCTGTAGTACTATTACTAAAAAAATACCCAAAAAAAGACAAGACACACACACCGTGAAAGTAAAGATTTATTACATACATGCACACAAACATACATACATACTTACCTTATGTTCACATGCAGGTCGGTCCTCTTCTCCAGTAGAATCCAAGGGGTACCTGTTGAATAAATTCTACTCACCAGATCCAGGGTCCCAGGGTCCGCGGGGCAACCATTTGTAATCCAGGTACTTGAATAAAATAACAAAACGGAGAGCCGAGCAACGCACTGAAAGGGGCCCCATGTTTTCACATGGGACTCCTTTCCCCGAATGCCAGAAACCCACTCTGACTGATGTCTAAGTGGGTTTCTTCAGCCAATCAGGGAGCGCTACGTTGTAGCACCCTCCTGATCGGCTGTGTGCTCCTGTACTGTATGACAGGCGGCACACGGCAGTGTTACAATGTAGCGCCTATGCGCTCCATTGTAACCAATGGTGGGAACTTTCTGCCCTGCGGTTGACCTAAAGTGACGTCACCGCTGAGCAGAAAGTTCCCACCATTGGTTACAATGGAGCGCATAGGCGCTACATTGTAACACTGCCGTGTGCCGCCTGTCACTCAGTACAGGAGCACACAGCCGATCAGGAGAGTGCTACAACGTGGCGCTCCCTGATTGGCTGAAGAAACCCACTTAGACAGAAGTCAGAGTGGGTTTCTGGCATTCGGGGAAAGGAGTCCCACGTGAAAACATGGGGCCCCTTTCAGTTCGTGGCTCGGGTATCCGTTTTGTTATTTTATTCAAGTACGTAGATTACAAATGGTTGCCCCGAGGACCCTGGGACCCGGGATCTGGTGAGTAGAATTTATTCAACAGGTACCCCTTGGATTCTACTGGAGAAGAGGACAGACCCTCGTGTGAACATAAGGTAAGTATGTATGTATGTTTGTGTGCATGTGTGTAATAAATCTTTACTTTCACGGTGTGTGTGTCTTGTCTTTTTTTGGGTATTTTTTTAGTAGTAGTACTACAGGTACCAGCGGGCCCGTTTTTCCGTCGCATGCTGGTACTTGTGGTTCTCCAAGTACCAGCATGCGGGGGAGGCTTGCTGGGCCTTGTAGTACTGCTACTAAAAACAATATCTTTTCATTATCACAAAAGGCTATCAGCCTCCCCATCCGCAGCCCATTGGATGGGGGGGGACAGCCTCGGGCTTCACCCCAGGCCCTTGGGTGGCTGGGGGGGGACCCCTTGATTGAAGGGGTCCCCACTCCCCCAGGGTACCCCGGCCAGGGGTGACTAGTTGGATTTTTGATGCCACGGCCGCAGGGCACTATATAAAAGTGACCCCCGGCTGTGGCATTATCTGTCCAGCTAGTGGAGCCCGGTGCTGGTTTTAAAAATACGGGGGACCCCTACTCTTTTTGTCCCCCGTATTTTTGGAACCAGGACCAGGCGCAGAGCCCGATGCTGGTTGCTTAAATATGGGGGAACCCATGTCATTTTTTTCCCCATATTTCTGCAACCAGGATCGGCTCAAAGAGCCCGAGGCTGGTTATGCTTAGGAGGGGGGACCCCACGCAATTTTTTTTTAAGTTTTACAGTGTTTATTAAAAAAAAAAAAATGAACCCCAGCACGGATCACACAGATCCGGCCGAGATTCATTGTGATAAAGTCGGCAGTGTTTTGCTAATCACTGCCGTAAAAAACGGGAAAAAAACACGAATGACATCGACATCGGAACAAATGAAAAATCCGAATACGACAGCTTAGTAAATTAGGCGTAATAAATTCAAAAAGTTGCAGTTTTACACTTTCGATGTCATTCGTGATTGAACTTTGACCTTTTTCCAAAAATTACGAATGTTAGTAAATTTACCCCTGTGGGGTATATTTACTAAGCTCCCGATTTTGACCGAGATGCCGTTTTTTCATCAAAGTGTCATCTCGGTCAATCTCGGTCATTTACTAAACACTAATCACGGCAGTGATGAGGGCATTCGTAATTTTTTGCTAGTTCAGGTAAAAAATTACGAATGAATACACCATCGGTCAAATTACGCCTGTTTAGATACGAATCTCGGTCATTTACTAAGCAAAAAAACACAAAACACTGCCGTGAATAATTACAATTCGCAAAAAAGTCCTAAAAAAAAACAGACCTGCTTTTATTTTTCGTGATTTGAGATGCATGCAGGGATCCATGAGATCCGTGCATGTATATCAATGGGAAGTGGTGGGAAAGTGCTTTTTGTTGTTAAAAAAAAATGCGTGGGGTCCCCCCTCCTAAGCATAACCAGCCTCGGGCTCTTTGAGCCGATCCTGGTTGCAGAAATATGGGGAAAAAAATGACAGGGGTTCCCCCATATTTAAGCAACCAGCATCGGGCTCTGCGCCTGGTCCTGGTCCCAAAAATACGGGGGACAAAAAGAGTAGGGGTCCCCCGTATTTTTAAAACCAGCACCGGGCTCCACTAGCTGGACAGATAATGCCACAGCCGGGGGTCACTTTTATACAGCGCCCTGCGGCCGTGGCATCAAAAATCCAACTAGTCACCCCTGGCCGGGGTACCCTGGGGGAGTGGGGACCCCCTCAATCAAGGGATCCCCCCCCCCAGCCACCCAAGGGCCAGGGGTGAAGCCCGAGGCTGTCCCCCCCCATCCAATGGGCTGCGGATGGGAGGGCTGATAGCCTTTGTTGAAATGTAAAAGATATTGTTTTTAGTAGCAGTACTACAAGTCCCAGCAAGCCTCCCCCGCATGCTGGTACTTGGAGAACCACAAGTACCAGCATGCGGCGGAAAAACTGGCCCGCTGGTACCTGTAGTACTACCACTAAAAAAATACCCAAAAAAACACAAGACACACACACCGTGAAAGTATAATTTTATTACATACACACATACATACATACTTACCTTATGTTCTCACGCAGGTCGGTCCTCTTGTCCAGTAGAATCCAAGGGGTACCTGTTGAAGAAATTCTACTCACCAGATCCAGTGGTCCAGGCTCCTCGTCAAATCCAGGCATAATCCACGTACTTGAATAAAACAAAAAAACGCTTGCCCGACCACGAACTGAAAGGTGACCCATGTTTGCACATGGGTCACCTTTCCCCGAATGCCAGAAACCCACTTTGCCTTCTGGCTAAGTGGGTTTCTTCAGCCAATCAGGGAGTGCCACGTTGTAGCACTCTCCTGATCAGCTGTGTGCTCCTGTCTTCACTGACAGGCGGCACACGGCAGTGTTACAATGTAGCGCCTATGCGCTACATTGTAACCAATGATGGGAACTTTCTGCTCAGCGGTGACGTCACTTTAGGTCAACCGCAGGGCAGAAAGTTCCCAGCATTGGTTACAATGTAGCGCATAGGCGCTACATTGTAACACTGCCGTGTGCCGCCTGTCACTCAGTACAGGAGCACACAGCCGATCAGGAGAGTGCTACAACGTGGCACTCCCTGATTGGCTGAAGAAACCCACTTAGCCAGAAGGCAAAGTTGGTTTCTGGCATTCGGGGAAAGGTGACCCATGTGCAAACATGGGTCACCTTTCAGTTCGTGGTCGGGCAAGCGTTTTTTTGTTTTATTCAAGTACGTGGATTATGCCTGGATTTGACGAGGAGCCTGGACCACGGGATCTGGTGAGTAGAATTTCTTCAACAGGTACCCCTTGGATTCTACTGGACAAGAGGACCGACCTGCGTGAGAACATAAGGTAAGTATGTATGTATGTGTGTATGTAATAAAATTATACTTTCACGGTGTGTGTGTCTTGTGTTTTTTTGGGTATTTTTTTAGTGGTAGTACTACAGGTACCAGCGGGCCAGTTTTTCCGCCGCATGCTGGTACTTGTGGTTCTCCAAGTACCAGCATGCGGGGGAGGCTTGCTGGGACTTGTAGTACTGCTACTAAAAACAATATCTTTTATTTTTCAACAAAGGCTATCAGCCCTCCCATCCGCAGCCCATTGGATGGGGGGGGACAGCCTCGGGCTTCACCCCTGGCCCTTGGGTGGCTGGGGGGGGGGACCCCTTGATTGAGGGGGTCCCCACTCCCCCAGGGTACCCCGGCCAGGGGTGACTAGTTGGATTTTTGATGCCACGGCCGCAGGGCACTATATAAAAGTGACCCCCGGCTGTGGCATTATCTGTCCAGCTAGTGGAGCCCGGTGCTGGTTTTAAAAATACGGGGGACCCCTACTCTTTTTGTCCCCCGTATTTTTGGGACCAGGACCAGGCGCAGAGCCCGATGCTGGTTGCTTAAATATGGGGGAACCCCTGTCATTTTTTTTCCCATATTTCTGCAACCAGGATCGGCTCAAAGAGCCCGAGGCTGGTTATGCTTAGGAGGGGGGACCCCACGCAATTTTTTTTAGGATTTTACTTTGTTTAATTTAAAAAAAAAAAAAAATACGAACCCCAGCACGGATCACACAGATCCGGCCGAGATTGATTGTAAAAAAAAACGGCAGTGTTTTGCTAATCACTGCCGTCAAATTAGGTAAAAAAACACGAATGACATCGACATCGGAAGCAAAGAAAAACACGAATACGACAGCTTAGTAAATTAGTCGTAATCCATTCAAAAAGTTGCAGTTTTACACTGTCGATGTCATTCGTGATTGAACTTTGACCTTTTTTCGGAAATTACGAATCTTAGTAAATAAACCCCTATGTGTAAGATATTTATATCACTGAGTGTCAAAAGTAGCGCCACTCGGTATCACTCTTTGTTACATGTATTGATTGCTCGAATCACAGTGAAGGTTCTATTGTGAGTCTATGGGCTGCTACTGACATAAAGCCCACAAAGGGTTTATTCTCACTTAGAAATAAACAGTACCATTGCTAAGCTTAATATGTTTATGCTATCAACACCTCATCTCTATCCTCCCAGTTTGACTCACTTCTCTTTCCTCTTCTCTCTCTCTCACATGCCCTGAACAAACCACTTCCCTATACAATGCATCCCTTACTTCTGCTTTTGACTCTGTCGCTACATCGACCACTATTCAGATCAAAACCTCAACACTGGCACAACAAATGCACCAGATATCTTTAAAAATGCCCATGTACTGCCGAGCGACAGTGGAGGAAATCATGCTCTAATCAGACTTCATCTGTTTCAAACTAATGCGCTCATCCTCCAGTGCTGCCCTTTCCCTTACTAAACATTCACACTTCAAGAATCTCATCTCCTTCAAGCCTTCCAACCATGATGCCTCTTTGACACTGTCAACTCTCTTCTTTTCCCACCCCCACCTCATCTCTCCTCCTCATTCTCTGCTCTTGACTTTGCCACTTATTTCACATACAAGATTGACTCCATACTGTACATGAGGACATCATATCCCACAAGATCATTAGGAACCAGTCACCTTCTATACCTTATCACTAATCCCCATCCCTCTCACCAACTCTGACATCTTTCTTCCAAGTGAGGAAGACATGGCCCTCATCTGTCCCCCTACCACCACTTCACCACTTGACCCTACACCCTCCCGCCTCCTCCACTACCTCTCTCCTTCTGCCTGTTCCCATCTTGCCCACGTTCTCAATCTCTCCCTCTCATCAGTCACTGTCCCCCTCTGCCTACAAGCATGCACTTGTCTCCCCTATTCTTAAAAAAAACTATTCTTGATCTAAATAACTTCCCCCTACTAATAAACCATATTTCTTCTCCCTTTTGCCCCCAGACTCATTGAGAGTATTGTATACAACTGCTTTACTGCATTTCTTTCCTCCTACTCACTGCTTAACCTATTCCAGTTTGACTTCCATTCTCTCCACTCCACTGAAACTGCCCTCACAAAAGTCTGCAATGACCTCCATGCTGCCAAATCAACACCCACTCTTTCTGCAAATCCTTCACTCCCTGGCTGTCCTCCTACCTCTCTGACCATTCCTTCTCTTTATCCTCTCATGACTCCACCCCCCACTTATGTAGTTGTCCCCCAAGGTTGTTTTCTTGGTCCTCTCCTTTTCTCTCTCTATATGTTCTCTTTAGGTGAACTCATTAGCTCTTTTAACTTCCAAAATCAACTCTTTACTGACGATACTCAAATCATCCTTTACTCCCCTGACCTCTCCCCTGCTCTCCTCACTGATATCTCCAATTGTATCTCTGCTATCTCTTCTTGGATGCCCCAGCGCTTTCTTAAACTTTACATGACTAAGACTGAGCTGATCATCTTCCCACCCTCACGCACAACCTCACCTCCCACAATTTCATAATATATTGCTGGCACTACTATCTCCACTAGCCCCCAAGTGTGCTGTCTTGGAGTAATCCTTTATATCTACCTCTCCTTCAAACCACACATATAGAACCTCTCACAAACCTGCTATTTACATCTAAAAATATTTCCAGTATCAGACCTTTTCTTACCCAGGATGTTACTAAAACCATTATCCACTCACTGGTCATGTCCATAATGGACTACTGTAATCTCCTCCTAACTGGCATCCCTGACAAATGCCTCTATCCACTCCAATCTGTCCTTAATGCTTCAGCCCAGCTCTTCTTCCTCAGCAAACACAATACGTCTACCTCCCCTCTCCTACAAGCCCTTCACTGACTTTCCTTCTCTTTCAGAATCAAATTCAAACTTCTCACACTCACTTGCAAAGCCTTCACCCACTCCTCTCCTATTTACATATCTGACCTTATCTCCCTTTACACTCCCACCCCTCTAATGTATGCTGCCTCTCTTGCCCACTGATTACTTCATCCCACTCCTACCTTCAAGATTACTCACGTGTTGCTCCCTTTCTCTGGAATTCTTTACCTCTCTCAATCAGACTCAACACCCCTCTAAAAAACCTCAGACAGGCTTTTAAGACACACTTCTTCACCAAATCTAGCCTAAATTTATCCTAATCCTCTGTACCAGATCCTTGTCTAAACCATCTGTGTCACCCCTGTCTGTCCGCCCCTCCCCTTTAGAATGTAAGCTCACAAAAGCAAGGTTCTTAACCCTCATGTGCTTATCCTTCTCTCACTTAAACCATCTTCGACAGTACCAAATCCCGCAATTTTTCTCCACCCTGATACTCATGTCAGTGTCGTCTACTGCTGTAGCCATGGTTATTTACCCTGTACTTTTCCTTTATTGTCTTTATCTGTTAGTCACTATTTTTTTTTGTTTTGATTTTTTTTGTACTCTTTAATTGGGTTCTACGGATCCCTTGTGGTGCAATATAAATAAAGGATAATAATATAATAATAATAATAACAATAATGATAATAATAATAATAATATAAATAAAAAAGGTGAAGCAGACATAACAAAGCTATTAGAAAGATTTCAGAAAATAAAAGGGATCAATAATAGCAAATTCAAATACTACAGTATTATTTATTTCAGAATTTTAACAGATAACTGCTTAATTTGATATATCAATCACATAGTTTTTTAACATTTTGCGTATTCTCCCTCGCTGTTCAAATCTTTGTTTTATTCCCAGTAGTCTCAGCAGAGCCCTTTTCATATCTCTATTCCGTAGACTGTAGATTAGAGGGTTTAACATCAGATTTACAACTGAGTACAGTGTAGCAAAGACTTGTTCTAGGACATTGAAGTTTTCTGATGGTTGCACAATGTACACAGACACACCTGTCATATAGTACATAATCACAATGGCGAGGTGGGAAGAGCAGGTGGAGAAGGCTTTCTTTCTGCCATCCTTAGATTTTATCTGCATAATAACGCAAAAAAATTAGTGTCCATGTTTTTTTATTTCAAACTTATTTTTTTAAAGTATTTAATATTACATTGCTGCTATGTATATGATAGAAAATAAAAAAGAGCATTTTACTAAAAACATTGTTCCCAAATGGGAACACCAGGATCGAATGGGGGTCATACACTTTTTACCCATTTAGGAATTCAGGACAAGAAGCTTTCATAATTTTTTGTATATTTGACTAAGGCTGCAGGTGAATGACTATCAGTGAAGCAAAGAATTATTACACAAAATGACTCAAAATGGTTTTATTATGATATTGACATATTAGAAGTTCAGGAAGAATAAAGTGGGGGACATTTACTAAGCTCCCGATTTTGACCGTGATTGCGTTTTTTCTTCTAAGTGTCATCTCGGTCATTTACTAAACAGTATTTACGGCAGTAATGAGGGCATTCGTGTTTTTTTCCTTGGTCAAGTCAAAAATTACGAATGAATACACCATCGGTCAAATTACGCCTGTTTAGATGCGAATCTCGGTCATTTACTAACCATTCGTAATTGTATTTGCTGCCGCGAAAATGCATTTGCGGCCGCGAATATTTACGAATCGCATTTTTTTCCTAAAAAAAAACGCGCCTGCCTTTGAAAACCGCGTTTACATGTGAACTTAATTTTCCATTACTCACACCTGAATTTTTGGGCCTATAAAAGAGTTTCAACCACATTCTGAACTACTCTCACTCTGAAATGGCGGCTGTAGTGTGTGGCAATGGTTTTTTGTTGGCTGTGGGATACGTTAGACTGCTCCATGAGGCTTCCAGGAATCAGGACCAGGTAAGTGAACATGGCCAACAGGTTGTCCAGGTACCGCGGAGGCTGCGCCAGCCTCGTTTTTTTAAAGGGCGTTTAAACTTAAATGCATTGTCCGATGATAGGGTCATACAGATGTTCCGCCTAAATAGAAACAACATTTTCCACCTGTATGACCTTGTCAAACTGGGCATAGACCCTGAGACAGCACGCTCTCGCTCTGTCTCAGGCCTACACAAACTCCTGGCTGTGTTACACTTTATGGCTACTGGGAGCTACCAGGCTGTGGCAGGCGACGTCATTGGGATCTCACAGCCCACCTTTTCAAGATATTTGATGCAGGTGAGTCTACAAATACCTATGCGGTTATGGCTAAGTGTTGCTTGTGTAATTTGAAACACCACAGTATTGTAGAGACTAACATAACATGACACTCACCTTAGCTTCTTTAATGTCCACTCAGGTTTTGGATGTGTTGGAGCCACACATTAAAGCATCAATCTGCTTCCCTACAGAGGAGTCGGAGTGGAGTGCTGTCAGGGTAGCTTTCTATGAGCTTGCTGGCATGCCCAATGTGCTGGGGGCCATAGATTGCACACACGTTCAGCTGAGATCACCTAAGGGCCGCCAGTATATATATACTAATAGGCATATGGATCCATCAACTAATGTCCAGGTGGTCTGTGATGCAAATTTAAAAATTATGAGTGTTGTTGCTGGTTACCCTGGTGCCTGCCATGACTCCTTCATCCTCAGTCAGTCATCGCTCTTCGATAAATTTGAGGAGGGACAAATGCCTGATGGCTGGCTGTTGGGTATGTTGTAAATGTTATGTGTGTCTGTCTTTTAACCACAGGCTTGATTTTGAAGGAGGTGAGAGAATCATCTCACATATGTCCTAATGTTGACTATATATGTTTTTCAGGTGATGGGGGTTACGGCTGCTACTCTTGGCTCCTTACTCCATTGTCCCAACCTGATTCTCCTGCTGAACACAGTTATAATCATGCACATAAGGCTACACGGAATGTGATAGAAAGATGTTTTGGGGTGCTGAAGTCACGTTTTCGGTGTCTAGATAAATCTGGTGGCCTTTTGTTGTATAGTCCCTCAAAGGTGACTAGGATTGTGTTCTGCTGCTGTTTTCTCCATAATCTGTGTTTAAGTCAAGATCTTGAACATGGTGAGGGAGAAAGCAGCCAGCAAGCAGAGGAGTTAGAACCATCTGGTGACAGTGTCAGTACAAATGTAGGGAGGCAGGTACGTCAAGAAGTGATCCTGCGATATTTTACAGGTTAGTTTAATTATGCTGTAATTAGCCTTCTCTAAACACTTTCATATACTTTCTATTGTGTGTTCTGTTACTTACTGTTTGTTGTTTATAGTGCTGTGTCCCTTGTGCTTAGTTGATGCTAACAAAACATTTACAGTCATTACCCTTGTAAAACATAACATCATACATACAGACCAGCTTCATACATTTTTGAGTCGGACCCAGGAATGTGTTTTTAAATCAAAAGCTTTTATTTTTTCTTAACAACATTTTTCAGTTATTTTTTTCTCTTGTGTGTGCTGGGTGCTGGCTCACTGGCACGTGCTCTTGATGAACGCCGGACAGGGGAGGTGACTGGCGTTTGAACCGGGGTTGTGGTTCCAGAGCTGGAGGTAGCTTGATGGCCACCCATGTTAGCAATATTGCTGCTGAGATTATTCAAACTGGCAATCAGCTGTGTGTTTGTAGCAGTGTGGCTGGCTACTATTCTGGATAAGGCCTCATTCACCACTTGATTGTGTTGTATTATCTGTACAAGTGCCTGCTGATGTCGCTGTTGGTCATCTATAATGCGTGTTAAGTTTGCGTTCATTTGACTATTTTCCGCCCTAATTTGTTCCATAGAGGTCGCCATTCTCCCTACTTGGACTATTAGTCTGCCTGAGTTGCGACTAAGACGCGGAAGATGATGGGGCAGACTGGCAAGGTGTTGTGTGTGTTGGGTGAGTGTGGCATTGCTTTGGGCCTGTTGGCTTGTCCAACTTGCCCAAAAGTCGTCTGGAATTTGGGTTTGGGGCGGAGCTTGTGCCAGTTGTGGACTGCTGGTTGGTTGGGGTATATCCTGCAACTGGATTGGCATGCTTGGATCAACAGCTGTAAGTTGCAGTGTGAATGATGGCTGTTGTTCTGGTCCCTGCTGCTCGTCACCGGACATCAAGTTGTGCTCTGTATGGGGGAGGCAACATGCAATGTTGTTTGTTTTTCAATTTGGTGTGCCGAATACAACACATTAATACATTCCTAATACTACATTTTTGTAATCTTACCTCTTGTTTTTCTCTACGTTAACAATTTTTCACTTTTTTTAACCATAAACCCCACACAGGCACAGATATTGTCAAATTTGCATATTACTCACCTAACTAACTTCCCTCCACAACATTACACTGTTAGATTCCCTCCCCTCACCACGAGCTAGACTACTTACCTGTATAGTGCCGAGGAGCAGAGCAAGTAAGCCATCTACATACTGGTCAGGGACGATGTGTGCTCACTATTTATGCTTTTGTGTTTGGTAAATAAATTTAATACACTTCATAATTTTGAACATGGAAAAGTGGGTGTGCTTAATGTATCCTCAAAACTGTTTTTAACAAACAACTAGATTGTCTAAACCATCCACTAAGACCTTAGTTATTTTAAGCAAATCACCTTGAGCAATAGAAGACATTACATCCCATTGATTGCAGGTGAAAACATGTAAACTCCAAACCCACTAACATCATCATAAATGTACTGTGTATATTCTTGCTTATGTGTTTTGTTTAAAATTTAACTCACCAGATAACTGAGGTGATCTGGGCTCATCACTCTGCGAACTCGCCAATAGTGCCAGTGGTGGCTGGGATGACACTGCCGATAGCCTTCGCCTGGGTGGGGATGATGGAGGTGCAGATTCAGACCCAAGACGCCGAGTCTTAGTTGGCCTCCTTGGTAAGTGGCCCGAGCCCTGTGATGGGCGCCTTACAGGAGGTCGGCTGGCAGAAGCAGAACCTAGGTTGAAATGTTTAAATTATTATTTTGTACTTCTATGTTTTTTCAGAAAAAGTGACTAGAGTGAAGACTTACCTGCAATACCGGCATCATCACGACTGGTCTGAGGCCTTTCTGGGCGGCTGGGCTGTGTGACTGTGAAAAAAGGAACATCAACATTATTTTATTTTTATTTTGTAAAAGGACCCAGTGCAAACCATTGATGTACTGTAAGCATATATTTGGTTTGGTTTACACAACAATAAAAAGCTTACGTGGTTTTGAATTTACTTTTTTTGAGTGGATAAAATAAAAGTAAGTCATGTGGGCCACACTTTTTGTCATAAACAAACATCAATGTAGCAAAATAGTGCAGAGATTCAGTACTTTCTAAGTTGAACAAAATGTACTGTTTTGGAAATTGACAAGTTTTACAGTGGTCTGTTTAAGTTAAATCCAAATTAGGCATACAAAAAAACACACGTTACAGCATTTTCGCCAAAAATAGGGCCATAAATTTGAAAGCAACATATGCAAGCCGCAAAAATTAGGGAAATAACAAAAACACACCTTAAGGGAGCATAGGCCTGCAATTGTTCAAAAAAACCAAAAAAAACCACACAAATTGCACCAAAAATTAAAAAAATAAAAAACATTTAATATCAACATTAACAAACAAACTTACCATCCTGCATGGGTCGGTCCGAATCCCGGACGTGAGTAGCAGACACCACTTCGCTTGGAATCAATGCCCGCACAGGCTCCTCCCAGTCCCGATAGGCGACACGTAAAGGTGGGCCACCTCCGGTCCTACGTGCAGCTTTGGCCTCTTTGGCCATCTTGGCCTTGACACGCCGCTTGATATCATAGAAACGCTTGCGGCACGTGTCCTCTGTCCGCCTCACCACACCCTCACTATTGACAGCAAGTATGACTTGCCCCCACAGGGCAGACTTCCTGCGGGAGGACACCCTGGCAGCATCCTGACCAAACAATTGGCGATGGTGCTTCATCAGCTCACGCACCAACGCCATGTTTTCAGCATAGCTGAACTTTATATTCCTGCCAGTCTTGGTAGTGGTGCGTGGCTGCGGAGCCACAGCACCATCACTATCACTAGAAAACTGACCAACAGGCACCCCCTCCTCCTCACTCACCTCCTCCCTCTCACTACCCCCCTCCACCTCACTACGAGCCTCCACCTCACTACGAGCCTCCACCTCACTACCAGCCTCCACCTCACTACCAGCCTCCACCTCACTACCAGCCTCCACCTCACTAACCTCCGCCACCACACTGACCTCTGAGTCGGACATGACAAACAACAGAAAACACTGAAAAAATAAAACACAAAACACACTCCGCCACTACTCCTACTACACACCACACAGCCAACACACACGCTCACTCACTCACAAACAAAGACAAAAGACTGAAAAAAAAAAACAAGGACAAAAATGTTTACAAACTGGAAAAAAACAATACAACAAAGTTCACAAGACTACTAACACACACAGTACAGCACTCAACAATCACCAAACTCCTCTCCAAATCCACCAAAAAATCCACCAAACTCACCAACTCCAAATACACCTTCCTCTCTCCTCTCCACTAGCTAAACCCACGAGGTGCGGAGTGTTTGGGGCGTTTTTATAGTAACATGCACAGACACTCCTCCTTCACGAATACAACCAATCACGGCCGCGTGACGAAAACGAAACTTATGTCAAAACGCGGCCGCAAAAAAAAAAACACTGCCGTAACAGACTTGTGACGCAGCCGTAAAAAAAACCCCAACGCGGCCGAAAAAACACTAAACGCGGCCGCATTCTACAGCAGAAAAGCACGAATGACATCGACATCGGAAGATACAAAAAAGACGAATACGAATGCTTAGTAAATGAGTCGTAATCAATTCAAAAAGTTGCAAAATTACACTGTCGATGTCAGTCGCATTTGAACTTGAACATGATTCTGAAAAATACGAATCTTAGTAAATGTACCCCAGTGTTTCCATTTGGAATTAATGGAAAAAATGGGTAAATACATAAATCAAACCAATAAATGCTTCCCATGCTCAAAAGCAATCTCTAATAATAACTAAGCCAATACCAGCAATGACAGACCACTCTGCAAAAAATATTATTAACTACAGCAGCGCAACAGCTGATCAATCACAATGTGAATAATACAGACAGAGATTGAGGTCTAATGCAGGATCACAGATCTCTCTGAAGCCAAGATATCATAAAATGTAATCTGTTATATAAACACATTGATTTATTATCGTGACTGTGTCACCAGCTGACAAATTATGCAGGGTGTACTCAGTGCTCTTTAGCAGTAATTATCTGGAAGGCCTCCTTCTAACACACAGTGACAGATGTCAGGACATCCCAGGTGTTAATATACTGTATACAGTATGTGTTGCCAGTAGATCCATTTTGGCTGGCTAGAAACCATGGATCAAGTTGTCATGGGGTCCATACAAAACTGACAGAAAAGGTAGGTGCAGATGGGTGGCAGCTCCTGACCAGAAGGTATAGTGGTATGCTCTGTGTACTTAGCGTGAGCCCACAGCAGGAACTTCAGGCAGAATAAACAGTGGTCCATGTTTCACTGTTCGAATCGATGGCTTCTTCAAAAGGTAAGTAGCTTAAAAGAGCAGCCTGTCAGTGTTTGTAGTATAAAGTGGCATAACCATATTTGTACACAATATTGATAAATTCAAGTTTGATTGTTCATTATCACCAGTGCCACTACCATATGGTGTTTCACAGCGTTCTATACAATCTCTCATGGTGTTTGCCGTATACATGCTACAACTGGGGGACATAATAATGCATTATGGCCTGGTTTAACACTGCTACGTGAATAATATACAACTGTACCAGTCCTTTGCTCTGGGAACTGAGAACCCAATAACAACCCTAATTGGCTGTCTAGCTGAGCTTTAGGGGTGAATGTGTTCCATTCGGCTGCAAATGAATCCTGACATAACAGAGGATCTTATGATAGGTTGAAGGACAAGACTGCAACATAGCCAACCAAATGGACTGACGCTTGGAGTTTCAGAATTACAAAACTCTTAACATGTGCAAAATTTTCATGTTGTCCTGGATGGTGTTTTGAAACTTAAACATCAGGTATCATGCATTTGTATCATCACACAAAAGCAATAAAGGTCGTGAAGGGACCAGGGCCCCACTAGGCCCTTCCATCAGACCTGGGCCTGGGTAAATTGTACCCCCCTCAGAATCACTGGCAATGCTCCTGCTACTCATGCACAGATGGGGAGGCAGCAGATAGAAATTAATGTGGGTTGCGGGAGGCTGTGCTCTCACTACTTGGAGATAAGAATGCTGGAGACATCAGAGTCAGCGGGCGCATGAGTACATGCTTGCCCACTGTCTATTGAAATGTGGATGCTATGTTGTTCCGCAATGTGTACCCATCATGTGAGGGCCATGCAAAAAAGTTGCAAAAAGCAGCCAAGATGCATGGGGACACATCTGTATCTCATGTTATTTACACAGTACCACTTATGCCCTGCTCATTGACTTTGTGATTTCAGCAGTGAAGTGCGGCAGAGATGCAGTGTAACTGTAGCATGCCCTACTAATAAACGGTGGCATTGATGATACTGTCATCACTTTATGTCATGACATAAAAAGGACTGCTTCTATGAATAGCTTAGTGTGCATCTATTGATGTAGGCAGACAAGCAGGTACAGTACTACTGCTATATAGCTGCTGTGTGCCCCTTCACTTATGGTGACTACCAGTAAAAAATAAAATAATAATATCAATCTGTGACATCACTATGTCACTGCTAGTGTGCAAAAACTAACTCCGTGTGTTCTTTGGTTTAAGTGGCAGTGTGACCACCTAGCATCCCATGCACAAACGCTTGATTTCTGGATGGTGCAGAAATCCATTCTATCCATTATCCAATCCCCATATGCATTATATATATATATATATATATATATATATTTAAGACAAAAAATGAGAATAGGCGCCACCTAGTGCATTAACTCACATATATTGTGACCTCCACCTTTAGTAACACCCCTGTGAATTCAAGGTGTACCTTGGATGGTGGAATTCCAACCACCTAATTGAATCGCATAACACCACGTATATCAATGTGTAATAGGGAAACTTTTCATCACAGTAGTCCTGGTGGTAATTCTCCCCGGTTTATACCTCACATATGTAGGATATATATATATATATATATACATATATATATATATATATAAAAAAAGTCCAAGAGTAACCACCAGAGGGATCAAACTCAAATAGACCAGCACACTGATTGAATGAAAGACGTTTTACTTATTTCCAAAAAGGTGCATACTGAAGTAGCAAGCATATAGCACACATGTATGTAGCAGCATATATGAATGAACAGCAGATATTTAACATCCCAGGGAGTTTGATCCCTCTGGTGGTTACTCTTGGACTTTTTGTATTGTTTTTCTGACCTGGCACCTGCATCATTCATATTTGAAAGTGTGAAGCGGCTCCTTTTGTGGATTTTATATATATATATATATATATATATATATATATATATATATATATATATTTATTTAATATACAGTACAGAAATGCCCGGCACTCTCAATGTGGAGTTTCGAATCCGGGTGCCCTCCACAGCAAACGATGCAGCAAACAGTAGAAAAAAAGGCAGCGGCGCTCCGTCAATATAAATGGTGAACGCCTTGACAAAGGGGTCTCAGGACCCCGAAACGTTGGTTGTTTATGTGACCACTGTTATGCTTTGATTCAATACACGATTGACCATTAATATTGACGGAGTGCCGCTGCCTTTTTTTTTACTGTTTGCTATATATAATATACAGTACTGTATATATTTATATATCAATCCACATTAGCCAGCACTCACACATTAGGAACCAAATGCTCCGGTGTCCATTTCAAATGAATTCACACCACTCCAACATGAACGGCACTCAGAGACTGTGAAAGTTTTTAAGTTGTATTAAGTCAAGTCAAATGTTTTCTGGGACACAGCCCCTTCCTCAGAACCACAGACAATAGTAAAACATGAATCACAAACACACACTTAAATACTGTTACCGCTACTCACCTGTCCACATCCATTCATCAGGGATCCCAACGCCGGCTAGCCGCAATTACGCGCTTCCTGTGGAGACAGGAACCGTATACATGGTGACTGCTGGCGTGCATTCCACATGACCAGATTACCTGCTTCCTGGTCTGATGCGCCGTGCACATGACCGGCGTCACGGAGCTTGAGTAGGATGAAGCAGGGATTGCACATTTACATAAAAACATACACATGCTATGATAAAGATACACATAATACAAATCAGAATTACATACATAAAATAACAATTGACACCTAATACAGAATTAGTTGCACCACTAGAAGATAGCACCCTTTACAGAACGAACTTAATCATAGAGTATTCCAATTAATATTTTCATTAAGAACCATGGGATAAATAGTCCCAAGTCTCATGATCCACTGTGATTCCTAGATTATAAGGTTTTTAGGTCTATTCCCTCCCTGCAATGAGGCTGGGACAGGATCTACCATGAAATATTTTAAAGACGATAGGGGGTGACCCATCTCCTAAAACTGCTTGGCCACCGGCTGATCTATGAACGTGCCTTTCAATTTAAGACAAATGGCAGGATGATGTGTTGCCATTCTCTCACTGAATTTGCGAATCATCTGTCCAATGTAATATAAACCACAGGGACAGACTATTACATTAACAACAAAGGAAGTACTACAGGTAAGAATATGTCTTATCTCACGTGATCTATTATTATGTGGATGTTTGAAAGATTTGCATGCTATCAAATTACTACAGGTAGCACAATTAACACATCTGTAACACCCTGGTGGTTTTGTGTATACATTAGTTGGTTTGAGCACCCCTAAACCTGTAAAATGTGAATGGACGAGGCGATCTTGCAGATTGCTGCCTCTTCTGAACGCAGCCATGGGTCTTACTCCCCTGAATACGGGCAAATCAGGGTCAGATTTAACAATTGGCCATAGAGCTTGAGTTGCTCTTCTAATGATGGGACTAGCCACAGTGTAATCCGTTACCATTGGTAGAATTTCATGTTTGTCTTTCTTTTTAGGACATAGAAGATCTGCATGTGACATACCCATAACTTTTAATTTCTGTTCGTTTAAGGTTTTACTGTCATAACCCCTCTTAATCAATGTAACAATGAGATTGTCAATGTGCCCTGCTGTTTTATCTGGGTCACTTGTAATCTTCGCAATCCTCATCATTTTAGATAACAGAAGGCCCTGTTTTAAGGGTTCAGGATGATGCCTGGAAGCTTTTAAGAAGGTATTTCTATCAGTGGATTTATAGTGCACCGCAGTTTCAAATTTGTTGTTTCTTATAAAAACAACATCTAGAAAGACAGATTCAGTACAACTATATGCATACAGTATGTCAATTTGATCGGAGATTATGCACTATTAATCTCAAATAGTAGCTTTTCCAGACTGTCTACCCCCTGTCCACAACATAAATATGTCATCAATGTATCTTGTGTACCATAACACATTCTGACTAACATTAACATCCTCAAGGAATAGGACATCTTCGAAATTGAACATAAAAACATTAGCATATGAGGGGGCCACAGGTGACCCCATGGCACACCCCCACAGCTGAAGATAATATTTTCCATCAAACAAAAAATTATTTTGAAGTAATGTCAAATCCAGAAGGTTCAAAAATAATTCATGTTTGAATTCTCTATCATCAAGGAAAACATTAAGAAAGTGATGCATAGCACGTAATCCCCCCTCATGAGGTATAGAAGCATATAAGCTTGCGACATCCATATACACCATCAGTGCACCTGATGGGATAACATTACATTTAGAAAGCTCTAATAGGAACAATGTTGTATCTTTAAGAAATGACTGCTTTTTAGGCAATAAAGGTTGCAAAATGCAATCTAAAATTTGGGCAACCATTTGATATAAAGATGCATGTGCTGAAAGGATAACACAAACCCAGAGGTTTCGTTCTATCCTTATGCACCTTAGGCAGAGTGTATAAGGCGAGGATCTTAGGGTGCTGAATCCACAATTTATTAAAGACTTTAGTAGAAATCAACTTGTTATCACATGCTTTTTTGAGAATGCCTTTTAATTCTTTCTGGTACTGTTCAGTAGGATCTCTAGGTAACTTAGAATAAACCTGCTCATCTGATAATTGCGACATTATTTCTGCTGTGACCTGCTATATCTTGAATGATGATGGCCCTGCCTTTATCTGCGGGCCTAATAATTATATAATCATAAATGGCAAGATCTTGTACTGCTTTAGTCTCCTCTCTTGATACATTATGCTGAATTGCACCATGTGCTGTTGTACATTTGGAGTCAGCGCCATCCAGTAATCGTCCAAAGATCTTCAATGGGGCATTATTAGAAGTTGGATCATACGTTGAGCTAGATGTTAATTTCAAAAAAGGATCCAAGATGGTGGTATCGGATGTTTCTTGCTGGTATTGATAGTGTTCCTTCAGCCTTAAGTTCCTTGAAAATTTAGGAGCATCTCTTTTCCAGTTGAATTCATTATGTCTGTTAGTGGGCACACTTGCAATTACAGAGGATTCAGAGATCTATGCGACAAATTGAAGATTCAATCTTCTTGTTCTCTCTGATTTTTCTTCCCCCTCTTGTTTTGCCCCCCTCCCGGCAGGTGGGAGGATGGCTGTGGATCCATGCTACCCCTGATACCTCTGCCTATAGGATTGCTGGTTGTACGAGAAGTGTCATCAGATTCAGAAACATTAAAGTCACTGTCACTATTAGATGTCTGATTTTCTTTAATGGCCATAGAATTTTTTTTTCCAGGAATGTCTCCTGTATGAGTTTTTGCAACTCTGATTCCCATTGTCTCCTCCCGACAGCCATTGATACATGTGATTGTCATCATAATCACCATCCACGGTTCGCTTCTTCTGATTCTTAAATTTGATCAGATTCTTTTTGTATTCATTGTGTTGTGTCTCAAGCTTATTAAGATTCTGCCTCTAATGTATGCAAATGATCCTTCTCAAAGATGGCAATTTTCTGTTTGGTAATTTGTAATTCCCTATTGGACTCTTCAATGACAGACACCATAAGATCAAATGAACACTTGTTCAAAATGGCAATTCACTTTGCCACAAATTCTGGATTATTGCAGCCAATGGTTGGTACATTATTTAGTTACATAGTTAATGAGGTTGAAAAGAGGCAAAATAGCCATCGGGTTCAACCTGTAATCTGTTTTAAGACGAGTTCCTTATAACGTCCCAATTGAAATAATGTTTTACGTTTAGTTATCAACAGTAAATCATGTTCCTTTTAGATTAAAAATAGTATACAGAAAGGGTGCACACCAACAATTTTGCGCAATAAAATGAATAGAGCTGCCCAGCTTCTCCACTCAGCGGGACAAACACATAAATCCCGTGAATACAAGGTAAATACAATAAAGTGCAGTGTGCATTGGCGCTCATACCATAAGATGAATGACTGATAATGAGGATAAAAAATCAAATAAATTTATTATAACAAAAAATCAATTTTAGATTCATGCATGATATTGCACTGATTAAAACATGAGGATAGAGACCTGCAGACAATGTCTGAAGCAAAGTGACTGTGCATAGAGGGAGTGTGAATCTCTCACCATGTCATGGCCCTGCGGTGGGCTAGCTTTCAAGAAAGCAATTTGCGGTCCAGAGCTGATGCTGCCCGGCACCACCGCACAGGGCTTGGATCAGCAAAATGTGTCCCGGACGAGTCAATGCTCCACTGGTTCTGCTGTAGTATATTCTCGTTGACAACGCGTTTCGGTAGGTATGTCCTACCTTTTTCAAGTCAGTAATTACTTGAGAATATACTACAGCAGAACCAGTGGAGCATTGACTCGTCCGGGACACATTTTGCTGATCCAAGCCCTGTGCGGTGGTGCCGGGCAGCATCAGCTCTGGACCGCAAATTGCTTTCTTGAAAGCTAGCCCACCGCAGGGCCATGACACGGTGAGAGATTCACACTCCCTCTATGCACAGTCACTTTGCTTCAGACATTGTCTGCAGGTCTCTATCCTCATGTTTTAATCAGTGCAATATCATGCATGAATCTAAAATTGATTTTTTGTTATAATAAATTTATTTGATTTTTTATCCTCATTATCAGTCATTCATCTTATGGTATGAGCGCCAATGCACACTGCACTTTATTGTATTTACCTTTTAGATTAAAAATGTCAATATTTTAAATGCGATAAACTTGGATATCTTTTTCAGTCAGAAATTTAAATTTATCCACCTGGGTGCGCATGCCAGTGACAGAGATTCACCCCATTCACTTGAATGGAGAGCATCTCCGTCCGCGCGCCCGGACAGAGATGCTCTGAAGGGGAGCGTCTCTGTGCTCTCCCAGCCTGACTAGGCGGACGGAATCCCTATGGATGCTCACAAAGCAGCTCATCTCTTATGTCTTGGTTATACCCTACAACCATAAATTCAACAAATATACTGGGGTGGTGAGGTCTGTCTAATCCTAATTTAACCATCTTGTTGCTGCTGCTGTTGTGGTTGTTTTTGTTAAGTAAAAGACTGAATTGAAGTCAGACTTAGAAAAGTAATTGGTTATTTATTAAAAAGACCAAGCCCGTGTACAGGTTGAGAGACCACATCCTCTCAGCCCGGGTCAAAATGCTTCAACAGAGAAAACATACAATACACTGGTTTTTATAATATTCGGTTACACCCAATTCTCGTCACACTCCCAGATGATCTCATGCATCTGGAGTACAATGTTATGCTCATATTAGGACAAAATATCAACTAGACGCTGGTTAGTCTTATTTGGTGCTAATTCCAATTGTATTACACACAATGAGTCTGCTGTTTTCCAAACTCTGTTAAAGGTACATGTATCTGATAAGTGAACTAATGTCTGTATAAAGGTCACCTATCTAACAAAATAGAATAAGAGTTAAGGTATGTTGTATGATAAGGAATGATACAGTATATGATAGGTATAGCTGTATGCTGTACCTATGAAATATGTGACTATATTGTTTTAAGAGAATAAATTATATTCCTTATGCATTCAGATATTTAACAGGTCACAATAGGAAGGTATATCAAGTAAAAAAATACTTTAAAATATCAATGAATTCATATTGATAAAAGTGTCTAACTTCCCTTGTTTCCAATGGGAAGTTTTGTTGTTTTTACTTGATATACTGTTACTATTGTGACCTTACCACATTGCTTAGTACTGAACCTTAAAGAAATCCATGTGTTTAAACCATTGAGACATAGGATTGTGGCATTATTATAGTATTGTGAAGCTTGTATGGAGTAGAATATTATCATAACTATAATAATAGGCTGAAATCAGTGTTTTTTAGGATGAATTTGAATTTAGCTATGGAGTTTGTTAGAAATGTGGACAAGACACCATGCAACATGTGGTCTGAGCACATGGCTGCCCCTCCCCCACACCCCCCACACTGGCTACTTCCCCTTTGAGCATAACTCTTTCTCTCCCAATGTAATGTAAATTTCTATTCCACACACACAAACATACATTACTCAACATCTGTATTTCCCTTAGATGTTTCTTCAGATAAATGTTCTCCAGCATATGTTAATAAATCTAGGATTTGTCATAGTGCATGAACCTACATTTCCCCAGTAGTTTAAACTTATAAAAATATTGTATGGTAATATACAATGTGCAAATAATGTGTTATTAATATATGTGAATATCATTGAAGATCACTTGTTAATGGAAATACAATTTACTTTCTAGATCACTTTCTGTGCAATCTTTCTTGAATAGAATTATCCTAATGATTTTAGTGGTACATTTCTAGGTTCAACCTTTGTGAGTAATTTATTAAAAAGTACACAATTAGTGGATAATTATTATACGTCACTAAACAGGAGAAAATAGTACATTTGCTTTGAAAATAGAAGTGTAATAATATAAAACAAAAAACAGAAACAAAACAACCCCTTTTCACTGAATAAGAAAATGCTTACACTTTTTAAAACAACTTATAAGTTATCAAGTGCCTTGAGTCCATAGGGCGCTATATAAATAAAATTATTATTATTATTATTATTATTATTATTATTGTTGTTATTATTATTATTATTATTATTATTACTACTATTATGCTGGATATAAAGAACTGTATATTTTACATTACAAATATCATGCTATTTACATTGCAGAGATGTAATGCTACTTTATCATGAATTACAAATAAACAGTGTGCTCCAGCAGTCTATTATTATTATTATTATTATTATTATTATTATTATTGTTATTATTATTATACTTTATTTATATGGTGCCACAAGGGATCTGCAGCACCCACTTAGTGAGTACAAAAATGAATAATCAAAATAGGAAAATAGTGACTACCAGTTGAAGACTATATAGGACAAGTACAGGGTATATAAACATAGCTACATCAGCAGATGACACTGACATAATTATCAGGGTGGCAGAAAACCGTGGGATTCAGTGCTGTCGAAGATGGTTTAAGTGACAGAAGGATAAGCACATGAGGTTTGAGGGCTCTACTTGTCATATCTTACATTCTTACATCCATGATACTGTCATCACTTTATGTATGTCTAGTACTACTGCTTATACAGTATACTGTATATCTGGTGTGCTTGTGTTCACATACAGTTCACTTACTTGCATTGAGCTGACTGTGCATCTGCTGGCTAACTGAAAATGACAGTGAACAACTAGCAAACACAGTCACAGCACAGTAAAAAAAAAAAATTGCAATCAGTGGCATCAATGTCGCATTTTTTTATTATTATTTTTTTTTCACTACAATTGACAATTTACGCTGCAGGGAGTCACACCCCTCACATTTACATAAACAACGTCACAGTGGAGTATAGCGCACACAGGTTGTACAAACAAACAAACAAACCTTTTCTTTAATATATAATACCGTACTTAAAAAGTAATCAATGATATACAGTACAGCACAATGCAATACCTTTTTTTATTGAATGATTAAAGACCAATGTCCAATGGTGTTAAGTAGAGCTGAAGCCAGGAAGAGTTTTCTCTGTATTTCATTGAATGACGATCCTCCATACCAGTCTTCTTTTCAGCTATAGAAGACCATTCAATGTATATTTGGTATTCGGTATCTAGGTCAACCACACTTAGGTCGACAGTCATTATGTCGACCACTATTGGTCGACATGGTTTCTAGGTCAACATGTTTTCTAGGTTGACATGGTTACTAGGTCAACATGTACTAGGTTGACATGACAAAAGGTCAACATGAGTTTTTCACAATTTTTTTCATTTTTTGAACTTTTTCATATGTTACGATCCACGTGGATTACAATTGGGAACGGTAACCTTACCTGAAGCATGGCATCCAAAGCGAGCCATGCAAGATGACACGGAGCACCAATTAGGGTTTCCGGTCACTCTACGAAGAAAATTACACTAATTTTTTTTTTTTGTAAACTGTTTTTTATTAATTAAAGCAGCAGACAGAAAATTACAGCAATACTTTTCCAAAAAAAAAAAGGGGACAAAATCATTGCATATCATATATATCAGTACAATACATTTAAAGCACCCAAAGTATGGAAATAAGTTGTCTACATAGCTTACAACATCAGAACTTATAAACGGGGAACATTTTAACAAAACAGCATAAGAAAATAGGAAAGAAGAGAAAGAGAAAAAAGAGAAGGAAGAAAAAAGAAAAGTAGGGGAAAATTAAGACAGGTAGAGTCAGGTGTGAGTGTCTGCGAAGAAACGACGGGTTGTTTGGGAGACAAGGGGGGAACTTTATCAATTAAGGATCTGAGACGTATTAGAAAGACATCGTACCCGAAATATGAGGGGGGTTATGTCGCCATGTAGGACCGATACACAGGCGAGTCCTTAAAGTCGTACCAGGGAAACCAGATAGCTGTGAAGTTAACGGTTTTCCCAGATGAGAAGGAGATAAGGTCTTCCATGTCTAAAAAGTAATCGATCTTTGTGAACCATAATTTAATCGAGGGTGGTGAGGTGGATCTCCAAAGAACCGGAACAACCGCTTTTGCAGCGTTGCTAAGATGTCTCAACAGGGAGTGTTTATAGGAGTTTGTTTCTGCGGAGGTGTGGTTGAGGAGCCAAAAATCCGGGTCCTTCGGGATCTCATCTCCCACTATCTGTTCGGAACACTTAAATACCTCTGCCCAAAATGGAGTTATAAGAGGGCAATCCCACCAAATGTGTATGAAACTCCCCGGGGCATTTTTGCATCTCCAACACAGATTCGAGAGAGAGGGAAACATTTTGTTGAGAACAAGAGGGGTCCTATACCACCTATATATAAGTTTATAGAGGGTTTCCAATGTCGATAAGCATAGAGAGCTCGCCTGGGCGTTGTTAAATATGGAATCCCAGTTGATCTGCATGGGTAGCCCTGACATTTCCCTCTCCCAGGAAGCCACGAAGGCAGGAGGTTTGCGGGAAAAAGTTTTCCATGATAAGCGCATAGATTTGTGAAATAGTATGTGTGGGAGAACTAGGAGAGGTGCATAGTCTTTCAAACCCAGTGAGATCCCTAGTTATGTCCGAGAGGTTCTTAGAGAATGATATGAAATGGTGAACCTGCCGGAACCTCCAAAACTCAGCACTATGTAGGTTCCAAGAAGACTGAACATCTGAAAAGGAGCGTACCCTGCCCGAGCTCACCAACTGACCGACTCTAAATAACCCGGCTTCCGCCCATGGAGCAAAAGCTGTCCCGTGAAGACCTGGAGCAAATTCTGAGTTATGGAGAAGGGAGGTTAGGGGGGACCATTTGGAGGATATATGGCTCTGGGACCTCAGCGTTGCCCATAATTTAAGCGTGGGGGAGACCGTGGGGTGTGTAACCTTCAGAAGGGTAGGAAGCCAAGGTGCTATTTCAATGTAATGTGGAAGACAGCCTTCCTCTAGCAGGACCCATTGTTTGCGGTCTTTAGCACGCGTCCATTCCAGAATCCTATTCAAATGCACTGCATGGTAGTAATTAGAAATATGTGGGAGTTGTTGCCCTCCTTGATGTTTTCTCCTAAATAAAATGTTGTGTTTAAACCTGGGTGTCTTACATCCCCAAACAAATGCGCGAATAAGATTCTGGACGTCTCGGAGCCAAAGTAGGGGGATGTGTATCGGGAGGGTCTGGAGAAAGAATAGTATCCTGGGGAGGGCGTTCATTTTGACAACGTTAATCCTGCCGAACCAGGACAGTCTTAGTTTCTTCCATTTCTGGAAGTCTAGGCGAAGCCTAGCCAATAAGGGGTTAAAATTTAGGGAGAATAATTTGGATAAATCTTTGGTCAGCAACACCCCCAAATATTTTAATTTGTGATCGTGCCAGGTAAAGGGGAAGGCGTGTTTCAGACCCTCTACTATATCAGGAGGAGTAGTTAAGTTCATGGCAATAGATTTGGAATAATTTATTTTGAAGTTAGAGAGGGCTCCAAACTTCTCAAATTCTACCATCAGGTTCGGCAAAGAAGTGACCGGTTTTGAGATTATAGCGAGTAAGTCGTCGGCGTATAAAGCCAGTTTGTATTCAGTCCCTTTTACCAGCAAACCCGTGATATTCGGGTTAGCCCTAATGCTTCGAGCTAATGTTTCCATGCAAAGGACAAAGAGCAATGGAGATAGTGGGCAGCCCTGTCGCGTGCCATTGGAAATAGGAAAGGAATCAGAGAGGGAGCCATTAATCCTAATTTTGGCGGACGGGGAAGTATAAAGAGATAGAATTCTGTGAAGGCAGGCATTACCGAGCCCCAAATGCTTCAGTATGCCAACCAGAAAGTCCCAGTCCACTCTGTCAAATGCTTTTTCAGCATCAGTCGACAATATGATTGATGGGGACGAAAGCTGGCCGGCATAGTGAATCATGCTGAGCACTTTAGAGGTGTTATCTCTAGCCTCACGGCCTAAAATAAATCCAGCTTGATCTCCATGTATCAGGCCAGGTAGTAATAGTTTAAGGCGGTTTGCAATCAGTTTGGCAAAAAGTTTTATGTCCATATTTAATAGTGAAATTGGCCGATAACTGGAGCAAAGACTAGGGTCTTTACCCTCCTTGGGTAGAACTGCAATATGGGCTTCGAGAGATTGTGGGGAGAAAGGAGATTGTTCTGATATAGTATTAAAGGCTCTCGTGAGTAGAGGGACTAATTTCTCTTTGAAAGCTTTATAATAAGCAATGGTGTATCCATCAGGGCCAGGACTCTTGCCATTGGGAGAGGATTCAATAGCTTTCTGAACCTCCTCTGTAGAAAAAGGGGCATCTAGATCTTCCACATCATTTATGGATAGCGCAGGGAAGTCTAAGGCCCGTAAATAGTCGGCTATGGCTGTTTGATGGGACAACTTATCAGGTCTTCCGGTCGGACCAGAAAGGTTATACAGAGTGGAATAATATGCCCTAAAGGCCCTAGCGATGTGAGGTGTCTCATGTTGGGACTGACCGTGGCTATTTTTGATTGTATGAATAAAAGTAAGAGCTCGTTGCTCTCTAAGGGCTTTGGCTAGTAATTTCCCAGGTTTGTTGCCCCATTGGTAGTATCTGCTACGGCACTTCTGATAAGAAAACTTGACTCTATCAGAGAGTAACTTATTCAGATCTGCCCTAGCAGCTTCGAGATCAGCATAATGTTGTGGGGTTTGGGATTTCTTGTGTAAAAGCTCGAGAGATTGTATCTTAGACAATAAATCACCCCGAAGTTTCTCCCTCTGCTTTTTGCGGAAGGATCCTATCTGGACACAAACCCCCCTGATGACACATTTGTGTGCTTCCCAGACTGAGACTTTAGAAATGTCATCTAAGTCATTGGTACAGATATAAGAATCTAAATCCTTGTCGATTCGAGACCGACAGTCTGCGTCCTGCAAAAAGGTATCGTTAAAACGCCAGGACCATTGGCGATGTGTATTGGGTGGTAAGCGTAGAGTGAGGTTAACTGGGGCATGATCTGACCACACAATCTGGCCTATGGAGGCCTCAGAAAGGAGGTGTAAGTGTCGGTGGCTCAGAAACAAGTAATCAATTCTGGAGTATGTCTGATGTGGGTGCGAGAAAAAGGAATAGTCTATCTCAGTAGGATGTGTCAGTCTCCATGTGTCAATCAGCTGGTGGTCGAGCAGGGCGCGCCTCATTCCCCTATGCTCCCTCTCCGGCCTGCAGGAGATCTTTTTAGAATTGTCCTGGCGGGGATCTAGGGTCCAATTTAGATCCCCTCCCATCACCACCACCCCCTCCAAGAGAGGTTCCGCATTATCTAGAACTGAGGACAAAAAGGAAGGTTGTTTAGCGTTGGGAGCATATATGTTCAAGAAAGAAAAACGTTGACCATGTATGTCGCATTTCACCAGCAACCCCCTACCTTCAGCTATTCTATGAGAGGCAACATTAAGGACAGGCAGGTGGCGAGCCAGAAGTATAGCCACGCCCAATGTCTTACCAGCAGAATTGTTAGACAGGAAAACATAAGGATAATAGTGACATTTTAGGGACGGCACGTGTCCCATCTTGAAATGTGTTTCCTGAATAAAAGCAACGTCAACTTTCTCATCTCTAAGCCATTTAAGAAGTTTAGACCTTTTCTCAGGAACATTCAACCCTTTGACGTTAAGGGTAGTTACATGTAGATCATTCACCCCCATTGTCAGGCGGGCTTAAGTACTGCACAATAATCTTCTCTACGTCAGACACTGGAGAAGGGAAAGGAAGAGCAGCAAGGGAAGGAAATAGAAAAAAAGAGAGAAAGCCGAGAAAAAAGGAAAAAAAAGATGTAGCGTGGAGAACCACGCCGTAATGTACTTTGACATTAAACCGAAATGATAATACTACAAAAAGAACTGCTGCAAAAAGGACAGGAGCGGAATCCTGCCGACTCCCAGTCCAAAGAAAGAGGGGATGCAGCATAGTGGGGTCCTACGGGGGGCCCTGGACAGCGACCATCCACAAGATAGAATCTAAACAAGTATATGGTGTCACCGAGGTGTGCGCAAAGGCACAGGTGAAACAAAAATAAAAATATGAAAGCGTATAGAAAAGTGTACATATAATCCTTAAACTATCAAACCAGGTTTCATGCAGGCTAAACAATTGCGTATATGGGTATCGCCACCAAAATAATAAATACAGCATGAAAATAATTCAAAATAACATGTCGACGATACCTCGTCCCTTATTTATGAAACCATAACAACTGTATACTGTTACAAAGGTACAAGAACCGATCTCACGTGTGAGCAACATATAGCACTATTTAAGAGAAAGAACTCAGTGTATAACATGGGTAGCAAGAATATTCACGTCCGCTCGGGACGAGACGTCTCATTCAGGGAGGCTCTGAAGAACGTGAACCTTGGGTGGTTCCCCGCGTCCGTGGGGAACGTACTTGCTGCCACGCGTCGTCTGGAGGGAGCACAACAGGGAGGTCCGGTAGATGGTGAAAAGCGTCCCAATCTGGTAACTGTACCGGAGTAATTCCCAAGATCGTGAAGAAGGCCTATAAATCCGAAGGTCTAGAAAGACTCGCGACCTTGCCACCATGAGAAACCTGGAGGGAGAAAGGGAAGCCCCATCTATATTTCAGCTCGAATTTCCTGAGAGAGTCTGTAAGAGGCTTCAAGGCTCGACGTTGTTGTAAGGTCGACCAGGCAAGGTCAGGAAATATCTGAATCTTGTCTCCTTGAAAGTCAATGCTATCCAGCTGACGGGCCGACCTCATTATTTCCTCTTTTTGTGCATAATAGTGGAGCCTGCAAATCACGTCCCGTGGTCTGTCAGAGGGTAAGCCGCGGGGACGGAGGGCGCGGTGAGCTCTATCAAATATAATGTCCTTGTTCGGATCCAGGTCAATTAGTTCTCCAAATATCGTAGTTAAGGCGGCGGTCAGATCAGCCTGTTGAACGCTCTCAGGTAAGCCCCTGATATTATTTCGCCTGCCGCGATTATCCATATCCTCAATACGTGATTTTAGAAAAGAGATATCGTCCCGTTGATGAGATAACACCTCCCGAAATTTAGTCAGGGAATCCACATTAGACGATTCGTGACGTTCCAGAACATCGACACGAGTCGCGATTTGGGACATATCTCGTCGGAGTGCTGTCACTTCCTTAGTGATGGTGGAAAGTAGGCGAGTCTCCAAGGCTGAGAAATCTTGCTTCGTGGGGAGTGACTTTACATGAGACAATATCTCGCTTATCTCCGCAGACAGAGAGGGGGCCTGTGAAGGCGGCGGAGTCCCGGGGGATGTCATGTCGTCCACCGGTCCGTGCAGATTCGGGTAGGTCGGGACAGTGGAGGAAGTCGCGGGGATTGAGGTTGGAGTAGTTAAGAATTGACGTAGGTCCGACGAATGTCGGTTCGCAGGGGATGGGATCGCGTCCGGCTTGGTCTTGGCCTTATTTTTCTTTATCCCTCTCACCATGAGATCGGTCTTCAAATAACGCAGTATAGAATTACACTTTCACATATCCTCGGCAGTATGTAGCATGTGGGTCGTCACCATGCAAAAGCCCCCACGTGGCCTCAGGGCAACATCAGGCAGGCAGGCACATAGCTAGGGGACTATACGCCAACTCACAGAGGCAGAACATCCGACTTGGTAAAATTGAGGTGTCTCTGCAGGACACTATGCGTCAGATAATACGCTGCCACGACGGCGCTCCACGGTGGTATAGGTGAATGGCGGTAGCGGGTGGCGGTCTGTGTGGAGGCCACTGAGCAGGAAATCAGATGAAGCGGACAGATGGACAGATGGATGGATGGATGGATAGATGGATGGGGGAGGCACTGTAGCAAGTTGTATGTGGCCAAAAGGTCTGTGTGGCCCAGCCTTATGTGAACCCCACTCCCTTCCCTCACCTGGGCACCGCAGATCACTGGTCCAGGGACCGCTTTTACATCTGGGGGCCAGTGGGCGAGAGAGACAGAGTACACCTCAGCCGGGATTAAGATGGCCGCCGGGCGCCCGCCGGCGCCGGCCGGCGCTGCGAGTCACAGAGTCCCCGTCGGGTTGGAGCATGCTGCAAACAGCCGGCAGCAGGGAGACGCTCTTAGCCGCAGTCAGCGGCTGGCAGCAGAGAGAGGAACGGAGCTCCGGAGGAAGCCCGCGGCCCGAGCTGCGGGTCCCGGAACTGTCTCCGGCGTGCAAGGTAACTTGAGGCCCCGGCTTCCGTGAGCCCCGTAGGACGCAACCCGCGGGAGCAGTTAAAACTGCTCCCCGATTCCGCGGCGCTTCGGGGGGCTCAGCAGGGGGTATAATAGGGGTAGAGGAGGTATTGGGGTGGATAAGAGGGTACTGGGAATATGATAGTAGCTGAGGGTCCCGCGAGCTCTTTGTGAAACACAACTGCCTCCTGCAGCAGCCAGACCACGCCCCCCTAATTTGTTTTTTTTTAAAACTCATGTCGACCTTTTGTCATGTCAAGCTTGCTCATGTTTACCTAATGCTTCTGTTGACTTATTTTGGGTGTCACCTTAGTCACTGTCGACCAATTGTGGTCAACCAAGACACTGTTGACCTAAGTGTGGTCGACCCTATGAACCACACCTGTAGATTTTAACTTCATTGCCTATCCCTTTCCAATCCTAAAACACCAGTTGCATCTTGACAGGATGTCTTGCTTTAAAATGTTGGGCATCAAGGTTTTGCCCAGGGCGCCATCAAAGTTGACTTGAGTGGCCCACTTCTAGTACATTTTAATTGGCACATGCTTTTATAAGAAATCTTGTGCATATTTATGCATTTTGCCTTGGGATGCACTGTACAGACTATTGTCTAAGTCAGTGGAGATGACAGCTAGGGGAATATCAGAAATAGCTTCTCCATATGTTGTCATCAATGCCATCGGCGCAGGTATGCTGAATGTCATGTGTCTTCCAAAAGACAGAATACTTGAACTGTTGCTGAATGTGGGAACTTCAATTAGAAAGTTGTCCAATGGAATGGGCATAATATTGGAGTTAAAATTGTTGTGATGATGTACATCTGGGTCTTTATATACATACGTGTCTTCATGTACATCCAGGTCTTTATGTTGTGACAAGGATCACATATACCAATGTAAAAGTTTCATATGACAGATTTATTTCTCCATAGCTTCCAAGACCGGCAGATCAAAGCATAATGTCAGCAGGTTACAGGCAAGTCATAGGTTATAGCACAGGTCACAGAAAGTCACACAAACAGTAGTATTCAAACAGCAGATCCAGGACTCCTAAACAAACCACCCTCTGGCTTATCACCTTGGTAACTAATTCATCATCATGAGCTCTTTCTCTTGTGACTGAAACCTTTTTTAAACAAACTGACAGGTGTTTGTAATCATGCCTGCTGCTGCTCAGACTTGAACACCCAAAATACTTGGACTGGATCTCACAGCCAATAGTTCTATAACCATGACTCTGTGTTGGGGCACGCTTGAAAACTAAAACTTAACTTTTAATTAGAGTCTGATACAATTATGGTACACAGATAAACACACATATATATGTATAACACTTTAGGAGAAGGTCATAAAATTGTTATAGCCTTTCTCCACTTGTATTCTTTGTTCAGAAAAATGATTCTCACTCAAAAGATAATTAGGAGTAACAATTCTACAATTAATATGACTATTTAAGGTGACAGTGGCAAATTGGACACAAAAGACTTGTCTACGAGACCTAAATGTAGGAAAAAATCAACTTTCTTTCCTCCTGAGCATATCTCACCTGAAAACAGAGTGTTTCAAGAATTAGTAGCCCGTGACCTAGATAAAATTTACACCAAGTCCAAATCTAAGCCATTGTATGGTGATAATCTGAGCAAAATCGAAAGAAGAACCTTGCGAGAAATACAGTCCTGGTCTGATATAGTGATCAAGCCCTCTGACAAGGGGGGTAATATTGTTCTTTGGCCCAAATCGATGTACATTATTAAAGCAATGAGACAACTGGGGGATATACAGTGTTATAAACAAATAACGTTCGATCCAACAGACAACTTTAGGATCGCCCTCAATAGGATTTTAGATCGGGCATACTCTCAAGGCACTCTAACCAAGGAGGAAACTGAGTATTTATCGACCACCAAACCCAAAACGCCCACACTATACCTTCTACCGAAGGTTCATAAAAACATTTCTGTACCACCAGGACGACCAATTGTATCGGGACAGGGTGGAATTCTGGAAAAACCGAGTACCTTTTTGGATCTGCACCTACGACAACATGTGTTAAATCTGCCCTCGTATTTGTGGGACACAACAGACGTACTTCAAAAGCTACATGATGTCTAACTCGATGACAACCACCTGCTGGTAACACTCGATGTAGAATCTCTCTACACCAGTATCAAACATCAGATCGGCATAAAAGTAGTCAGATACTTTCTCGAAATGGCTGGCAACAATGAGTTCCATGACCTATTAATTGAACTATTGGAATTTATATTAACGAGGAACTACTTCACCTTTAACGACAGGTTCTACCTTCAAACTCGCGGCACAGCGATGGGTGCGGCCTTTGCACCAACGTATGCAAACCTGTACTTAGGCTGGTGGGAGAGGGAAATTGTGATGCATCCAAACAATGAGAAGTACACACGGCATGTAGTTGCGTGGTGGCGCTACATCGATGATATTATCCTGATATGGGAAGGTGACAGAAAATTATTACTAACATTCATTGAGGAATTGAACACCAATGAGAACAATCTCAAACTCACACACCACATTAGCAAGGACTCAGTATGCTTCTTAGACCTTTTGATTTCCAGAGCACCCAATGGCCAGATAGAAACCAAACTGTATCGCAAAGTAACACCTACAAACAGTCTCTTACATCAGACAAGCGCACATTTCCCCCCGACAGTGGAAAATATCCCTAAGGGTGAGTTCTTACGCTTGAAAAGAAATTGCTCAGATTCTTCAAACCTTCCTACAGAAAAGCATGGAACTAACAACAAGATTACGGGAACGTGGCTACAGTCACAGGTCTATTAAAAAAGCCAAATGGCACACCAGCCAGATACAGAGGGACACGTTGATCTTTCCACATACAAAAACTCACAAATCATCGGAACAAGATAACAAGCTTAGATTTGTGGGCACTTTCTGTAGAGAGTGGAGGGAGATACAGGAATCAATTAACAGACACTGGCCAGTCTTACTTCTAGATAATGACATAGCATAGGACAAAAACCTTCCATGAGTTGGAGAAGGTCCAGAAACCTTAAAGATAAACTCACCAGTAGTCACTTTACCAAGAACCCATAAAAAACAGCCAACCATCAAGGGCTCCTTCCCATGCGGAAATTGCAAAGCATGCCCACACATGGCCAAGACATCTTCTGTAATTGATCGATATGGAGAAGAAAAACCAATCAACCAATTTATCAACTGCAATGCAGTTGGGGTTGTATACTGCATATCATGTAGTTGTGACATGAAATATGTGGGCATCACTACAAGAGCCCTGAAACAACGCATTCTGGAACACATAGGTTCTGTGAGAAATGCATCATCGGATATTCAAAAAATGAAAAATCTAACGTCAGTGGCACGCCATTTTCTCAACCATCATCAGGGCAATCCCAAAGAACTTAAAGCCTTTGGTCTGGAAAGAGTAAGCTTAGGAATACGCGGAGGAGACTTGATGCAAGAATTGCTAAAACATGAATCCGAATGGACCTTCAAACTAAACTGCCTTGCACCAAAAGGCATGAACGAACACATCAATTATGGAGTTTTTATTTGATGTCTTTCAATATATCTATACTAAGGTTCCACCAACCAAACCCCCCCTCCCCCCCCCGCCCCCACTTTCCCCCCTTTTTCCATCTGTCCCCATTCACTTTAATTGCCTATCCAGCTTTTCCGCCCATTCCCTCACATTCACACAATTAATTAAAACCCATACACAAACCCATAAAGCACTCCCCCTTATCATGAATCTACTAATATCCACTCCTTATCACAGACATTCCTCATATTCATATTCCCTCCTTCATTAAGATCTACACTGTTAATATGGTATACCATTTAACTGCTCTTTTAGTTCACATCCCACCTCACTCTCCCTAGCGTATAAAATTCACACCCTTTTCCCTACTACTCTTTCTTTAATAGAACACCATTAACCACACATCCCTCCCATTTTAATTATATATTTATAATAATTACTATACACCTTTTTCTGCACCAACACGGTTCTAACTTCCACTTACTATATAGTTACCTAGCAACCATAAATAAAATAACATGACTCCTCCTGCTTTATTATAGAGGTTGCACACAGTTTTTTTCCTGGGTTTTTGTTCCCTCCTTTTCTCTCAAAAGAATTTTAAACGCAACCTTGCAGAACCTGACACTCCAATATGATCTGGTTGCAACCATATTATCATGACTATTAAACTCGCAATTATATATTTTTTTCTTTATATATTTTTTTATTTATTATTATATTATTTTATTTATTATTATTTTTTATTTTTTCTTCCCCCTTAATCAGCTACTCATAGTTATAGACTTAAAATGTATATTTTAATTATTTTACGTTAATTCTTAATCCAGCATAAATATCATCATTTCACTCACTTCATGGTTACCTAGCAACCAGCCAAATATAAACACCATCATGTGATCATTTCTTAACCCATATTTTGGTTGCACACAGTATTTCCCGTTTTTTTTCAAAACAGGAAGTGATGCAGCCAAGCATTGCCTGTATGATGGTGCTCCGACGTCACTTCCGGTCACGGAGCTTCCACTCCGATTGCGGCCTCATTGTCAGGGCTACCGAGCGTGTACCCCTCCTTCCCCCTTTAGGCTCACTTAATTATCCCCAGCCCTATGTGATCCTCAACTTAGCCGCACATAAAACTCAGATGTGATGGCTTCTCAAGACTTCCGGCCTTCGAAACCGGAAGTGACGCGTCAATGTCCAGTGACGCGCCCCTAAGAAGTCCGGTGATCAAAGAACTTCCGGTCACGGAGCTAATGCTCCGATCTTGGCCCCAGCATCCTAGTTTAACTTCTATTTTTAATGTTTTCTTTATCCAATTTCATTCAATATTTTATCCCTATCTAACCATACACAGGACCTTTGGTTTAATATGAATAAACCTAACTTCCGGGTTTTGAGACCGGAAGTGATGCACAGGATGTCTCATCAACATCACATGATTCACTCCTTCCTCCTTCCTGTGATTGGCCCTTACATTAAGACCACCCCCACTTTTGCCTTAAATAGATTGTCTTCCACCACTTCCTCACACAGTGAACAAGCCACCTTCAGGTGAAACGGCCGTCTGTGTTAAGTGGTGCGAAACAGTGCACGGTTCAGCCCACTCACCTCCTGGTATCGTATATTTGACTAAATTTTGGTCATTCAATTATTTAAGATTTGCTTAATCTGCTACTTATTATTTATTATTTATAGTGTTAAAACTTCTAACGCTCTTTAATGTTTTCTAATTTTCATCCTCATATTTCAAGCAGTGAAATATAATTCATATTTAATACGTATGCTTATGGGATATCTTTAACATCTGGTTTCGGTTCACCTTTGCTGCACCCTAGGGCCATCGCTAATAGCGATAAAAATCTTTTTTTGCCCACTGCTGTTAGGACTAAGAATATGCAATATCTGAAATTGGATGCTGTATTATCATAAGAAATCTTAAGATATCTGTGTAATTTCACACTAATATTCATTAGGCCCTGGTAACCCGCCTCTCTCATCTACTGTCCGCTATATAAAATATATATATGACAGTGGACAGCAGAAGACGGGCCCTGAACCTATACGTTTCTGATATCCTGCCTTTTCAGTACTCTCTCATCCTGATGCCAGTCATACAACTGCTCTGCAATGCAAAAGTAACAGAAAGACTGTGCACAATAATGGACAGCAGAAGTACTCTTTCTGGTATATGCCAATAACCATACACCATCGCATTCACAATCTATGTGATATTACTGCCATATCTCACTGGCCACGCCCAACCTCGCCTGATCTTGGAAGCTAAGCAGTGAATAGCCTGATCAGTATCTAGATGGGAGACTGCTAGGGAATATTAGGTCCAGTAATAAATACCTCTGTATTCATGTGAAAAGCAGAGGTGTTGGAGCAACCTTTGACCATTACCGCTTTCATATCTATATTCTTTTCTTCTTATTCAATTTTCTGATCATTTACTCATCCAGAATTTTTTTCGCTTACTGCACTTGGTGATCAGAAACTTGAAAATAGCAGATTAACCCTTACCAGGACACACCATTACAATAGGCATTGGCTGATGGACTAAAATCTTAGTCAAAATTTATTATATCAAATGCCTATGTACCACATGTTAAATAATTTATTATCTTGTTATGCTGAAATTTAATTCCTAATATTTTCACCTCAGGTGTCACTGTCACCTTAAATAGTCATATTAATTGTAGAATTGTTACTCCTAATTATCTTTTGAGTGAGAATCATTTTTCTGAACAAAGAATACAAGTGGAGAAAGGCTATAACAATTTTATGACCTTTTCCTAAAGTGTTATACATATATATGTGTGTTTATCTGTGTACCATAATTTTATCAGACTCTAATTAAAAGTTAAGTTTTAGTTTTCAAGCGTGCCCCAACACAGAGTCTCTCTTTTCTTTTGTAACTTTGACACGTACTATTGACTCTGGGTGCACCACCAACAACAGCAATTCCTTGATTACCGATACAGGCATTTCTTATGCATATGCACTGTTGGTTCACAAGGGACAAATTTTATAAGCGCCCATTATAAAGAAATTTCTACAGTCCTGTGCGGCACCAAATTGACCTTCTTCAGTTCTATAACCATGTCAGATTTGTGCTATCGCTGTCACAATGTACATCCAGGTCATCACATAAGTCCAGGTCTTCATGCTCATTCAGGTCACCATAAAATTGAACCACTTGGTCATTTATTTTCCTTATTGGCTGGCCAACCCAATATTGCTATTCTTCCATGGTGAGGCAAATGGCATTCTTTATAGTTTCAACAAGATTTTCCATTAGGCCTTCTTTGAGACCAGACATTTCTGACTGAAGTTGATTTACCTGTCTTCAAAGCTTTGTATGCAGATTATTCACCTTGTCAATAAGTTCTTTAGCAGGAAAGGTGGTGATCCTGCAAAGGCCTATGTTGATTAATTTCAAATAATATTCAAAAAACAATATTGGACAATTTCAGTTGGAAGTAAAATTTCATAAATGTGTCCACTTGGCAGTGCGCCCAGAGTCAGAAAGCAATGTAAGACAAAGAACAAGAGAAAGAAGACTCTGGTTTGGGCACACCACTTGTTGTAATGGTCAAGATAATTGATATATAGTAAAATTAAATCTTAACTTTTATTAGTTCTTCACATAAAATAGAGTATAGATAACATCCAGCAACTAAAAGGCTCCAAAAAAGTATATATAAAAGATGTAAATTTAAATATAAATATAAAATATGTTGTGATCCTTCCACCTATAAGGTGATTTCAGATAGGAAAGTAGATATCAAAAATGCTACTTCCATCTGCCTTGGATCAGTACAAAATAAATGTGTATTAAGTAGACCCAAATGGGTCAATTAGTGTGAGGGAAGACCCACTCACTGGACTCACAATGTGGCTAAATATAGTCATACAAAATTGAGCACAAATATATGGCATATATAGAATAGAAAGAATTACTTTTACGTTCTGACGGAAGTAAATAAGAGTGGTGATCCTGCTGTTAGTGTTTACATCAGAATGATTTACCAATGCCTACCTACTACACTGGGTATTACCTGGAGGTCTCCCTTCCAAGCACTGACTCAGCCCACCACCATTTTGCTTCCAAGATCAGTCGAGGTTGGTCATGTGCATTGGGGTATGGTTGAAGGGAAATATGGCCAATATTTCTGACACACTAACGAGAGTGTACCAGAATATATTATTAATAGGCCCGTGTGTCGGATGGAATTCCAGCATAGGCCAAGGATAGAAATGTGAGAAGACAAGATTTGAATATAGCGTAGGCGCTACCACCTCAGGTGTGATTACAATGTTGGAAAATAATTGCAATATAAGAGAATAATGAGAGAGTCTGTTTGAATGTCCCAGAAAGTTTTCTTTAAGTGACTTTATATTTCCACAGATTTGCTTTCCTCCAACAAGGAAGCAGTAACACACCATAAGAAAGGCCGGTGGAACGCATGTGTTTTCCGGCCAAGTCGCCGTGGAACTCATAGTGCTCCACATTAAGAAACAGAAGTGCATCATCGGAAACACCGGTGGAACGCATAAAACTTCCGGCCGGGCCGATGTGGAACGCATAGCGTTCCGATGTATAAATAAAGTATTTATACGTATTTGTATAATTGATCAGGGAAGCAATTTGTTATATAGGAATGACATTAGTAAAATATGTATTAGAAACAGGACTTTTTCATTACAATTCAAGATAACATCACTGTAAGCTAATATCGACCTGCAGGAAGTAATGAAAGTATTTGTAAAAGTTTATATAAATATGTAATGAATTATATGACATATAACCTGTCAGTTAATGTGATATATGTATATAAACATGATGGGCTGATTTGATTTGGAATTTTTAAAGTTATCAGGAAACAGGAAATTGATGTTTCACTTCCGTATAAAAGGGGATGCATGCAGGTATGGATCATTCTGCCCTGAGGAAGAGTTAATGATAACTCGAAACACATTGGCGGCTCATTGATACATTTACCTGCATCCACACTTGGAAAGGAACTTACCTGGTCCAGCTGCCGGTGCTTAGCCTGGAAGGAGTAAGGAGGAATTCCGGAAGCTCGAATCTTTTGCTCTTTCCATTGCTCCATGCTGGGAGCTTGGCACGGTATGGTTCCAATTTTATTTATGTAAAGTGAATGACCTCACTTTTATTTGGATGAAAAAGTTTTTTTTAGATAATCTTTTTATACACTCTTCGAATTGTTTTAATAAAATAAATTGTTAATCCTTAAACAAAAACACTACACCATATGCAACCTTTTCTTGTTCTTTTTCATGGACACTTACCTATAAGGAATTCTCTGCTTTGAAGATTTGTTGGAGGAAAGCAAATCTGTGGAAATATAAAGTCACTTAAAGAAAACTTTCTGGGACATTCAAATAGACTCATTATTCTCTTATATTGCAATTATTTTCCAACATTGTAATCACACCTGAGGTGGTTGTGCCTAAGTTATATTCAAATCTTGTCTTCTCATTGTTTATTATTGGTGATTGGGAATCACCAGAATATATCTGGGCAGCTCTTATTCCACTAAGCACTATTTTCTGATCCATACATCATTATATTTGTATTACAAGGATAGAAAAGTGCCAAGAAGTGGTGAAAGGAACATCAAAGTGGGAAAAAAAGGGGGGATGGAAGGAATGGAGAAGAAGGGGAGAACAAGCCCGGACCACAGGTGAAATGTATTTTCCTTAGGGGACCCCCTTCAGTGGACTTCATGCTTAGGGATACTACTAACCAGACATACCCAAGGCTTGGACCTTGTTGGTAACTTGGTACTGAACCCTGAGTTACAGCAGCATTGCTCTTCACATTCCCCAGCATGGCCACCGTATATGTCTGATAGTGAATATGGTTGATGAGATTGAATGTATTAAATATAAATATTGAATATATTTTGGTATAATTCTTTTGACTCAAACTTGTGGAATAAGCAGGGATCCTTGCATTAGTACAATAAAACCACATGGATTAAGTACATTCAACTTTGGCCTCATAACCTGTTATAATTGTGCCATATTTACCTGCATATATCAAGCAGAATTTGTATATATATTATGTTATTTCATTTGTTTGTAGTATAATCGGTGTATTGTGGATCTCAGACACCTACGTATATACTAACTTTTTATGATACTAATAGTCACTTTGACGCAGGAATCTCTTGTTCTACTTCTTAGCTATTTCTCTAAAAAGCTGTTGTCATTTTTGTTTACTATATGTAGATGTTGTTTGTGGGCACATAACACAATTTCTCAAAGCAATATAGAATTATGAGACCAAGATTCCTATAAATGCTGTACCTTTCCCATCTGCACTTATTCCGTGGAATCTAATCTACGTTTCAAGGAGGTGGGCCTCTGTTTTTTGAAGGAGGAGCACATACCTTTGTCTAACGTAGGCAGCAGATCCACACAATTTCTCTTGCAATTTTCCTATTTTCCTCTTTTTCATCCCTTCCCTTCCCTCTCATTTTATTCCGATTTGATGTTCCTTTCACCACTTCTTGGCACTTTTCTATCCTTGGCCCATGCTGGAATTCCATGCGACACATGGGCCAATTCATAATACATTCTGGTGCACTCTCATTAGTGTGTCAGAAATATTGGTCATATTTCCCTACTACCATACCCCAATGGACATTCCCAACCTCATCTTATCTTGGAAGCAAAAGGGTGGTGGGCTGGGTCAGTACTTGGAAGGGAGACCTCCAGGTAATACCCAGTGTAGTAGGTAGGCATTGGTAAATCATTCTGATGTAAACACTAACAGCAGGATCACCACTATTATTTGCTTCCGTCAGAACTTAAAAGAAAGTCTATCTATTCTACATATGCCATATATTTGTGCTCAATTTTGTATGATAATATTTAGCCACATTGTGAGTCCAGTGAGTGGGTCTTCCCTCACACTAATTGACCCATTTGGGTCTTATTAATACAAATTTAGTTTGTACTGATCCAAGGCAGATGGAAGTAGCATTTTTGATATCTACTTTCCTATCTGAAATCACCTTATAGGTGGTAGGATCAGAACATATTTTATATTTATATTTAAATTTACATCTTTTATATGTACTTGTTTGGTGCCTTTTAGTTGCTGGATGTTATCTTTACTCTATTTTATGTGAAGAACTAATAACAGTTACGTTTTAAATCTTTTATATATCAATTATCTTGACCATTACAACAAGGCGTGCGCACAAACCAGATTCTTCTTTTTCTTGTTCTTTGTCCTACAATAAGTTCTTTCACCAGCCCAGCACAGCTGTATTGGCAATCATTCAACTCTGTGGAGTGGAGTTTTCTACATGGTAAATGTACTGTCTCTTGCACAGGTCTATCAACAAACTCCAACATGAAAACTTCTCGATTCATTATACAGCATTGGTGAAATCCCGTGGCATTGGTGCATCCTCTTGGACAACGGGAGTCTCAATGTTGATTGCTGGCTCATCATCTTTGCCAGCAACAGAAGACACTTGCAGCATTTATTGTATCTTCCCCTTTGTTTGCATGAAAACACTTACCTTAGCCTTAGCATTGTTTCTTGGCTTGTCAACATTTTCATTTGCTGCCTTCTTCATCACATTTTTTTGGAAGGCAACTTGAGGCACTGCTGCCACCAGTCTTTGAGCAAGTGAGGATGCACTGGATTTGGCTCCACAGTAGAGTTTGTAAGTCTGCATCTTCTAACTTTATTCTAAAAAAGAGAATCAGAGTAAAAGGAAAAATATCAAGCACAATATGGGACAGTAAAAGTTTCCAAAATATTATAAACAAATGTACATATAACACTGTACGGTACATTTCCAAATTGAATATAGTCTCCTAATAGTAGGGTCTACAAAAAGTGTCTATAGTAAGTATGCTACATGGACCTGTTTAATAAAAAAAGAAAAAGAAAAACACTACTGCTGGAGGAACTTAATTTGTTATTGGCACTGTGCTAACTGATGGCAATTTGCACAATAATTCTTTTGTTTTGGGTGTACACAAGGGCCTAATTAAACATATTACTAGTAGGCTATTAATGTTTACAGCACTGCATGGCTATTTAGGAGCACAATTCAAATTTCACAACATGCCCGCTGACTTTTCTGAATAGCCACAAGGCAACCATCCCCCATGGAAATAAAATTCCAATAGCATAGTTTATATTTCAGAGCATAGTCTAAGACAGTACTTGTGTGTCATAGTACAATGATTCTAAAAAATGTGACTTAGAACATAATATGCAACTTAGTGGGCGGGCCAAGCCAGTGCAGCTACCTTACAGCACAGTAATCCCCAAGCTCTGTGCATGTTTACAAAATGGCATCTGGCCATGATGAATGATCTAGAGGGAACCCACCCATACAGAGCTACCCACAGCATAGCTTCCATAGCTGAGTTGCTCGAACTGCTTGGATATCTTAGTAACTTGAACCTAGTGCATGGGCCTAGCCGATAACAATACACAGCAATGTAGGGCCAAAGCTCGATCACCATGCAGGTTTACAAAATGGATGCTGGCAGTGACAAATGGCCTTAAGGGTACTTACTTCTATGGAGCTACCAAAAGACATAGTCAGTTCACTGCAAACATAAGTTTTTTTTAGATATTGGCCATCACAAAATAAGCATTTCAAGCAGCGGCCCTGGATGCCTCTGTTTATTTATAAGACATGCTACAGTATTTCATTGCCAAAATTGCAAGGACAGTGATCACGACATGCTGTAAATCATACTTTGAGCAGCCTCCTTCCTCTCACACCCCTTGTAAGATTTGTGATGAATGACTCATCCTGACTTTGATTTATGGGTAAGGGACATATAGAGCATAACTGGTAGCAAGAAGCAAGGTCCCCTGGAGCTGTATATAATTGTGGCTGTGTAGTGCGACTTTCACTGTGCATTCAAAGATGCATGGTCAGTTTTTCATACAAACTGACCGACCTTATTCTGTGTATTACAAAATTAGATTATTAATATATCTGCAGTATAATATTGATAACAACAGAATTTTAAATGTGAAAAATCTGCCATTTCTGAGAATAAAACTGCTAGACCAAAGTAGGCACATTGTTAACTCTAGCACAACTGCAGATGTCACTGTTTGCAATGATTTTTTTTTTTATTGGACAGAAGACGCAGTCAGCTTAATGCAAAAAGTAATTTTTTTTTGCCCTGACACAAAGTGATGATTTCAAGCAGCGCCCATTAAGCCCACCATTTATTTGTAAGTGATGTTATCACTGCATCTCTGCCATCGGATACAGTATCACTGCCAAAATTGCAGGGATCATGTCTTACCTGTATTACTGTAAATTAAAATCTTTGCTTTATTTACACTGTAAAGTTTCACAGTACTTACAGTATAAGTGACTGGCCCACTTGTCAGGGCTTGCTATTGTATACAGTGATATTCTGTAGTGCCATATCCTTCCGCTGCTATTGTTTTCAGCACTGTAGTTTTCATTAGAGGAGCAATTGCCACCCAGTGGTGAATCTGGGTATTGCATGCTGTGTATCCTCTCACATCTTAGTATGCCTTACCAAGCCAACCTGTGCTATACAGTATTTATGCCACAACTAATATGCATGTATGGTGATACTACTGCAATGATAAGCATGGCTACATCTGTATAAGGGTGTCTCAACTGATATGCATCCTTGAAATTGCAGCAGTTTTACCCTTACAAACTCCATTAACAGTTTGGTCTTCAATAAAGACAGGGGAAATGGCCAGCATTATTAAATTATTTAATAAAAGGAGTAAACAAGAAATGGTGGTGAGTAGATGATGGTGCAGCAAACAGTATCTCCATCTTGCCCAAATAATCCAATAAAAGGTGTAGATGGGGGCTAACTTCCAGCCTATCACTAACAACTCAAGGAGTAGATGAGGCCCAACTGGCAGCCCATCATAACAGCTTAATTATTTGATGGGGTCCAAATACCAACTCATCACCAGCAACTCAATGCCTAGAAAGGAACCAACTGCCAGCCCATCATCAACAACTCAAGGTTTAAATGGGGGTGTACTGCCAGGCTATTGCCAACAACTCAAGGTATCCAAATACCCCTGCAAATAATGCACAACAAGACTCACTTTGACCAGTGGTGTTGCTGACCCCAATAAGGTGTAATCAGTGAAAACTTGTTTATCAGCAGGGAGTGCACCTCAAGACCTGGAAAAAAAACAGCCACTAGTATCATTTAATCACCATCCAACAATCACATTGGGTGGGTGGGTGGTAACTTCCAAAGAGGCAAAAGACCACCCAACCAGGAAATCACTATTATAAACCAACAACCCCTTACATTTTTAACCCTTGCTCCTAAATTATTCTAAAATAGCCTAGTGGTTTATAGTCTAACATGTAGATGAAACACCTTCTATCTTCATATTTTATTTATATATTTATATTTTTTTATTAAAATGTATATAAAAAATTGTTAAAACAAACAATGTGGGAAAATATACAGTTTGAATATTATAAATAGTTTGCAATACCTTGACTAAAATTAATGTTAAAATGTTACTGTATAACAACAAAACTACAGTAAATTCCAACAGCGTTCCAACAGCATTCATTTATCTTCAGCTGATATCGATTGTGAATTGGCGTCTCTTCTTGTCATCTACAGGTAACTTGATTGACTACAACCACCAACATATTCTGCTGCACTATATATTTGTATAGGCCAAGCTGATTCTGCTAGGTAACTTGATTGACTACAACCACCACCATATTCTGCTGCATTATATATTTGTATAGGCCAAGCTGATTCTGCTAGGTAACTTGATTGACTACAACCACCAACATATTCTGCTGCACTATATATTTGTATAGGCCAAGCTGATTCTGCTAGGTAACTTGATTGACTACAACCACCAACATATTCTGCTGCACTATATATTTGTATAGGCCAAGCTGATTCTGCTAGGTAATGCAAATTGAAACATTATTGCATAGTATGTGATTTTGAAGTTTTTTTTAGTTTAGAATGATATAGACCCAGTTTAATCTTTGTGGAATGCCTGGTTGTTTTTCTAAGTTAATTTATTGCCTGGCACTTGAGGGGTGGGGTGTGGTTACAGATTTCAATTATTGGTTTCACTTGTATTAGTCCTCTACTTAAATCCAATGGTGTAGGCTGTGCAAAGCCGTTTGGCTGTGCATCTATGATCTAAGCGTGCATTATTATCAAAGCGTGATAAAATTGACACACAACTGCAGCGTTCCAACAGCGTTCAAACGAAGTGAAAAAGAAGGAAAACAGAAGTACACCAATCTAACAAAACAAAGAAACCAGACAAACTAATAACAAATGTGAGTCACTTACTCTTCAGACCACTCACCTCCTGATTGTTGCATTTGATTAAATAGCACAGAACTACCTTACTTGGACATTTCATAAACCATCCATTTTACTAACAAATGCTTGTATCTATATTATTGGAATTTTGTTTTTCATGCACAGCTGCACCAATGCAATCTTACCTACAAACACCTAAAAAATCTTACAGAACCACCATTGCTTCTTAAACCTCACAATCTTTTCATTACATACGGTCCAAATACATCTCAACACCCACTTTATCTACACTTCTGATTCATTTCATACTAAATCTACACCCATTGAGCCGACACTGCTTTTCTAATCTGCATTTCTGCAATTCTTCAACTCTGAATTCCTTACAGCCTCCACTCCTACTTCCACTTTCCCTCAACCTATTTACCTACTAAACACTATGTCAAGGCTTCTTACACTCCCCACATTACTCAGTGTCTACCTAATCATGCGTCTTTATCCTTCCCCCCTAGTCTCCTACACCTCCTGCTCCCTCCCCTCCTCTGTCTCCCTTCCATCTCTCTGTATACTCTCTGCTCTTGACTTTGCCACTTACTTCACATCCAAAATTGACTCCATACGTAAGGACATCACATCACAACAGACCATCAGTAGCCAGCTTTCCCCCATCCCTTACCACCCCTCCCCATCCCTCCCACCTACTCTGACCTATTTCTCCCATGCAACTGGAGAGGAAGTCATGGCCCTCATTCGTTCCTGTCCCCTCACCACCTCCCCAATTGACACTATCCCCTCCCGCCTCCTCCGCTACCTCTCTCCTTCTGCTTGTTCCCACCTTTCCCACCTTCTCAATCTCTCCCTCTCATCAGGAACTGTCCCCTCTGCCTTCAAGCATGCACTCATCTCTCCTATTCTTAAAAAACCTACCCTTGATCCAAACACTCTCTCCAACTACCGACCCATCTCTCTCCTCCCTTTTGCCTCCAAACTCCTTGAGCGTATTGTCTACAACCGCCTTACTGCCTTTCTTTCCTCACACTAACTATTTGACCCATTCCAGTCTGGCTTCCGTCCTCTCCACTCCACTGAAACTGCCCTTACAAAAGTATGCAATGACCTCCATGCTGCTAAATCTAAGGGACACTACTCTCTACTTATTCTACTTGATCTCTCTGCTCCTTTTTACACTGTGGACCATCCTCTCATACTGCAAATCCTTCACTCCATTGGTCTGCGTGACACTGCACTCTCTTGGTTGTCGTCCTACCTTTCTGACCGTTCATTCTCTGTCTCCTCTCATGACTCCACCTCCCCCTCACTTCCACTAACTGTAGGGGTACCCCATGGTTCTGTCCTTGGTCCTCTTCTCTTCTCTCTCTATACGTCCTCACTAGGTAAGCTCATTAGTTCTTTTGGTTTCCAATATCATCTCTATGCTGATGACACCCAAATCTATCTTTCCTCTCCAGACCTTTCCCCTGCTCTCCTCACTCGTATCTCCAACTGTCTCTCTGCTACCTTTTCCTGGATGTCCCAGCGCTTTCTTAAACTTAACATGTCTAAGACCGAACTGATCATCTTTCCTCCCTCCCGCATAACCTCACCTCCTACAATCTCATTATATATTGATGGCACTACTATCTCCTCTAGCCCCCAAGTGCGCTGTCTTGGAGTAATCCTTGACTCCTCCCTCTCCTTCAAACCACACATTCAGCACCTCTCACAAACCTGCCGTTTTCATCTTAAAAAATATTTCCAGGATCAGACCCTTTCTGACCCAGGATGCTACTAAGACTCTTATCCACTCACTGGTCTTCTCCAGACTGGATTACTGTAATCTCCTCCTGACTGGCATTCCTTACAAACACCTCTCTCCACTCCAATCTATCCTCAATGCTGCTGCCCGGCTCATTTTCCTCACCAAACGCACTACGTCTAGCTCTCCTCTCTTACTAGACCTTCACTGGCTCCCCTTCCCTTTCAGAATAAATTTCAAGCTTCTCACACTCACTTACAAAGCCCTCACCCACTCCTCTCCCATCTACATCTCTGATCTTATCTCCCTTTACATTCCCACACGTCCTCTTCGCTCTGCTAATGCATGACAACTTTCCTGCCTACGGATCACCTCCTCCCACTCCTACCTCCAAGATTTTTCACGTGCTGCACCACTTCTCTGGAATTGCCTACCTCTCCCCCTCAGACTCTCCACCTCTCTACAAAACTTCAAACGGGCTCTCAAGACCCACTTCTTCACCAAACCCAGCCAAATCTCATCCTAACCCTCTGTTCTACACTCTCCATGTACCCCATCTGTGTCACCCCTGTCTGTCTACCCCTCCCCTTTAGAATGTAAGCTCTCACGAGCAGGGCCCTCTTCCCTCATGTGCTTATCCTTTCTTTAATAATATTCAACTGCATCAACTCCAGCAGTCTTCTGCCACCTGATACTTATTCCAGTGTCATCTGCTGATGTAACTATGTTTATTTACCCTGTACTTGTCCTATACTGTCATCAACTGTAAGTTGCTGTTTTCCTATTTGATTATTCATGTACTCTGCAATTTGGTGCTGCGGAACCCTTGTGGCGCCATATAAATAATGGATAATAATAATAATAATAATAATAATAAAAAATTAACATTGACAAGTAGAAATTTTAAAGTTTTGCAAATGTAATTCTAAAAACTTTGTAAACAAATCCCAAAGGCAATATAAATGGGAGATGCAATTTACTGTTTTTAATCCACACAGTAACATCCTAATTACACATTGATGATGGATCCACACTATATAAATAAGAGTCTTTCCTTTCCTGTGTTCTTCTATTTTAATGGCAATCTAAAGGTGAGTTGTGATCCCTCTACTACATTATAATATTTAATGCAAAATACTTCATCTATACTGTAGCTGTGATGGTTCTGCTATAAAAGAAAATTTTGTGTAATAGTGTTTATTTCTCTACTTGGTGCTTATGTAGAGGTAAACCAAAACATTGTATCTATAACTATTTTATGAGCATGTACATTACATACTGATTCCCAAAATTAAAGGCTTACCATCATTAAAAAGTGTGTTTGTAAAGTTTCAGGAGCTTATAAAACATTTAACAAAATATAAGATTATGACTGACAGAGGAATATTTCCTATTGAGATTCAATGTGGATCTTTGTAGTTATCTTTGAAATTGAAATTAATATATATTATAAGATGATAATGATGAATATATATAAAACAGTTTTGTATCAGGGATAGGATTATGGATTCACAGTGGGGAAAACAGGGAAAGAAATTATAGATTTGGACTGCTATTTTATGACCTGTAATCCTTCTGTTCTATTTGCTGAATGTCATATCACTTTTTTAAATGCTTATATTTTATACACACAAAAATTTTATATAAATATTACCCTTTTTTTTGCAGTTTGAAGTGACTTTTTATTAGGACTGTTTGCCAAACCCAATATTTTTAACTTCCAGTGACACCCTAAAAATGGGTGGTCTTCTGTATACCGGCGGTCGGGCTCCCGGCGCTCAGTATACCGGCGCCGGGAGCCCGACCGCCGGCATACCGACACTTATTTTCCCTTGTGGGGGTCCACGACCCCCATAGAGGGAGAATAAAATAGTGTGGCGCGCGTAGCGCGCCACCGTGCCCGTAGCGTGGCGAGCGCAGCGAGCCCGCAAGGGGCTCATTTGCGCTCGCCACACTGTCGGTCAGCCGGCGGTCGGGCTCCCGGCGCCGGTATGCTGGGCGCCGGGAGCCCGACCGCCGGCCAGCCGTAGTGAACCCCTAAAAATAGCTTCCACTGCTACACCACTATCATGGTGCAGCTGGCTTGGCTATAAACCACAGCATAACAGTTTGCAGACAGAATGACCACAGAACGGGTCTCTTGGCAGCAAAATGGTGGGATGTGTTTGTCAAACCTTTTTCTTCTTACCTCCAATAAGCCTAGCAACAGTGACATCAAATTCCTTTTACAGTATAAGCAAGTACAAATGCTGTGTGCTTGACCTTGTTTTGAATTGCAGACTTAAATATAAGTGAAAAGTCAAAAAGACCCCCCATCACTTCACAGGTGTAAGTATGAAGTAATACTTCATACATTTTAGAGCCTGAGAATCAATGCATTGAATTGGGTGTCCTGAAATTCAAATGGCAATATACAAAACACTTCCGCAGTCCTTTAGAAAACTGCAAGCTTACCATAGCCCGCGCACAATTTTTAATGAGTAATGTTAGAAGAGGCCGATGCTGAGCAATCACACACATGAGTTTGCTTGCAAGAAGTATGCAATGCAGCATGTTTTCTGCAAGCACATATTATTCTTTTATAGTCTCCAAAGGAAATTATGGAAGGAATCTACTACCTGATTGTCTTAGAATCTGATTGACACTATTCTTTCACTTAGACAGGTAGCTATAAACCCCCTAAACTTTGAAGATCATACAGTAATGTAGATCTATCTAATTACACATCACAGCATAACTCTATATCATGGCTAATCTGGGTGGTTTGATGCTGTGAGAATCACCTACAGTACATTGTTTCCAATTTTTTTTTAATAAGAGATTTTACATGTGATACAATGTACAGAATATATAGAGTGAATTTCAGATTATAAACTTGAGCTTCTTAGTACACAGGTGCTTCTAAATCATACCCTACAAACATCCCAAAGAGCCAGGCATAGTATAAAACCCTAATTTTACAATATACTAGTACTAAAATTTACTTTCATTAGTACATGCATTAGCCACACTTATAATAATAGAAAGCTGTGATATATACTGTATAAACTTTATTTCATTTCTGGTGTTTGAAATTTCAAACTTCATACACCAGCTTTATCGGAGCCTCCTATCAACACTCAGTGCTGAAGGGGGACCCTGCTCTTCCCTCCATCTACCTATCTAGCATGTATGTCTGATCCTCCTCACAGCATAACACTAACATGTCACATGCAGACCTGTCCTCTAATACACAGAGAGACAGGTCACTGTCTCCCATAAGGTTAGATGCTTCTCTTCTCAAATTCTCCATGAACATGCTAACGATTTATCTGTCTACAGTTTGCTCTGTCCCCACATCATAGGACAACAAATACGCAGCAGATTAAGAGTGATTGCAAAAAGTTATTTTGCCCATGGCTAGCACACCATAAAATATTATTATTGAAGATTAAAAGCAAACATGTCTAATTAGTGTGCTATTTATTTTTTTACTTAGATACCAAATGAAAGTATAAAATAATTTTGCAACCAACCTTGAATTAGGTCTTATATACGCTAATCAAAATAACCTGAGTATTTGATTTTTTTTATGATTTTTTTTGCAACTCTTTGTAGTATTGCACCTATCAGTATGAATTCATTTATTTTTCTGGAAGGCTAATAATTGAATGGAAATAAATTCACCAACCCTGCCATGTTTTGATAATAATAATAATAATAATAATAATAATAATAATAATATAAAATAATAATATTAATAATTATAATAAGAATAATAATATAAATAAATGATAAATAAATAAATAAAAATATTGGCTTCCTCTATGGTGGCAGGTAGAGAGGTGTCATACACCAAGCCTCAAAACTGTTAGACACTGGATCACTCTGTGGTCTGTCTCCATTCCCAGCACTAGAGGCAGCTTCCCTACTCTAGTGTTTTCCCTCCTAGTGTTTGCTCAGTGCAGGAGGAGGTGCTTAGTGCACAGTCTTAGAGTGTTCTTCCTGGAAGAGATAAATGCACTGACATGCAGCTACTGCTCTCCTCAGCATATGACCTTGTCTACCCCACAGCGGCACCCTGTGTGTATAAAGCTGTATCCTGTGTGTACTAATACACTGTGTTACCGCTGTACTGCTTCACATGTGTACTGTGAGTTCCTGCTGCTGCAGAACATCTTCTATATACTACAAGATGTTATCTCTGATATCTGAATAAACCAATCATCCTGGTTAAGTGCCGTTGTGTGGACTACCATCCCTATCTGACACTGCAACACTCTGACAACAAATACATCATATGGCACAAGACACCCATCATCAGTGAGCTGCATCAAGCGGTGTAGCATAGAGACTTTCTCTCAAAAACACAGCTAAACATCACTTAATCTATGCCAGAGACACCGGGATGTGACTTTAACTGCACAGGAATTAGCTTTAAGTATGTACAAAGTCTCAGATAAAGCACAATAGAACTTTGCATGAAATAAAGCTGCAGACTATACATCGTAGCACTTCTTATTCAGATTCCGGCTAATTTGAACAAAGATATACAAGTGTTGCATATTCAATTAATTAGTGCAATCTTGTTAACCAGTTTTGTTTAATTTGTGTAGCTAAAATGGAACCTGGTGCTGTTTTGTTTGACTGTGGCTATAATGTATGAGGACAAATCTGTAGCTCTAGATTATTGTGCATGGCAAAACTCATTTATTAATGAAAGAAAGATGAGGGGGCTTTTTGGTGCTTCACTAGAGTACTGCTGCCCCTTAACTTCACTAATGGACCTATCCATTTTAGGTCCAGACAAAATTAAGCAGAAAATGGTTGGGCAAGTGAAGAAGAAGGTGGCGCTGTATTGTTAGAGTATTTAAACAAATATACTTATCTCCTGAGAAATTAGTTTAATCTTTGAGTTATTTTATTTTTTCCTCCATGGTCCATTCACAGGGCATATTGAATGGGTTATGGGGGAAAAAATTAAAGAACGTTTAGATTAAACTCATTTCTCAGGAGATAAGTATATTTGTTTAAATACTCTAACAATACAGCAACACCTTCTTCAGTTACCCAACCATTTTCCATTTATTAATGAGTTTCATTTCTAAAATAGCTCCTGCTGTGCCTTTCAAAATATCCTTGTTCATTGCTTTTGAAGTTTCTCTTTTAGTTTATTCTTTGCTTTCACAACATCATATATGGTCAGCAAAACTTCATAAGGTCCTCCCCAATACTTAGTCAGGGATCCCAACCAAAGTAAGCTGTAGTGACCTTATCTCATTCTTTTTGGGACTGGCTGGGTACTCATCAAGGAAGTCTGATCTACTGTTCTTATATATATTTACCTATTGAAATAAGATAATTCACAGTTACGTCATTTGTCTGCCTCTGGTCAAATGTAGAAGTAAATATAACCGAACAGAACTTCAAAACGGGATATGTTAAGTCTTATTCTGAGAGTTTTCCTTTTTGAATGCAAAACTACGATCAAAGTTTTGGCCAATGTTAGGCCTGTTCCTCTAATATATTTGTTTATTTTTTTTAGAATACCATTGTATCTCATGAACAATGTTCTCACCTGTTAGGCTTTCTGAACAAGGACCTACAGTATAGCAGTCACTTTTCCCATAAACCATAGCACACTCAGATACCCCCAGAAATGCAGCAAGGACAGTAAAAGCTTATCAGGTCAGAAATATTCTTATCTGAAAAGTGAAGCATCACTCTTCTAACAGTCCTATTTAGTGATCCTCCTGCATTCTATTGTAAACACATAAAAAAGTAGTCTGCCTTTGCCAAATTTAAAAATCCACTCTTCTTTACATAATCAGTCAACAGGACATTTGGGCCAGTGCTAGCAAAAAGGATCTTGGAAAAATAGGATTATCTTTATTATTGCTCCACATTACTTTGTTTTCTTGCACATGGAATGCATAACCCCACTTAGTCTATTTAAGTGAATTAAAAACTTTTAACTTTTTTATTGCTGTTTATTAAACAAGCACAAAACATCCATAGGGGGGAATCAATTGCCAGCAAAGGGAGAGAGTTGCCATTGTAATGGTGTTTACACTCCCGCAATGGCTGCCCAACTCGCTATGCAAGAAACTGTAAATAAATAAATAACTTGCACCCATTATCACTCAAAAGTGCTCACTACCCTATGGTGTCGCAAATACTTTTGAGAAAGATCCCGCTGGTGTAAAGTGCAGCAGATTATGGGGATCATTCTGAGTTGATCGCACGCTGCTGATATTCACAGTGCAGTGATCAGGTTACTACTGCGCATGTGTACGCACCGCAATGCGCACGCATGTCGTACGGGTACAAACAGCATCGTTGCTGGGCAATGCTTCTAGCGACGAATCCATTTGCATGGGTGATCGCAAGGAGATTGACAGAAAGAGGGCATTTATGGGTATCAACTGACCGTTTTCTGGAAGTGGTAGGTAAAACGCAGATGTGTCCAGGTGATTGTGGGGCGGGCGTCTGACGTCAATTCTGGGACCGGACAGGCTGAAGTGATCGCAAGGGCTGAGTAAGTCCAGACCTACTCTGAAACTGCAAAAAATGTTTTCGTCCCGTACGGCTGCACATGCGATCGCACATTTGCAAAGCAAAAATACACTCCCCCGTGGGTGGCGACTATGCATTTGCACAGCTGCAAAAAGTAGCTAGCGAGCAATCATCTCGGAATGAGGGCCAATGTGAGAATTCTGATGGCTGAGATACTCGCTGGCAACTGAACTCCTCATATAAAAGGATGAGCTTGGGTTTCTAGCTCTAACTTGCATAGTGATGTTTGTGTCTGTAATAACACAACTGAATAACACAATTTAAAATCTTCAGTAACAGTTTGTCTATAGTAGCTTCCATGTGCATAGAAGACTACAGAGTTAGTCATGCTCATCTGACTGCCAATTGGCATGCTACATGGTGTGCAGGATGCAACTATTCACAATGGAGCAATCGCCACTTGCTAATAGTCTCAGCCAGGCATGCCATGCAGATAGCCATTTTGCAGCATGTTGCATTTCAACAAGATGAGCATGGCTTCATCTGTATATCAGGTTTAATGAGGGGAATTTTCACTAAGACCTGCTTCTTCATAAATATATGCAAAAGAAGTCCCCAAATGATCTTAGTCATCCTCTGTTTGAAGCGTATCAGTTTCATCCATTAACATAATTATTCATTGATTTAGCAACTAATAAGGCATGGCAAAAATTGGTATTTGCTAATGATAAAATGTACTTTGATACTAATATTACTTGAATAAAAATAGCATTCAGCTTGAATTACAACAGTTTTATCAAAATGTTAACTAAATATTTTTATTAAAAAAACCCAATATTTAAAACACATTCACATTATCTATAAATGAATAAATAACATAAAAAATATATTAATATAGTGTGTCTCTTAACATTCTATTGGTGGCATTTAGAAACAAAAGATACATCTAGAGATTCAATGTGTTAATAGTTAATCACAGGCTGTCAGTTAAAATCCAAGTAACTCTGTATATCTTATATAAATAATTCTAGTCCTCACAAAAAATGAACACATAATTGCAAATGAGATAAACTTTAAAAAAAATGACACTTTACATTGGTAAGTTATACCTTGAGAATATATTAATATATATAAATTATATATATATACATTAAATATACAGTACATCCATGTTATTAGGAATCTTTATGTTGCTCAATGTATAACTTTTCAATGTCCTTCTTTCAGTGATATTGCAAATATACAGTATGCTAGATTTGCTGTAACAATTAGTGATGTGCACCGGAAATTTTTCGGGTTTTGTGTTTTGGTTTTGCGTTCGGTTCTGCGGCCGTGTTTTGGGTTCGAACGCGTTTTGGCACAACCTAACCGAATTTTTTTTGTCGGATTCGGGTGTGTTTTGGATTCGGGTGTTTTTTTCAAAAAACCCTAAAAAACAGCTTAAATCATAGAATTTGGGGGTCATTTTGATCCCATAGTATTATTAACCTCAATAACCATAATTTCCACTCATTTCCAGTCTATTCTGAACTAGTGATGAGCGAGTTCGGTTTCTCGGAAACCGAACCCCCCCGAACTTCAGCCTTTTTACACGGGTCCGAGGCAGGTTCGAACCTTCCTGCCTTGCTCGGCTAACCCGAGCGCGCCCGAACGTCATCATCCCGCTGTCGGATTCTCGCGAGGCTCGGATTCTATCGCGAGACTCGGATTCTATATAAGGAGCCGCGCGTCGCCGACATTTTCACACGTGCATTGAGATTGATAGGGAGAGGACATGGCTGGCGTCCTCTCCGTTTATAGAGAAGAGAGTAGAGAGTTAGAGACACTATTTGGTATTTACTAATTTTGGGGAGCATATTAGGACTGGATTACTACTACTTGCTGATAGTGTGACCATTGACCACCAGTTTAATTAATCCGTTCTCTGCCTGAAAAAAAACGATACACAGTGTGACACAGTCACATACCATATCTGTGCTCAGCCTCAGTGTGCTGCATCATCATATGTAATACTGTATATCTGACTGTGCTGAGTGCTCACTGCTCACACAGCTTAATTGTGGGGGAGACTGGGGAGCAGTTAGAGCAGGAGTACATAAATAATATATTTTAAGTACAGTGCACACTTTTGCTGCCAGAGTGCCACACTGCCAGTGTGACTGACCAGTGACCACACTGACCACCAGTATATTGTGATTGTCTGCTTAGGACGGAGTACTACTTGCTGATAGTGTGACCAGTGACCAGTGACCACCACCAGTTTAATTAATCCGTTCTCTGCCTGAAAAAAAAACGATACACAGTGTGACACAGTCACATACCATATCTGTGCTCAGCCCAGTGTGCTGCATCATATGTAATACTGTATATCATTATCTGACTGTGCTGAGTGCTCACTGCTCACACAGCTTAATTGTGGGGGAGACTGGGGAGCAGTTATAGCAGGAGTACATATTTTAAGTACAGTGCACACTTTTGCTGCCAGAGTGCCACTGCCAGTGTGACTGACCAGTGACCACTGACCACCAGTATATTGTGATTGTCTGCTGACCACCAGTATATTGTGATTGTCTGCCTGAAAAAGTTAAACACTCGTCGTGTGGTGTTTTTATAAACGCATTCTGCAGACAGTGTCCAGCAGGTCCGTCATTACATAATATATATACCTGTCCGGCTGCAGTACTAGTGTGATATATATATATATATATATATTTTAATTTTATCTCATTATCATCCAGTCTATATTAGCAGCAGACACAGTACGGTAGTCCACGGCTGTAGCTACCTCTGTGTCGGCAGTCGCTGGTCCATCCATAATTGTATACCACCTACCCGTGGTTTTTTTTTCTATCTTCTTGATACTAGTAGCTTATTTTAGGAGTCTGCAGTGCTGACAGACAGTGTCCAGCAGGTCCGTCATTACATAATATATATATACCTGTCCGGCTGCAGTACTAGTGTGATATATATATATATATTTTAATTTTATCTCATTATCATCCAATCTATATTAGCAGCAGACACAGTACGGTAGTCCACGGCTGTAGCTACCTCTGTGTCGGAAGTCGCTGGTCCATCCATAATTGTATACCACCTATCCGTGGTTTTTTTTTCTATCTTCTTGATACTAGTAGCTTACTTTAGGAGTCTGCAGTGCTGACAGACAGTGTCCAGCAGGTCCGTCATTACATAATATATATATACCTGTCCGGCTGCAGTACTAGTGTGATATATATATATATATTTTATTTTTATCTCATTATCATCCAGTCTATATTAGCAGCAGACACAGTACGGTAGTCCACGGCTGTAGCTACCTCTGTGTCGGCAGTCGCTGGTCCATCCATAATTGTATACCACCTGCCCGTGGTTTTTTTTTCAATCTTCTTGATACTAGTAGCTTACTTTAGGAGTCTGCAGTGCTGACAGACAGTGTCCAGCAGGTCCGTCATTACATAATATATATATACCTGTCCGGCTGCAATACTAGTGTGATATATATATATATATATATATATATATTTTAATTTTATCTCATTATCATCCAGTCTATATTAGCAGCAGACACAGTACGGTAGTCCACGGCTGTAGCTACCTCTGTGTCGGCAGTCGCTCGTCCATCCATAAGTATACTAGTATCCATCCATCTCCATTGTTTACCTGAGGTGCCTTTTAGTTGTGCCTATTAAAATATGGAGAACAAAAATGTTGAGGTTCCAAAAATAGGGAAAGATCAAGATCGACTTCCACCTCGTGCTGAAGCTGCTGCCACTAGTCATGGCCGAGACGATGAAATGCCAGCAACGTTGTCTGCCAAGGCCGATGCCCAATGTCATAGTACAGAGCATGTAAAATCCAAAACACCAAATATCAGTAAAAAAAGGACTCAAAAATCTAAAATAAAATTGTCGGAGGAGAAGCGTAAACTTGCCAATATGCCATTTACCACACGGAGTGGCAAGGAACGGCTGAGGCCCTGGCCTATGTTCATGGCTAGTGGTTCAGCTTCACATGAGGATGGAAGCACTCAGCCTCTCGCTAGAAAAAAGAAAAGACTCAAGCTGGCAAAAGCACAGCAAAGAACTGTGCGTTCTTCGAAATACCAAATCCACGAGAGTCCAATTGTGTCGGTTGCGATGCCTGACCTTCCCAACACTGGACGTGAAGAGCATGCGCCTTCCACCATTTGCACGCCCCCTGCAAGTGCTGGAAGGAGCACCCGCAGTCCAGTTCCTGATAGTCAGATTGAAGATGTCAGTGTTGAAGTACACCAGGATGAGGAGGATATGGGTGTTGCTGGCGCTGGGGAGGAAATTGACAAGGAGGATTCTGATGGTGAGGTGGTTTGTTTAAGTCAGGCACCCGGGGAGACACCTGTTGTCCATGGGAGGAATAGGGCCATTGACATGCCTGGTGAAAATACCAAAAAAATCAGCTCTTCGGTGTGGAAGTATTTCAACAGAAATGCGGACAACATTTGTCAAGCCGTGTGTTGCCTTTGTCAAGCTGTAATAAGTAGAGGTAAGGACGTTAACCACCTCGGAACATCCTCCCTTATACGTCACCTGCAGCGTATTCATAATAAGTCAGTGACAAGTTCAAAAACTTTGGGCGACAGCGGAAGCAGTCCACTGACCAGTAAACCCCTTCCTCTTGTAACCAAGCTCACGCAAACCACCCCACCAACTCCCTCAGTGTCAATTTCCTCCTTCCCAGAAATGCCAATAGTCCAGCAGGCCATGTCACTGGCAATTCTGACGAGTCCTCTCCTGCCTGGGATTCCTCCGATGCATCCTTGCGTGTAACGCCTACTGCTGCTGGCGCTGCTGTTGTTGCTGCTGGGAGTCGATGGTCATCCCAGAGGGGAAGACGTAAGACCACTTTTACTACTTCCACCAAGCAATTGACTGTCCAACAGTCCTTTGCGAGGAAGATGAAATATCACAGCAGTCATCCTGCTGCAAAGCGGATAACTGAGGCCTTGGCATCCTGGGTGGTGAGAAACGTGGTTCCGGTATCTATCATTACTGCAGAGGCAACTAGAGACTTGTTGGAGGTACTGTGTCCCCGGTACCAAATACCATCTAGGTTCAATTTCTCTAGGCAGGCGATACCAAAAATGTACACAGACCTCAGAAAAAGAGTCACCAGTGTCCTAAAAAATGCAGCTGTACCCAATGTCCACTTAACCACATACATGTGGACAAGTGGAGCAGGGCAGGGTCAGGACTATATGACTGTGACAGCCCACTGGGTAGATGTATGGACTCCCGCCGCAAGAACAGCAGCGGCGGCACCAGTAGCAGCATCTCGCAAACGCCAACTCTTTCCTAGGCAGGCTACGCTTTGTATCACCGGTTTCCAGAATACGCACACAGCTGAAAACCTCTTACGGCAACTGAGGAAGATCATCGCGGAATGGCTTACCCCAATTGGACTCTCCTGTGGATTTGTGGCATCGGACAACGCCAGCAATATTGTGTGTGCATTAAATATGGGCAAATTCCAGCACGTCCCATGTTTTGCACATACCTTGAATTTGGTGGTGCAGAATTATTTAAAAAACGAGAGGGGCGTGCAAGAGATGCTGTCGGTGGCCAGAAGAATTGCGGGACACTTTCGGCGTACAGGCACCACGTACAGAAGACTGGAGCACCACCAAAAACGCCTGAACCTGCCCTGCCATCATCTGAAGCAAGAAGTGGTAACAAGGTGGAATTCAACCCTATATATGCTTCAGAGGTTGGAGGAGCAGCAAAAGGCCATTCAAGCCTATACAATTGAGCACGATATAGGAGGTGGAATGCACCTGTCTCAAGCGCAGTGGAGAATGATTTCAACGTTGTGCAAGGTTCTGCTGCCCTTTGAACTTGCCACACGTGAAGTCAGTTCAGACACTGCCAGCCTGAGTCAGGTCATTCCCCTCATCAGGCTTTTGCAGAAGAAGCTGTAGACATTGAAGGAGGAGCTAACACAGAGCGATTCCGCTAGGCATGTGGGACTTGTGGATGGAGCCCTTAATTCGCTTAACAAGGATTCACGGGTGGTCAATCTGTTGAAATCAGAGCACTACATTTTGGCCACCGTGCTCGATCCTAGATTTAAAACCTACCTTGGATCTCTCTTTCCGGCAGACACAAGTCTGCTGGGGTTCAAAGACCTGCTGGTGAGAAAATTGTCAAGTCAAGCGGAACGCGACCTGTCAACATCTCCTCCTTCACATTCTCCCGCAACTGGGGGTGCGAGGAAAAGGCTCAGAATTCCAAGCCCACCCGCTGGCGGTGATGCAGGGCAGTCTGGAGCAACTGCTGATGCTGACATCTGGTCCGGACTGAAGGACCTGCCAACGATTACGGACATGTCGTCTACTGGCACTGCATATGATTCTCTCCCCATTGAAAGAATGGTGGAGGATTATATGAGTGACCGCATCCAAGTAGGCACGTCACACAGTCCGTACTTATACTGGCAGGAAAAAGAGGCAATTTGGAGGCCCTTGCACAAACTGGCTTTATTCTACCTAAGTTGCCCTCCCACAAGTGTGTACTCCGAAAGAGTGTTTAGTGCCGCCGCTCACCTTGTCAGCAATCGGCGTACGAGGTTACTTCCAGAAAATGTGGAGAAGATGATGTTCATTAAAATGAATTATAATCAATTCCTCCGTGGAGACATTGACCAGCAGCAATTGCCTCCACAAAGTACACAGGGAGCTGAGATGGTGGATTCCAGTGGGGACGAATTGATAATCTGTGAGGAGGGGGATGTACACGGTGATATATCGTAGGATGATGATGAGGTGGACTTCTTGCCTCTGTAGAGCCAGTTTGTTCAAGGAGAGATTAATTGCTTCTTTTTTGGTGGGGGTCCAAACCAACCCGTCATTTCAGTCACAGTCGTGTGGCAGACCCTGTCACTGAAATGATGGGTTGGTTAAAGTGTGCATGTCCTGTTTATACAACATAAGGGTGGGTGGGAGGGCCCAAGGACAATTCCATCTTGCACCTCTTTTTTCTTTAATTTTTCTTTGCGTCATGTGCTGTTTGGGGAGTATTTTTTTGAAGGGCCATCCTGCGTGACACTGCAGTGCCACTCCTAGATGGGCCAGGTGTTTGTGTCGGCCACTAGGGTCGCTTATCTTACTCACACAGCTACCTCATTGCGCCTCTTTTTTTCTTTGCGTCATATGCTGTTTGGGGAGTGTTTTTTGGAAGGGCCATCCTGCGTGACACTGCAGTGCCACTCCTAGATGGGCCAGGTGTTTGTGTCGGCCACTAGGGTCGCTTAGCTTACTCACACAGCTACCTCATTGCGCCTCTTTTTTTCTTTGCGTCATGTGCTGTTTGGGGAGTGTTTTTTGGAAGGGCCATCCTGCGTGACACTGCAGTGACACTCCTAGATGGGCCAGGTGTTTGTGTCGGCCACTAGGGTCGCTTAGCTTACTCACACAGCTACCTCATTGCGCCTCTTTTTTTCTTTGCGTCATGTGCTGTTTGGGGAGTGTTTTTTGGAAGGGCCATCCTGCGTGACACTGCAGTGCCACTCCTAGATGGGCCAGGTGTTTGTGTCGGCCACTAGGGTCGCTTAGCTTACTCACACAGCTACCTCATTGCGCCTCTTTTTTTCTTTGCGTCATGTGCTGTTTGGGGAGTGTTTTTTGGAAGGGCCATCCTGCGTGACACTGCAGTGCCACTCCTAGATGGGCCAGGTGTTTGTGTCGGCCACTAGGGTCGCTTAGCTTACTCACACAGCTACCTCATTGCGCCTCTTTTTTTCTTTGCGTCATGTGCTGTTTGGGGAGTGTTTTTTGGAAGGGCCATCCTGCGTGACACTGCAGTGCCACTCCTAGATGGGCCAGGTGTTTGTGTCGGCCACTAGGGTCACTTATCTTACTCACACAGCTACCTCATTGCGCCTCTTTTTTTCTTTGCGTCATGTGCTGTTTGGGGAGTGTTTTTTGGAAGGGCCATCCTGCGTGACACTGCAGTGCCACTCCTAGATGGGCCAGGTGTTTGTGTCGGCCACTAGGGTCACTTAGCTTACTCACACAGCTACCTCATTGCGCCTCTTTTTTTCTTTGCGTCATGTGCTGTTTGGGGAGTGTTTTTTGGAAGGGCCATCCTGCCTGACACTGCAGTGCCACTCCTAGATGGGCCAGGTGTTTGTGTCGGCCACTAGGGTCGCTTAGCTTACTCACACAGCTACCTCATTGCGCCTCTTTTTTTCTTTGCGTCATGTGCTGTTTGGGGAGTGTTTTTTGGAAGGGCCATCCTGCGTGACACTGCAGTGCCACTCCTAGATGGGCCAGGTGTTTGTGTCGGCCACTTGGGTCGCTTAGCTTAGTCATCCAGCGACCTCGGTGCAAATTTTAGGACTAAAAATAATATTGTGAGGTGTGAGGTGTTCAGAATAGACTGAAAATGAGTGGAAATTATGGTTTTTGAGGTTAATAATACTTTGGGATCAAAATGACCCCCAAATTCTATGATTTAAGCTGTTTTTTAGGGTTTTTTGAAAAAAACACCCGAATCCAAAACACACCCGAATCCGACAAAAAAAATTCGGTGAGGTTTTGCCAAAACGCGGTCGAACCCAAAACACGGCCGCGGAACAGAACCCAAAACCAAAACACAAAACCCGAAAAATTTCAAGTGCACATCTCTATTCTGAACACCTCACACCTCACAATATTATTTTTAGTCCTAAAATTTGCACCGAGGTCGCTGGATGGCTAAGCTAAGCGACACAAGTGGCCGACACAAACACCTGGCCCATCTAGGAGTGGCACTGCAGTGTCAGGCAGGATGGCCCTTCAAAAAAATACTCCCCAAACAGCACATGACGCAAAGAAAAAAAGAGGCGCAATGAGGTAGCTGTGTGACTAAGCTAAGCGTCCCTAGTGGCCGACACAAACACCTGGCCCATCTAGGAGTGGCACTGCAGTGTCACGCAGGATGGCCCTTCAAAAAAATACTCCCCAAACAGCACATTACACAAAGAAAAAAAGAGGTGCAATGAGGTAGCTGACTAGCTGTGTGACTAAGCTAAGCAACCCTAGTGGCCGACACAAACACCTGGCCCATCTAGGAGTGGCACTGCAGTGTCACGCAGGATGGCCCTTCAAAAAAATACTCCCCAAACAGCACATGACGCAAAGAAAAAAAGAGGCGCAATGAGGTAGCTGTGTGACTAAGCTAAGCGACCCTAGTGGCCGACACAAACACCTGGCCCATCTAGGAGTGGCACTGCAGTGTCAGGCAGGATGGCCCTTCAAAACAATACTACCCAAACAGCACATGACGCAAAGAAAAAAAGAGGCGCAATGAGGTAGCTGTGTGACTAAGCTAAGCGACCCTAGTGGCCGACACAAACACCTGGACCATCTGGGAGTGGCACTGCAGTGTCACGCAGGATGGCCCTTCATAAAAATACTCCCCAAACAGCACATGACGCAAAGAAAAAAAGAGGCGCAATGAGGTAGCTGACTAGCTGTGTGACTAAGCTAAGCGACCCTAGTGGCCGACACAAACACCTGGCCCATCTAGGAGTGGCACTGCAGTGTCACGCAGGATGGCCCTTCAAAAAAATACTCCCCAAACAGCACATGATGCAAAGAAAAAAAGAGGTGCAATGAGGTAGCTGTGTGACTAAGCTAAGCGACCCTAGTGGCCGACACAAACACCTGGCCCATCTAGGAGTGGCACTGCAGTGTCACGCAGGATGGCCCTCCAAAATAATACTCCCCAAACAGCACATGACGCAAAGAAAAATGAAAGAAAAAAGAGGTGCAAGATGTAATTGTCCTTGGGCCCTCCCACCCACCCTTATGTTGTATAAACAGGACATGCACACTTTAATGAACCCATCATTTCAGCGACAGGGTCTGCCACATGACTGTGACTGAAATGACTGGTTGGTTTGGGCCCCCACCAAAAAAGAAGCAATCAATCTCTCCTTGCACAAACTGGCTCTACAGAGGCAAGATGTCCACCTCATCATCATCGTCCGATTCATCACCCCTTTCACTGTGTACATCCCCCTCCTCACAGATTATTAATTCGTCCCCACTGGAATCCACCATCTCAGGTCCCCGTGTACTTTCTGGAGGCAATTGCTGCTGGTGAATGTCTCCACGGAGGAATTGAATCTTATATATTATATATATATTGAATTAAGTCTTTTCATTTTTCTAGCGAGAGGATGAGTGCTTCCATCCTCATGTGAAGCTGAACCACTAGCCATGAACATAGGCCAGGGCCTCAGCCGTTCCTTGCCACTCCGTGTCGTAAATGGCATATTGGCAAGTTTACACTTCTCCTCAGACGCTTTTAATTTTGATTTTTGGGTCATTTTACTGATCTTTTGTGTTTTGGATTTTACATGCTCTGTACTATGACATTGGGCATCGGCCTTGGCAGACGACGTTGATGGCATTTCATCGTCTCGGCCATGACTAGTGGCAGCAGCTTCAGCACGAGGTGGAAGTGGATCTTGATCTTTCCCTATTTTTTTAACCTCCACATTTTTGTTCTCCATATTTTAATGCGCACAACTAAAAGCCACCACAGGTATACAATGTAGATGGATGGATAGTATAGTATTATATTACTTATGGACGACGAGTGCACTGACGACACAGAGGTAGGTACAGCCGTGGACTACCGTACTGATATATATATATATATATATATATATATATATAATATACTGTATAATAATAATAACGGACCTGGTGGACACTGTCAGCAGACTGCTAAACTAGTATGAAGAAAAAAAAAACCACCACAGGTATACAATGTAGATGGATGGATAGTATAGTATTATATTACTTATGGACGACGAGTGCACTGACGACACAGAGGTAGGTACAGCCGTGGCCTACCGTACTGCTATATATATATATATATATATATATATATATATATATATATATATATATATTTATATATAATATACTGTATAATAATAATAACGGATCTGGTGGACACTGTCAGCAGACTGCTAAACTAATATGAAGGAAAAAAAAACCACCACAGGTATACAATGTAGATGGATGGATACTATAGTATAGTATTATATTACTTATGGACGACGAGTGCACTGACGACACAGAGGTAGGTACAGCCGTGGCCTACCGTACTGCTATATATATATATAATATACTGTATAATAATAATAACGGACCTGGTGGACACTGTCAGCAGACTGCTAAACTAGTATGAAGAAAAAAAAAACCACCACAGGTATACAATGTAGATGGATGGATTGGATACTATAGTATAGTATTATATTACTTATGGACGACGAGTGCACTGACGACACAGAGGTAGGTACAGCCGTGGCCTACCGTACTGCTATATATATATATATATATATATATAATATACTGTATAATAATAATAACGGACCTGGTGGACACTGTCAGCAGACTGCTAAACTAGTATGAAGAAAAAAAAAGCCACCACAGGTATACAATGTAGATGGATGGATACTATAGTATAGTATTATATTACTTATGGACGACGAGTGCACTGACGACACAGAGGTAGGTACAGCCGTGGCCTACCGTACTGCTATATATATAATATACTGTATAATAATAACGGACCTGGTGGACACTGTCAGCAGACTGCTAAACTAGTATGAAGAAAAAAAAAGCCACCACAGGAGTGTTTTTCAGGCAGACAAACGTATACTGGACTGGTGGTCACTGTCAGCAAAACTGTACACTGTACTCCTGCTATAACTGCTCCCCAGTCCCCACAATTAGGCAGTGTGAGCAGTGCACTCAGCACAGATATATGCAGCAGTGCAGCACACTGAGTGAGCACAGATATGGTGGAGCGTTTTTTTTTCAGGCAGAGAAACAACGGATTAAACTCACTGTTGGTATAATCAAAACCCTGCACTGTACTCCCTAACAGCTGCTCCCCGTCCCCAATCCTCCCCACAATTATAAGTCACTCAGTCTTTTCTACTATAACGGAGAGGACGCCAGCCACATCCTCTCCCTATCAATCTCAATGCACGTGTGAAAATGGCGGCGACGCGCGGCTCCTTATATAGAATCCGAATCTCGCGAGAATCCGACAGCGGGATGATGATGTTCGGGCGCGCTCGGGTTAACCGAGCAAGGCGGGAGGATCCGAGTCGCTCGGACCCGTGAAAAAAAAGGTGAAGTTCGGGCGGGTTCGGATCCCGAGGATCCGAACCCGCTCATCACTAGTAACAATTGAGAGTCATTTTAACAAAATAGGTTCAATATGTTCTCCAAGACAGCTAAACATTATATAATTATTTGTCATGTAAAAATCAAAATGGAATTTTAGAGCAAAACTTTAATGTACTTATACAGCATGTACAGAAATACAGATTCCTGTTCTGTCATCATACAGGAAATTAGTAAATAACAATGACAGATTTAGAAGTTACCGCACATTTTTTTTCTGTTCCCTTACAAAAGTGTTTCTATTTAAGAGATTGTGGACCTAATTCAGTATTGAACACTGAAGTGTAGAAATCACTATTAAGTGATATCTGCTCTTCTGTGCATGTGCACACACCACTGCACAAATGTGCAAGAAATTAAATTGCGATAGTATGCTATCGCAGTTTAAGAGCTGCCGACGGGGCTCGCAGTGTTTTGACGGTGGCGATGTGGTGTTGGAGGGGCACGGTCCGGACAACGCAGGTGTGTCTGGACCATTTGCGAGGTGGGCTGCAGTAGCTGCATGACATCACATGCCAGGGCTGTAACTAGCAGTGTGCTAGCGGTGCCTTGCTCACAGCGCAAGTGCACTGTGGGTGCAGTACCACCAGCAGCACCCACACGACCACACTCCTGCCGCTATTGCCACAATAAAGTACCTGTGACCCGGCCGGTCCTCTGCCTGGTCACCCACCCACCTGCGAATCTGCTTGCTCATCTGCCTGCTCACCCCTGCCAGAAAGTGAATGTGTAAAAGGGTACTCTACCTGCTGTAATGTGTAAAAGGAGACTCTACCTGTCATACTGTTTAAAAGGGGGCTCTACCTGCTGCAGTATGTAAAAGGGGTGCTACCCGGTGCAGTTTGCAAAAGGGGGTTCTACCCGGCACTTTGTATAAAATGGGGTTCTACCTGGCGCAGTGTGTAAAAAGGGGCTCTAACTGGTGCAGTGTGCAAAAGGGGGCTCTACCTGCTGTAATGTGTAAAAGGGTACTCTACCTGCTGTAATGTGTAAAATGAGACACTACCTGTCATACTGTTTAAAAAGAGGCTCTACCTGTCATAATGTGTAAAAGGAGATTCTACCTTCCGTAATGTTTAAAAGGTTACTCTACCTGGCATAATGTGTATAATGGGGCTCTACCTGGTGTAATGGGTAAAAGGGGGCTCTAGCTGGCATAATGTGTGATAGGGGCTCTACCAGGAGTAATGTGTAAAATGGGGCTCTACCTGGTGTCATGTGTAAAAGGGGTCTCTACCTGGCATAATGTGTGATAGGGCCTCTACCTGGAGTAATGTGTAAAATGAGGCTCTACCGGGTGTAATGTGTGACAGAGGTTCTACCTGGCATAATGTGTAAAAGGGGCTCTACCTGGCATAATGTTTTTAAGTGATGCTACTGTGCATGTAATTTGATTAATGGGGACTGCTGTACAGTGTAGTATGAATAGGTATTATTTTGTAGCTACACATTTTCTGAATGAAGCCATGCCCCTTTATTTTTGATGCATGCCAACGGCACAAACTGGCCCCAATCTAAATGAGGCGGGTTCCGATGATGTGTCTTGCACACAGCACAAAAATGTCTAGTTACGGCACTGTCACATGCAGCTTCTGAGACCCAAAACATAGGGGCTTAGTGACTGCCTTTGCAACTAGGCTGCAAAGGCAAAAGGCTACCCTTAATATATGAGCACTTCGCTATTAAGTAAAGTGCTCACATTTCAGCAGGGGGGATGGACCCGGCATGCGTGGTGGCCTTGCCCTGTGCTGAGTAGCCCCCCCACATGCTAGAGAAAGGCATTGTAGTTTTGTCATTTTATGCAAAGCTACAACTCATGCTGAATTAGGCCCGGTGTGTGCCAATTTTGAGAAAAGTAACACTGTCAGAACATCCCTACACATATGTTTCATGCTAACTAAATACAGTAGTATCACTGTAACTCACACCTGTATAATCACACACTAAGTGTGTGACAGTAAGAGTTGCAGGGTCTTCCTTTTGCTATGCAAGCCAAAAGGGCAGAGAAGGTCAGAGCTGGGATATGTGATCCCTCCTGTGCACGAACAGGGATAAATTACATGGTCCAGTACACCAGTAGGTCTCAACACTGTAGGGACAGATTTTGGTGGAATTAATACTTTGTGGTTGAAACAAGCAGGCTCATCCAACTGCATGAACTGCCTGCAACAAAATGGCCTAATATGAGCTAAAAAAATATATATTTTATTGCAGAATAGACATGATGAAGATAGATATGTAGCAGCCTGCATAATGTAAGCTCTGGCACAAATCTGTTGAGTTTGTCCATTTTTTAAAATGTGGTCGACTCAGCAGTATCTTGACAATGCCAGCAAGTCGCATGCTACAGTATAACATTTTGCCCAAGTTCAGTATGTAGAACATCAGGGTCACCATCAAGGGGGAATGTGGGGACTAGAGACCTTGGCCCTAACAGAGAGGGGGTCCCACTACTGGCAATACCTGGAGAACTGCACCAGGCAGTGCAACAACAGTGGCTGATGCATCTGCTCTGTGATAATCATTCCTGCAGGTCCACAATGTTCCACCTATATGTAACTAGAGATGAATAGGTTCAGTTCTCAGAGAACTGAACCCCCCGAACATTCCGTTCTGAGACAGTTTCCGAGTACAGCTTGGGACTTCCCACCAGACTCGGAAACCAGAACGAGGCAAAACATCACCATCCCGCTGTCGGATTCTCACGCATTTTCACTCCGGACTTGGACAGTGAGGTAGATAGACCTCTGTCTCTCTCTGTGGGTAATGGCGTTGGGTGGGATAAGTGTGTGCTCTGTAGGGGTGCTGTTCCTGTCACTGTGGTGTACCTGTGCTGTTAGGGTTGCTGTCTTGGCTGTCACTGGTGTTTCATGTGCTGTTAGGGGTGCTGCAGCTGTACATTGGTGCTGCTGTCCTGGCTGTCACTGTGTTGTAAAGGGGGCAGTGCACTGTCCTCCTGTATGCAGTGAAAATAAATGTACACTGGCCCTGTCTTGTTTGCTGTAAAAATTCTCAGATGCTGTTGTTAAAGTAAAAGTACACTGGCCCTGTCTTGTATTCTGTACAAATTCTGGGGTGCAGTGAAAATCAATGTACACTTTGCCCTTGATATGCTGTAAAAATGATAGGATGCAGTAAAATAAATGAACACAAGGCCTTTCTTGTATGCTGCAAAAATTCTTGGGTGCAGTAAAATAAATGTACACTGACCCTGTCTTGCATGCTGTAAAAATTCTGGGGTGCTGTACAATTAATGTAAACTGGCTCTGTCTTGAATGCTGTAAAAAGTCTGGGGTGCTGTTGTTAAAATAAAAGTACACTGACCCTGTCTTGTATGCTGTAAAAATTCTGGGAAGCAGTGAAAATCAATGTACAGTGGCACTGTATGCTGTAAAAATACAGGGGTGCTATTGTCAAAATAAAAGTACACTGGTTCTGTATGCTGTAAAAATACAGGGGTGCTGCTTTTAAGATAAAAGTACACTGGTCCTGTATGCTGTAAAAATTCTGGGGTGTTGTTAAAATAAAAGTACACTGGCCCTGTCTTGTATGTTGTAAAAATTCTGGGGTGCAGTGAAAATCAATGTACACTGGCACTCTATCCTGTAAAAATACAGGGTTACTGCTGTTAAAAAAAAGTACACTGGTTATGTATGCAGTAAAAATACAGGGGTGCTGCTGTTAAAATAAAAGTACACTGGTCCTGTCTTGTATGCTGTAAAAATTCTGGGGTGCAGTGAAAATCAATGTACACTGGCATGGTATGCTGTGAAAATACAGGGGTGCTGCTGTTAAAATAAAAGTACACTGGTCAAGCATGCTATAAAAATACTGGGGTGCTTCTGTTAAAATAAAAGTACACTGGTCCTGTATGCTGTAAAAATACAGGGGTGAAGTGAAAAAAAAATACACTGGCCTTGTCTTGAATGCTGTAAAATGAAAGGGGTGTTGTAAAAATACAGGGGAGCTGTCACTGCCCATGGTTGTGATGTATAGGACTGACCTTCACAACACTGTGTGGGAAGAGGAGGCTCCTACCACCATTTGCATTCCCTCTGCAAGTGCTGGGAGGAGCACCACCATTCCAGTTGCTGATATTGAGATTGAGGATGTCACTCTAGAAGTACACCAGGATGAGGAGGATATGTGTGTAGCTGGCAATGCGGAGCAAGTTGATGATGATTCTGATGGTGATGTGGTTTGTTTGAATAAGGCACCAGTGGAGACAGTTGTGGTCCATAGGATGAAAAAGCCCATTGTCAAACCTGGGCAAAATACCAAAAAAGCCACCTATTCGGTGTGGAATTATTTCTTCACAAATCTGGGCAACTGGTGTCAACCCATCTGTTACCTTTGTCAATCCATAATAAATAGGTGTAAGGATGTTAACCTTCTAGAAACATCCTTCCTTACACGTCACCTGCAGGGCATTCATCATAAGTCATTGTCAAGTTCAGAAACTTTGGGTAATAGCGTAAGCAGGCCACTGACACCTAAATGATGTGGTTTGTTTGAACATTATTTCTCTGTGAGGATGAGAATGTAAACAATGAAGGGGGGGGGGTAATCTGAGGATGAGTATGACATCTTGCCCCTGTAGAGCCGCTTATGCAAGGAAAGATTAATTGCTTTTTTTGGTGAGGGCCCAAACAAACCAATCATTTCAGCCATAGTCATGTGTCAGACCCTGTCGATGAAATTATTGTTTTGTTAAAGTGTGCATTTCTTGTTTATACAACATAAGGGTGGGTCAATTCCATCTTGCACATCTTTTCTTTGCCATATCATTCCAGTGGTGCTGCCCTATATGGGGTGCTGCCCCTCTGCCCTATCAGTCCAGGGTTGCTGCCCCACTGCCAATTAAGTCCAGGGGTTCTATTGACTGTATGCTGTGCTGTGTAATTGTCCAGGGGTGGTGCCTATGCTGTATAAGTCCAGGGGTGCTGCCATATAATTTGAAGGGTACTGCTGTACTTGATCCTAGGTTTAAATGAAAGCCTTGATCTTGCATCAGCTTCCATTGCACTGCAGAACTAGATGGGCGAGGAGTTCCGGTGAGGCACAAACAGTTACTGAATGAGGCCCAGTATGGAGTCTCATGGTGGATTACATGCAGGAAAATGTCTGGCTTGCCAGGCTGAGGCAAGTTGTGGGCACAGAGGTTAGCATTGCTTCCTTCCACAGTCCTACTTATAGTATGAAATTATTTTTGACTGTAGAGTGGTCACTCAACTTGCCCCATCCAGGCTGCTGTGGGCGCTCAGGAGGGGCTGCTAAAACATCTGAAGGGCTGTTTTTTTTATTAAATGAAACATGAAAAAATAAACAAGACACACAGGTATGCTCACATGCGTGTAACTGGGAGCAGTGAAGAACAAATATACAATATCTGTCACAAAATATGTAAATAAAAATGCAATTAAAAAATGGATAAAAGAAACCCACAAGATTTTCACAAACTAAGTCTCCAGACTCTGTGGAAGGGAAAATATCCAATCTTGATTCTGTGGTATACATTAGTTTATTTGCATTCCAGCATTAAATCAAATATTATCTTAATCCCTGAACGTGGAGATGGGGGTATAAATTAGGATGCTTTGGCCCCTAGTTTTTCAGTTTGTCCAGTGATGTGGTAATTATACACTGCTCAAGAAAATAAAGTGAACACTTAAACAACACAATGTAACTCCAAGTCAATCACACTTCTGTGAAATCAAACTGTCCACTTAGAAAGCAACACTGATTGAAAATCAATTTCACATGCTGTTATGCAAATGGAATAGACAACAGGTGGTAATTATAGGCAATTAGCAAGACACCCCCAATAAAGGAATTGTTCTGCAGGTGGTGACCACAGACCACTTCTCAGCTCCTATGCTTTCTGGCTGATGTTTTGGTCACTTTTGAAAGCTGGCGGTGCTTTCACTCTAGTGGTAGCATGAGATGGAGTCTACAAACCACACAAGTGGCTCAGGTAGTGCTGCTCATCCAGGATGGCACATCAATGCGAGCTGTGGAAAGAAGGTTTGCTGTGTCTGTCAGCGTAGTGTCCAGAGCATGGAGGCGCTACCAGGAGACAGGCCAGTACATCAGGAGATGTGGAGGAGGCCGTAGGAGGGCAACAACCCAGCAGCAGGACCGCTACCTCTGCCTTTGTGCAAGGAGGAACAAGAGGAGCACTGCCAGAGCCCTGCAAAATGACTCCAGCAAGCCCCAAATGTGCATGTGTCTACTCAAATGATCAGAAACAGACTTCATGAGGGTGGTATGAGGTGCCCAACGTCCACAGGTGGGGGTTGTGCTTACAGCCCAACACCGTGCAGGACGTTTGGCATTTGCCAGAAAACACCAAGATTGGCAAATTCACCACTGGTGCCCTGTGCTCTTCACAGATAAAAGCAGGTTCTCACTGAGCACATGTGACAGACGTGACAGAGTCTGGAGACGCCAAGGAGAACATTCTGCTGCCTGCAACATCCTCCAGCATGACCAGTTTGGCAGTGGGTCAGTAATGGTGTGGGGTGGCATTTCTTTGGGGTGCCGCACAGCCCTCCATGTGCTCGCCAGAGGTAGCATGACTGCCATTAGGTACCGAGATGAGATCCTCAGACCCCTTGTGAGACCATATGCTGGTGCGGTTGGCCCTGGGTTCCTCCTAATGCAAGACAATGCTAGACCTCATGTGGCTGGAGTGTGTCAGCAGTTCCTGCAAGACGAAGGCATTGATGCTATGGACTGGCCCGCCCGTTCCCCAGACCTGAATCCAATTGAGCACATCTGGGACATCATGTCTCATTCCATCCACCAACGCCACATTGCACCACAGACCGTCCAGGAGTTGGCGGATGCTTTAGTCCAGGTCTGGGAGGAGATACCTTAGGAGACCATCCGCCACCTCATCAGGAGCATGACCAGGCATTGTAGGGAGATCATATAGGCACGTGGAGGCCACACACACTACTGAGCCTTATTTTGACTTGTTTTAAGGACATTACTTCAAAGTTGGATCAGCCTGTAGTGTGTTTTTCCACTTTAATTTTGAGTATGACTCCAAATCCAGACCTCCGTGGGTTAATAAATTTGATTACCATTGATAATTTTTGTGTGATTTTGTTGTCATCACATTCAACTATGTAAAGAACAAAGTATTTAATAAGAATATTTAATTCATTCAGATCTAGGATGTGTTATTTTAGTGTTACCTTTAATTTTTTTGAGCAGTGTATATTTGCTTAGTTGAAGTCCTTTCTGTTCCACACCGATATAGGAGTGGAGGTGAAAGCCTGTGCATTCCTGATTGCGTGTGTCTCTCTAATTTTTAATCACCTTCTTGACACTGTCCTATTCTTCTTGTCTCTTCACATAATATAAAAAGTCATAAAATATGGAGGTGGTATGTTTGTAGCTAGCTATGATTCTGAGAACTTGGCAAGCTTTTTCCAAGAGGACCACCTGTCACTGAAATGATGGGTTTAATAAACTGCTTGTCCTGTTTGAACAACATAAGTGCAGGTGGGAGGGCCCAAGACAATTCCATCTTACACATCTGTTTTTTCTTTGCATTATGTGCTCTTTAGGCCAATTTTTTTAAACTGTCATCATGTCTGCCACTGCAGTGCCACTCCTAGATGGGCCAGGTTTTTGTGCCGCCCACTTGTGTTGCTTAGCTTAGCCATCCAGTGACCTAGGTACAACCTTTTGACCTAAAAACAATATTGTGAGGTGTGAGGTGTTCAGAGTAGACTGGAAATGAGTGGAAATTAATTATATCTAGGTTATTAATACTGTAGGATCAAAATTAACTCCAAATTCTGTGATTTTAGCTGTTTTTATGGGGGGGGGGGTTTTCAAAAATAATCCAGATCCAAAACCAACAAACAAATGGATGGTTTTGGCAAAACCAATCCAAATCCAAACACAAGCGGGGATTTAGATCCAAAACACAAAACCCAGAAAGTGTCCACCGTACATCTCTATATGTAATGTCACAATGTGTGACATCACATATGGGTAGAGCGGTGCGGCAAAATCTTTTTTTGTCTACTTTGTCAGTCCTGGGACCAACAATTTCTTATGGCAGCCCTGTAGACCATACTTACTAATTCTTCTTGAATGTCAGGGAGACTTCCTGAAATAGCATCAATCTCTCTGACTAGTCTAGAAATCACCGTGATTGCACCTACCCCCCTTATGTAGCTGTTATATTCTTGGAAATAAAAATAAATTAGTGATCTATACTTTCAATTAGTATCAGCAGTGTCATTTCCTTGCATTGATTATAAGGCAGAATAAACCCTATGGCTACATGTATTTTAAAATGTTTTCTCATGGCCACTTATATGTAACCACTTGTAAAACACAAAAAATGAGCCAACCCTGAAAACTATCTTTCTTTTCATTAACAAGTAGACATTACTAATGGTATTGGGGCTCTTTTTATGACACACCTCTCAAATGTAGAAGTACACGTCCAAACTTCTTAATGTTACTTTTACAATCTCCCTGAAATGCTTTCAAAATCATGCAAGTATGATTTAGGCTGATTAGTGGTGTTCTATTGATTAAATTTTAGACATTTCTTAGTTACTGTATTATTGGTATCACTTCACATCTACAACTCTTGCTTTCCCTGAAAAAAAATCTATGTCCAGTGACCAGGGAATCGACACATGTAGCTACCAGGGCCAGGCGCGGGTAATAAGGCAGTGTGAATGGGTGACCCGGGGCATCTGACCTGGGTCCCGTTAAAAGCATATAGAAAACCATAGCACTGGTTTTATCTTCTTAATTACTCCACATACTGTTGTCAATTTCATTAAGAAGTCATTGATATTTTGAAATTTACAAAATCCCCTGGTTTAAATAAGAACATAAAACCAGAAGTGAATATCACAAATAAGGGGCAGCAATAGTTCTAGATTTGAGCAAATAATACATATAGCAGCTGAGAGATGTAAAAAAACGAAAGAAATACTGCTGAACATGGATACTCAGCACAAATTCTCAATGAAGGACTATCATGTACTACTGTGGGGTTATTGAATGCTACTAATCCATGAAATAATGTTGATAGAGCCATCAGAATGTATAAACCAAGGCAAGAAGCCCAATGCAATAAGTATTGAATTATAAAAAGTGGCATTCAGATAAACAAGATAAGTTAAAATGGTGGAAGCAGCGGGAAATTATTTCCACAAGACCATAGCACTTTGAGTCAATTAAATATTGAAGTTAACCTTGATAATGATTATGCTGCAAACTCTATCCAAGGTAACAATACAGACAAATTGTCCCAAGAGAAGGAAACTTACAATCATAGACAGGATTCCACATTTTGGTTGACACTCCCAGTTTGTCCGATTGTCTATTTGTGGTATGCAGAACAGAACTTCAGTTTGACTTACAAAAGAGAATTAACTTGTTTGACTTGCAAAGGAGACAGTACCAGAACTTAGCCACAAATTGATCTCTGCAGTCTGAAGTAATCTCATCAGGACATACATGTAAGCAAAATATTTCTTGAATGTGCAGTTGAGCTAGAACAGGAGCTGGAGGAAGTACTTAAAAGGGTATACCTGTACAATGAGCCATATTAGAAATATGGTCAACTACAACCCAAGTAGCAATGTAGAATTTGGTGGATAGCAAATCTGTGATAAAATCCATAGATATATGGGTACAAGGAATAAGTGGTACAGACGGGAGGCACTCGATATCCTGGCTGTTGGGATCCCGGAGCTCTGCATACCGACACCGGGATCCCGATTGCTGGGATACCGATAACTTTTCTCCCTCTTGGGGTGTCCACGACACCACTGGAGGGAGTATAAATAGCATTGTGTGCATAGCGCTACCATGCCTGCAGCATGGCAATCACATAGAGCTCGCAAGGGGCTCTTTTGCACTCGCCCCACTGCCGGCATGCCAGCTGTTGGGATCTCGGTGCCGGTATGCTGGGTGCCAGGATACCAAACACTGGTATAATGTTGTACACCTGGTACAGACAGTGGAATAAAGTGGCCTGTGGGAGCTTGTCTTGGAGATTTATGATGGGCACATTCAGGTTGTGGTAACATAATGATTTTCATCTTTAGATAATTTGGGCAACCAGTAACTTCACTGAAGTAATTCTTTAGTCTAATGCTCCCCAGCATGACTGGCAAATTGAGAGGCATTCATCAAAATAAGACGTTTCCTGTGGAGGCCTTTAGAAACAAAGGTTTTATCTTTAAGAGGAGTATTAGTAGTGGAGATGAAAGAAATGGAAAATGGACTAATGATATGGTGATTTTCTGGGGAAGTAGAGCATCCATGTATTATGAAGCAAGACTAAGCATCAGCTTTCTGATTGTGAACCCCTGGATGCAAGGTAACTTAAATCTGAATTCTGTAGAAGAAGAGGGACCAACAGGGTTGACAAGGATTTCAACATTGCACTGACTTTACATGCAAAAGAATTTTATGATCAGTGAAAATGTTAACTGGAAATTTTGCCCCTTCCAAAAAAATTCTCCATTCTTGGAGTACTATTTAATGGTTTAAAGTTCTTTTTCACATATGGCATTATTTATCTTTGCAGGAAGAAAATATTGAGAGAAAAACCTACACGGATAAGTTGAGCATCATTTGCATACTGGGACAGCATTTCCTCTACTCCAACTGCTGAAGCTTCTACCTCCAGATAAAATGGTGTAGACGTATCATAGAAACATAAAAATAGAATTTGGTGGCAGCTAAGATCATGCTCCATAGTTACCCTTCTTTGTACACTCTCTAATGTATTTATATCCTACTAGATATATGGGGGTATATGTAATAGGGTACAAGTTTTCAATGGGTGTGCTTAGTTGTCTGAGACTTGCCATATTTTTAAAGTGGCAATCATTTACATTGTCTTTCCAATTAACGCTCATAGGCATATGCAGGGGGGGTATCCGGTTGCCAGGAAACCCCCCTCCTCACTGCAAGTGGCCCAAATTATGACAATAGCAATGGTACAGTATATAATATGATTAATAGAGCTGCGCCACATCATGCAGTTTAATGGACAGAGCAGAGCTGCTGCACATGCCCTGTGGTAGCAGCTTATTCTTCTGAATTGGCTGTGTGTGTGGTTCTGAGTCCTCAGTCAGTGTACTGGACCAGAGAATAGCTACCAGCAAGAAGAGACAGGAGCCTTGCCATGAAGTGGAGATATGTGTGCTTATTTTCCTGAACACTTATCTTATCTATCATATTTACATATATTTGATACAGCCTATATTATAGAGTTACTTATTAACACTGTATTCCCTACAGTATACAGTGTATAAAAATTCCAATGTTCATGGTCGTTACTAGGTTATTCTACAGCTGCCCAAGACTCCCACCCTTGCTCTAATGTTCTGCAGCATGGGAGACTGTGTACTGTATTTGGAAACCCCCCTCTAGAAATCCTGTGTTTTCCACCGACGCTCATTACAGAAGTGTCCTTTTAAGTTTTTGCCAGTGATGCATATGTATCGTGTGCTATAAGTCACGATATACGCACACTCCCGCATCAGGATGAACATAGCCCTTGGAAGCTGGGGAATACAGTAGGGAGAGATGCTCCCAATACTCACAATAAGAAGGAGAAGCTGGCAAAGGATGCTCAGTGGGGGTAGAGGGAAGCTATGCCCCCACTGCCTGTGATTTTTATTACTGCAGATGGTGAAGTACTGTAGGTGGAGTGTGCACGTACACACGGTCCCTCCTACAATAGCCATAATTAGCATACATAGAAGTTGCAGTAGGTCACTTTCTACCACGATGCATTGTGGCAGCACCATAGTAAGCTGCCTCCCACAGCAACGATATATAATGACACATCTGTATTTCCATGAGCTGTGTCTGTACATCATAGAAATATAGAATTTGACGGCTGATAAGTACCACTTGGCCCATCTTGTCTGCCCCCTCTTTTTACCATATTTTTATCTTGAACCTCATTTGATCCTTATTTATTTGTAAGGATATTCTTATGTCTATCCCATGCATGTTTAAATTGCTCTACCATCTTAGCCTCTACCACCTCTGATGGGAGGCTATTCCACTTGTGCACTGCCATTTCAGTGAAGTAATTTTTCCTCATATTTCCCCTGAACGTCCCTTCCTCCAGACTCAGTGCATGTCCTCATGTCCTATTGCTTCTCTTCATTTGGAGAATGTTACCCTCCTGGACTTTGTTAAAACCCTTGATATAGTTGAAAGTTTCTATCCTGTCCCCCCCCTTTCCCTTCTCTACTCAAAACTATAAATATTGAGATTTTTTTTAGTCTTTCTGGGTGTGCTTTGTGATGTAGGCCATGCAACGTTTTAGTTGCCCTTCTTTGTACAGTCTCTAATGTATTAATATAATTTTTAAGATATGGCCTCTAGAATTGAACACAGTATTCTAGATGAGGCCGCACCAATGGTCTATACAGTGGCATTATTACTTCTTTCTTTCTGCTGCTGATTCCTCTCCCTATGCAGCCAAGCAACTGACTAGCTTTCCTTCTTGCTTTGTTACATTGCTTACGTGTATTTAAGTCACCTGAAATAGTGACTCTTAGATCCCTTTCTTCCTCAGTAGTTTCCAGTATAGTGCCATTAATACTATATTTAGCATTTGGATTTTTGAGACCCAAGTGCATGATTTTACATTTTTTTGCAATAAACTGTAATTGCCACACTCTTGACCATTCCGCTCTTCTACCTATATCCTCAATCATTTGTTTTACCCCTCCTGGTGTGTCTACCCTGTTGCATACCTTTGTGTCATCTGCAAAAAGGCATATTTTCCCTTTAATGCCATTTGCATTGTCACCAATAAAGACATTAAAAAGCACTGGTCCAAGTACAGGTCCCTGAGGTACTCCACTGGTAACATTTTCCTCCTGTTAATGCACTCCATTTAATACAACTCTCTGTTTTCTGTGGTGCAACCAAGATCTTATCCATTCAAAAATCTTAGTATCCAGTCCCAAACTTTTGATTTTATTTAGCAGTCTGCTATGTGAAACAGTGTCAAAAGCCTTGCTACAGTCTAGATAAGCTATAGCCACGGCTCCACCTTTATCCATCACTTTAGTCACACAGTCAAAAAAGTCAATAAGGTTTGTTTGACATGGGGGTATATTTACTAAGCTCCCGATTCTGTCAGTTTTTGACCGATTTGGTGTTTTTTCTTCAAAGTGTCATCTCGGGAATTTACTAAACAAAAATCTCGGCAGTGATGATGGCATTCGTATTTTTTTAAAGTCAAAGAAAAAAAATACGAATGATTACACAATCGGTCAAATACGCCTGTTATTTGATACAACTCAGTAATTTACTAAAAATTCTATTTCACAAACACTGCCGGCCATAGCCAAACACTGCCGTGAAAAAACAAAATTCGTAAAAAAAGCAGTTTTAAAATAGACCTGCTTTTTTTTACCGTGTTCTGATAGGCATGCACGAATCCGTGAGATCCGTGCATGTTTATCAGTGGGAAGGGGTGGGAAAGTATTAATTTTTTTTAGAAAAAATGCGTGGGGTCCCCCCTCCTAAGCATAACCAGCCTCGTGCTCTTTGAGCCGGTCCTGGTTGTAAAAATATGGGGGAAAAATTGACAGGGGTTCCCCCTTATTTGAACAACCAGCACCAGGCTCTGCACCTGGTCCTGGTGCAAAAAATATGGGGGACAAAAAGCGTAGGGGTCCCCCATATTTTTTGAACTAGCACCGGGCTCCACTAGTCAGAGAGATAATGCCACAGCCGGGGGACACTTTTATATAGGTCCCTGCTGCCCTGGCATTAAATCACTAACTAGTCACCACTGGCCGGGGTACCCTGGAGGACTTGGGACCCCTTAAATCAAGGGGTCCCCCCCTCCAGCCACCCAAGGGCCAGGGGTGAAGCCCGAGGCTGTCCCCCCCATCCAAGGGCGGCGGATGGGGGGCTGATAGCCAAGTGAAAAAAGAAGAATATTGTTTTTTGTAGCAGTACTACAAGTCCCAGGAAGCCTCCCCCACAAGCTGGTACTTGGAGAACCACAAGTACCAGCATGTGGTGGAAAAACGGGCCCACTGGTACCTGTAGTACTACTACAAAAAAAATACCCAACAAAAAACAGGACACACACACCGTGACAGTAAAACTTTATTACATACATGCACACCTACATACATACATACTTACCTATGTTCACACGAGGCTCGGTCCACTTTTCCATGTAGAATCCATGGGGTAACTGTGAAAAAAATTATACTCACATAATCCAGTGTAGCTTGTGTCCTCTTTATAATCCACGTACTTGGCAAAAAAACAAACCGGAAACCCGAACCACGCACTGAAAGGGGTCCCATGTTTTACACATGGGACCCCTTTCCCCGACTGCCGGAACCCCCCGTGACTTCTGTCAAAGAGGGTCCCTTCAGCCAATCAGGGAGCGCCACATCGTGGCACTCTCCTGATTGGCTGTGCGCTCCTGAGCTATCAGTCAGGCTGCGCACGGCAGAGATACAATGTAGCACATAGGCGCTCCATTGTATCCAATGGTGGGAACTTTGCGGTTAATGGTTGACCGCGAGTAACCTCAACTGCTGACCGCAAAGTTCCCACCATTGGATACAATGGAGCGCCTATGCGCTACATTGTATCTCTGCCGTGTGCAGCCTGACTGACAGCTCAGGAGCGCACAGCCAATTAGGAGAGTGCCATGATCTGGTGCTCCCTGATTGGTTGAAGGGACCCTCTGTGGCAGGAGTGACGGGGGGGTCCCGGCAGTCGGGGAAAGGGGTCCCATGTGTAAACTTGGGACCCCTTTCAGTGCGTGGTCGGGTTTCTGTTTTATTATTTTGCCAAGTACGTGGATTATACTAAGGTCTGATTCCCTGCAGGGAATTTAAAATGTTCCTACTTCTAGTGTAACTAGCAACAGACACATCCCAGTTTACATGAGGAAGATTAATGTCTCCCATGATTATTACCTCTCCTATTAATGCCATTTTAGTTATGTCCTGCAACAGTTTCTTGTCCAGTTCCTCTTCCTGACCTGGTGGCCTGTAAATTATTATTATTATTATTATTATTATTATCCTTTATTTATATGGTGGCACAAGGGTTCTGCAGTGCCCAATTACAGAGTACATAAACAAATAATCAAAAAGGAAAACAGCAACTTAAAGTTGACGACAATATAGGACAAGTACAGGGTAAATAAACATAGCTTCATCAGCAGATGACACTAGAATATGTATCAGGTGGCAAAAGACTGCTGGATTTGGTGCAGTTGAAGATTATTAAAGTAAGAAAAAGGATAAACACACGAGGGAAGACTAATAAGAGGTTACATTCTA